>NW_024717597.1:0-26981 GCF_018991925.1 Homarus americanus | reverse complement strand
CCTCCGCGAAGGTTGTCAGTACCTTGGCTAGGTCTGATACGTGTATCATTCCTTCTGGTGCCTTGGTGTGTGCTTCTTTTGTCTTTCTCGTGGTTGTCGTTGTCTGCTGCTTGGGTGGCTGAGGTGTGGCCGTAGTGAGGCCAGGAAACTGGGCTGCACTTTGGGTGTTGACTGGCTGAGGAGGTTGTCTTTGTTGTTTGGGCCTTTGGGTTCCCCACACGAAGGTACTTGGTGGGGCTGGTGTATAGGCGGTGGGGGCCGGTCTTGCTGCTGGTCGGTTTGCCTGGACCCTCTTTGTTCTCTCGGAGCATCCAGGATTCCAGGCGTGGTGTTTGCCCCCGCAGTTGGCACACTTGGGGGCAATTTTTTCCCCATTTTTCAACTTGGTGAGGCAGGAGTGTGTGCCGTGCTTCTGTGCGCAGACTGCGCAGATTTCCTTGTACGTGCACCTTGTCTGATGGTGCCCGTATTTCTGGCATCTGAAGCACCGCAGGGGCTCTGGGACGAAGGGCCTCACTTCGTAGATCCCCAGGTTTTGAGGTCTATGGAGCTGGGGGGTGAGCCGTTGTGCGTTATGAGCACTTGTTTCGTGGTGGCCGTCTTGTCGGACAGGGGAGAGCATCTCTCGGCTTTTAAGATCTTCGGGTGGTTCTCCAGGGGTTCGAGAGGTAGTTCCTTTGGGTACCGGAGGACTACCGACTTCATCAGTTTCTGGGCGGGGTCCAGCTTTGTTGACGCAACGGTGGTGGTGTTTTGCAGGTAAGTGTCGAGGGTGGTGGCAGAGTCCTTGTCTTTGGGGTGAATAATCATCTCCCCCTTTAGGTTGGGCCGCACTGAGAACTTGGCCAGTGGGTTTTGCTTTTCCATCTCTGTGACGGCGGCATATGTTGTTTTTGCGTCCGTTTTCGTGATTCGGAATTTTGGCAGTGTCGTTGGAGGTGAGCTGGTGGTGGTGATGGGTGCCTTTTGGGCTGCTTGACGGCATTCGTTTCCCGAAAAGGCACGTCGGCGTTTCTTGTTTTCTACCTTCGTCCAGTTGTCCTCAGTGGCGGTGGAGTTGTTGGAGGTGGTGGCAGTGTTCCTATTTTTCAGGGCTTCGTTGAAGGCGCGTAACTGGTCTGCTTTCTCTGTGCGAAGCCTGTCGTAGTTCGGGTCGTCAGGTTGGCGGTTCAGGCGGGGGTCGCGGTTAGGAGGGCGTACGCGCTCCATAACCGGGTTTTTTTTTTTTTTAAGGTCCTACCTATTCCGGTTGAGTAAGTAGCAGAGGAATTACAGCACTCTCCACTGGCTGGTGGTCGTAGAGTGGTTCCTGAGCTTCTCTCCCGGAGCCCCGTTGGGGAAGCCTACTTCGTAGTGTATGTGACTGCTCACGTATAGACGTGAGCTAAGTGTGCCTATTTGGGAAGGATAAGGATTGCTACCCTCTTTCCAGGTGGATCCGCACGATCACGGTTTTCCTGGAAAGACTCGGCTGGGATGGGTTTTGCTCCAACCCCCTTTCGTGTTCACAATCTCCTGGGAGGGAGGTGAACAGTTACAGGGGGGACCGCAGGACGAATACACTTTTTGAGGGTGCAGGTCCCTAGGCCAGAGCGAAAAAGGAAAAATAGTAGTAGAAGGAAAAGAGCTCAAACCACGCCGGGAATATCGCGCTATAACTGCTCTCCAGCTGGAGTGTGGGTCACTCACACCACCAGTGGGGAGGGCAAGCTAATGCTCGATAAACCGAGAACGCTCGTGAGTTGTTGTGGACGATGGCGGTCGTGGGTGGTCCGGTCCGGGAAGATGGCCAACAATGGTACAAGGGAGAGGGCGGTCTTCACAGTTCCGGGTCCAGCAGGAGGTCTTGTTGAGAGGTCTTCTTGGTTCAGGAGCGATGTGAGAAGTGCTCCCCGATACGATACGAAGTCATTAGTTAAGAGGTGAAAGAAGATTATTAGGAATTGAAGAAAAAGTGGTGAAACTGAAATACAGTAGGAGTAGAAAGAATCTGGGCTCAACCAGATCGCTTCATCTTTCTTATTGGTGTTTTATCTTTGTTCTGCTCCCTTGGGTCGTCAGACCTTTGTATTAATATTGGTTTATTTATATAATGCTGCTTATTATTATTATTTGTTATTGTTGGAGTTAGTGAGCCCGCCCAGGTCCTTGTGTAACTGGGAGGGTAGTCACATTTTTATTTTTTTTTAATTTTTTTATTTTTTTATTTTTTTGAGGTGTTAGTTAAGTGTTAGTTGTGTTAGTCTAAAGGTACACTGTATGGAGAGGCCTGCCAGGTTCTTAGTGGAGCTGGTTGGTCACTCTCATCTTTATTCCTCTAGTAATGTTTTATGTAGAAATGTGTATATTGAGGCAGGAGGTGGTTCAATTACTTCTTCCTGGCTGATATAGCTGGGAGGGTAATCACATTATTATTATTAATATTACTAATATATATATATATTTTCTTTCTTTTTTTCTTTTTTTTTATGGAGTTAGTGAGCCCGCCCAGGTCCTTGTGTAGCTGGGAGGGTAGTCACATTTTTTTTTTTTTTTTTTTTTTTTTTTTTTTTTTTTTTTTTTTTTTTTTTTTTTTTTCTCTTACTAAGATGTTAGTTCAATGTTAAATGTTAAATGTTAAATGTTAAATATTAGTTATGTTAGTCTAAAGGTACATTGTATGGAGAGGCCTACCAGGTTCTTGTGGAGCTGGTAGGTCACTCTCATCTTTTATTCTCTCTATTAATGTTTTATATGTATATTGGGGCAGGAGATGGTTCAATTAGTTTCTTCCTGGCTGATTTAAACCAACTGTGTTCTTGGAATCCTTCGTTGTCTATATTATTTATCCAGTTTTGATATGTTTCTGTGTTAAGTTCAGTCACTTTTTTCCAAATATTTACAGCTTTGTTGTGTATATCTACATTGATTGCTAAGAGGTTTGCTCTCTTGTGTAGCTGTTCATTATTGATGTGGTCTGTATATTTTATGTTATATATAAATCTGAGGGCTATATTTTGTACTGTTTGTAACCTTTTAATGCACGTTTTGCTAAGGGTGTTCAATGAGATGGGTGGGTAGTCCATAATTGATTTGACAAGGGCAATATAAATCTTTCTTTTGTTATTAATGCTAAGGTTCTTAAAGCGTTTTATTTTTGATAATCTTATTCTTGCCTGTCGTTCTTTATCTTTTAAGTATGTTATATATCCTCTTTTTGTTAGTTTTAATCCAAGCATCCTGCCTTCAGTGTCGTATGGGTATAGTTCCTGGTCGACTATTACTGGACTTGTTTTAATCTTGGCTATTGGTATTATCTTGAATTTGTTCTTATTTGTCCTGATTTTCCATTTTTTCTCAAAATCATTATGTTTTTTATCGCTCTTACCGTGTAGTGTGCCATAAATTGAGTTGATTTTCCTGGGTATGATACTATTTGAGTAATATCATCAGCAAACATTACATATTCGCTAAAGGGGGTAGGTTGAGGTGTGTCTGAAGTATAAATTGTATATAGTGTTGGAGAAAGGCATCCTCCTTGAGGTACTCCACTCTCAAGATTAAACATAGTTCCTAAAAAGTTTCCAATTTGAATTTGTGCTCTCCTATCATCTAAATAGTTACACAATATTCTTAGCAAGTATTCGTTAAGTCCCAGTTTTAATATTTTATATTTCAAGCCTAAATGCCAAACTTTATCAAAAGCCTTAGAAACATCACTTAAAATTATATTGATCTGGTTACCCTTGCTTTTTTCTATTGCAATTATTTCCGTTATTGTAGCTATTGCAGTTAGGGTATTTCTATTGGGCATAAATCCATGTTGTCTGTTGTTAGTTTTCCCATGTTGTGTTAAAAAGGCTATAAGTCTTGAATTTAATATTTTTTTCAATAGTTTCCCGGTAATTTCTAATAAAGATATTGGCCTGTAGTTTAATATTTCCTTATTGTCCTTACCCTCCTTAGGAATAAATATCATTTTAGCATATTTTAGTTTGTCTGGAAAGTAACCAGTTATTAAGCATGCGTTATAAATGTTTAATAGTGTATTTAAAAATTTTTCAGGTAGATTCATGATCATATTTCGTGTAATACCTGTGAGCCCAGGGGCTTTTTCCTTAAATTTCCTCAGACAGTGCATCATTTCTCCCATGGTTATTATTTGATTATTAGGTAATAAGTTATAGTCTATATATTGCCTTGGGGTGATTCTATGTATTTGTCTTCCCATTTCTTCTTCTATCCTTTCTTCGTGTTCACTATCAAAATCTTCATTTTCCTCATCTGATATTTTAAAAACTTTTACCCATTCCCTTTTGAATACTGACTCTTGTTCATTTTCCTCGTACAATTTTGTTCCATTTTGGTCTTTAATGTATGGTGTTTTTTGCTTGTTGTGCCCCATCATCTTGTTTATGGAAGTCCAAAATGTTTTTGTGTCTTTAGTCATGTCAGCCGCCATTATAATATCATTCCATTTTTTTATTGTTTTGCTTCCTTACATGCGTCTCTTAATTTTATCTGTAGTGCTATCTGGCGTAGTATAATGCATCTGTTACTGCCGTGTCTTTCCATATACCTGTTTATTTCATTGTAATAGAGTCTGGATTAATTAACTTCTTCTGGTAGTCTGTTGTTGGGTAATGTTCTAAAGTGTGGAGAAATGAGGTGTGTGTTTTGGTTATAGATGTTTTTATTGCTGGTGGTCTGTCCATTCTGAGTCTATATCTTCTGTTGTTTTCCCTTGTAGGTTAATCGAGTGGTGATTACTTAAGTCGTCTTTGAAGCTGTCCCAGTCTGTTTTACTCATTTTCAGTCTCTTTTTTATTGGTATCTGTATGGGGCTTGTTGACAGTGTTAGTATAATTGGCAGATGGTCACTGCCTGTAAGAGGTCCTTGTATTATATGGTAATTGAAAAAGGCTTTGTTGTTGGTAAAAATTTTGTCTGGTGTCGATTGTGTATTGTGATTTCTCCAGGTTGGAAAGTTAGGACCTAGATGATTGATTTTCCCTAGGTTTATTAATTGATTAAGGGCGTTTCCCACGACGTTATTATTTGTATTGTCAAAAATCCTGTGTCTGGCGTTAAAGTCTCCTAAGATGTACATCGGATGACTATTGTTAGCCAATTTTAATAGGTCTTCTATAGGTAAGTAAGGTCGTCTCGGTGGGAGATAAGTAGTAGCAATAATTACGTCTCCTTGAGTTGTATTTATTTTTATTGCTAGAAATTCATCCTGGAAGTCATCAATTAGTTTAAATTTTAAGTTTCTTTTAACCGCTATAGCTACTCCGTCATTTTTCTCGCCCGATTTATTTCTTTGGTTTACATAATAGTTAAAGAGTTTTATGTTGTTGTTTTCTGTCTCACCGTGACTGTTTATTAGTATAATGTCAGGGTCAATTTCTTGATATATTACTTAGGTTAATTCTCTCGTTCTTCCAGTTTCTTACGTTGTGTTGTATTATTCTTAAAGTTCTTACTGTTTGTCTATTGTCCATTATTTCTTATACTTGGATTGTAACTGTTGGAGTGGAGACCTATCATCCTGTTTCCCGCTTCTGACTCTTCTAAACTCTGACGGGTCTACTATTTTAAAGTCATTGGTAGTAATCTTTAGTTTGTCCGTAGTGATTAGTGACCAGACGTAATTCTCAATGGAGAGACAGAGCTTATATACCCAGCAGCAGCCGCTATGAGTCATGTTGGGAAAACCCAGAAAGTCTCCGGTGACTGGTTCCGTTGCTAAGATACGGTAACATCTGGTTGGTTGCTAGGGAAGGCGGCACATTGGAATGCGATACACAGTTTGTAGGGGAGACGTCCACTACAAGACCCTGACCCTTAACAGGGTCAGTGAGAGCTATAATGTTAACCACAGGCCTTGTTAAATGATTTCACCAATTTAACATGGACTTGTTACTCCTAAGCTTTTTAGCTACTATTTTAACAATAATTCAATGATGACGAGATGTCACACATGAGGGAACATATCAAGGTCTTCACACCCAAGTTGTAATGAAATGGCTTCGTTGAGGAATAATTCTCTTTATTGTGCCAGAAGCATTATTCTTTTTTTTTCTTTTTTGGGGGCATTCTTTCATAGTAGACTTTCACCAACAATCGAAATTTGAATATGTTGACCGCCCGTTGGTATCCAACCATTTAATTCTTTCCAAATTCCGCTTTTAAACACAACGATTCTCTTGTCATCTGGAGCTACGGTGACATGAGCACACCATGCTATTACTAGATCAAATCATTCAGAAGCAATTCAAAGTCTGGCTTTAACTATTTTTTTAGGATTATATTTTTCTGCTCTGCAAGCTTTTGAATATGTAGAAGCTTCATTTACAATTACAGACTCTGTCTATGGATCCACTTTTTTGTAGCAATTGGTTTCCATGGGCTTCATGTTATTATTGGAACTTCTTTTTTAGCTATTTGTTTTTAGCGACTTTATAAATGTCACTTTTCTTCAGACCATCATTTTCGTTTTGAAGCAGCCGCCTGATACTGATACTTTGTAGGATGTTGTATGATTATTTTTATATATCTTTATCTATTGATGAGGAGGTTAATTAATTTTTTAATATAACATGTATATTTGACTTCCAACCAAAAAGCCTAGAATTTCTAGAAAAATCTGTAGTTATGATCCTTGCTTCTATTTTATCAAAGAAACTCATTACAGATCGAGAAGAAAACTCTCCATTCCCTTTTTCTTTGTGATTTTTTTTAATTGCTGTTATTTTCTTAATTTTTTATGTTGAAATCACTCTTTTACTTCCTCTTCCTTCGATTATTCATTTAACAAACATATTTTCATGAGCTCTTACAGGATTTTATTTTTATTGATTTTGCTTTTTGGGCTTTACTATAAATGATACCAAAGTGCCTTAGAATGATCCTATTAGAGCTGTATTCAATTTATGATTTATGAGTTGCATTCATAAGGTGTTTTTTTATAAACTAGCTTTAAGATTAGAAAACGAAGTATCGCACTTAGTTTCGGCCTAAGCTTTGGTCTGTTATAGATCTTTAATCTTTGAAAGAAGCCAAAATAGAGGCCCATCACTGTTAATGATGAAACTGGATTTTATATCCCTTTCAAGGAAATATTTATGTAAAAAAAAGAAGCTTCTAACTTCATTTTAAGCGGTTGAATTCCGTTTATATTTCTTTTTTATAGTGTAAATAACACGCTACATTTTCGTTGTAGAACTGAATTACTAACTAATAAAAAAAATTTGGATTACAAAAAGTTAGATTTTGGTTAAACAAAGTATTTAATTAATTATTAAATTCTTTTACTTACAGGAAAATTTGCCACCGTTACTGCTTCAAAGCTAAATTCTAATTTTAATTTATATAAGTAAATTATGATAAAAAATACAACAATTACCCAAAATAAAAACCTTTTTATATAAATTCTTAGTCCACTAGGCTGAGAAACCTGAAGATACCCTGATTGATGTATAACACTAGAATATAAACCTTGACCACCAAAATGCTCGGACCATCCGTAATCGCCAACTTTTATGAATGTGCCTGCAGTTTTTAACCTCGTGTGATTTAAGTTAAATGTAGATAAAAAAAAAGTATAAATCGTATGGATCCTATAAATACGACTCTGCTGTAACATTTTAATTTGTGTAACCTATAATTTACACTTATAATATTTAATAGGTAGCCAATTAAAGCGCCTAATACTCTTAATACTAAAGCTAACACCTTAAATGTAAAAGTTAGACAGATTATATATGACTTAGGGAAAATTACCCAAGATAAAAAAGCACCACCTGTGACACCGCCTACTCTTAATCTTATTATTGATCTAGTTATTACAACACTTTTATCGTTAACTTGACTCTTCCTCCTTAAATTAAATAAACCTGTTAAACTATAATAAACTAAACGAAATCTATAACAAACTGTTAACCCTGTGGCCAAAGCATATAAAATAAAAGCCATTAAATTAATATTTCTTATAAAAGCTACTTCTAAAATTAAATCTTTAGAATAGAACCCTGCCAAGAATGGTATACCACATAAAGCTAAATTAGCCAAATTTATACAAGTTCTAGTTAAAGGTATTCTAAAAACTAATCTTCCTATACAGCGAATATCTTGATACTCTTTTACAGCATGAATAACTACTTCAGCACATATAAATAACAGAGCTTTGAATAAAGCATGAGCCAATAAATGAAAAGAAGCTAAATCAGCAAAACCGAGAGCGAAAAATTCTTAATACAATATTACACCAAGTTGACTTAATGTTGATAAAGCAATAATCTTCTTCTAATCATACTCAAAGTTAGCCCCTAATCCTGCTATAAATATTGTTAAACAAGAGATAATTAATAAAACAGATTGAGCTTCTGATCCTATTAAAGTAGGACTAAAACGAATTAATAAATAGACACCTGCTGTAACCAGAGTAGAAGAATGAACTAAAGCAGATACTGGGGTAGGAGCCGCCATGGCAGCTGGAAGTCAAGCAGAAAAAGGAATTTGTGCTCTTTTTGTTATAGCTGCTAAGACAATTAAGCACTTTATTAGTAACAAATTAGAATCCCTTATATATCTTCCATACAAAATGAAATTTCAACCTCCAGCTATAAACATTAAAGAAATTCTAAGAAGAATAGCAACATCACCAACTCGATTAGACAGAACTGTTAATATTCCTGCATTTGCAGATTTTTCATTTGGGTAAGAAATAACTAATGCATATGATAATAAACCTAAACCAGCCCACCCTATTAAGATTCTAATTATATTTGGCCTTACAATTAAAGCTCCTATAGATAGTACAAAAGCAAGAACTAAATATATAAAACGATTAAATCTTTTGTCTCCTTCTATATAATCACCTCTATAAAATAATACTATTGAAGAAATAAAGAGTACAAATAATAAAAATATTAAAGACATTCAATCAAAAATCAAAGTCATTACAACTGTGTAGTATCTTTCGTTTTTTGATGGAGAATGACAAGTCACATGGTTAGTCTAGCTGGGGCATTTATTGTCTGGTGTTGGTTACAACGTGCCTAACACATTTCGTGTTTACACAAGCCTAAACACTTTCTGACTTTGGCAAGAAGTAACATAATATATAATGTAAATATAATCAATAAAGGCAGCATATAAACATACATATATATAACACTATTTCTCCCTTTCAAAAGAGAGCATGGCAGCTACAAATCCTAAATAACAAAACTTACAGAATTACCTATGGCAGGGAAGAAGAGAATAGAACACAACAAATATAACTTCCTAACTAAACAGTTTTGAAAGGCCTGTTCACAATTCAGATAATTTGAGGTCTAATTTAATTACAGGTCTCCTAACTCTGTTTGATCTTCTAGGACTATTCCCTCCATCAAGTTTTACAGGGGTTTCACTTGCACTCTGTGCATTATCAGTGACAGACATATCATCACTACAATCAGTTGACACAGTGAGTGGATGCTGGGAAACATCATCTTTGACATCATCATGATGATGATCATCTGAAACTGTGTCAAGTTCATCATCATGTCCTGGTGCTACATTCATCTCGTCATGTGCCTGAATGATGTGATCCACATGAACATATCTCAAAGAGTTATCACATTTCACTAAATATGTCCTAGATCCACATACCTTGTCAATGACACCAGTTATCCACTTTGCATGTACAGTACCATAACCTTTAGCCATGTTCCTAACTCTCACCCTATCATTTACCTTGAATACTCTTTCACTGGAACTCTTATCATGATACATTTTTTGTTGAGCTTGTTTCCTCTCTACAACTTCAAACAGACTTGGCTTAACTAAACTTAATCTTGTTCTCAACTGTCTCTTCACCATTAACTCTGCAGGAGTACATCCTGTCACACTATGTGGCGTGGTTCTGTATCTGAGTAAGAAATTTGCTAGTCTGTGTTGCAATGATTTTCCTACAGTTCCTTGAATTACCTGCTTGGAAAGTGCTTCCTTTACAGTTCTAACTGATCTCTCAGCTGCACCATTAGAGGCAGGATGATAGGGTGGGGTCAGTACATGCTTTACACCGTTGAGTCTCATGAAGTTTTTAAACTCTGATGTTTGGAATGGAGGACCATTGTCAGAAACTACCTCATCTGGTATTCCATGTTCAGCAAATATTAATCTTAATTCATCAATGGTGCTACCAGCATTAGTACTGTACATGTGCTTAACATCAGTCCACTTTGAATGACTATCAATTAATACAAGAAATTTGTCTGTTCCCTTATCACAGAAGTCAGTGTGTACTCTTTGGAAGGGACGGGTAGGCCATTTCCTGGTTTTCAAAGGTGTGCTGGGTGGCATACTCCTAACATTCTGACAAACAGAGCACTCACGTACCATCATTTCTATTTCACCATCCAGTTTAGGCCACCACACAAAACTTCTGGCCAGTGCTTTCATAGCACATATACCTGGATGTTAAATATGCAGTTCATTCCAAATTTGCCCTCTAAAACACTGTGGAATTAACACTCTCATACCCCACAACACACATCCCTGTTCTACTGATAATTGACATCTCCTTAAATGATACGGTTGAAAGTCTAAGGATGGACAAATCTCTGGCCATCCATTTAGTGTATACTCCAGGACTCTTCCTAATACAACATCTTTCCTAGTTTCATGAGCAATCATTCCGGAGGTGACTGGAAAATCTTCTGCTATCATGGTTACAGCATAAACCTTAGGCTCTACTCCATCATTTGATCCACTACATGGCAACCTTGACAAAGCATCTGCATTGGAATGATCATCTGAACGTCTGTACTGTATCTCATAGACATATGCTGACAATATCAAAGCCCATCTCTGCATTCTTGCTGCAGCTATACTGCCAGATCTGGGGTCACTAAATCTAAGGGGATAACTTAACTCTAATCTTAATTTCTAAGGGTCGCTGCCACCAGACCCCCTCTGGACAGCATGTAGCTCGTTAGGTAGCGGGCAGAGTGGACTAGGCATTGGGTTAGGTTTTCCATTGATCAGATCGATAAGGGTAAAGAAGGGTGAAACCATAACATGTCTTAATTGATTTATTTCTTATAAAACACACTGGTAAAAAAACACATACAACCACACTGTGGACCATAATTCCAAGGCCTGTCCCAGGGTATAGCACTGGCGCCTCTAACAACTGCTGTTGTGGTCGGTTACACTCCGACCCGAGATGGGTTTGGGGTCCTCGGCCCACGAGGTAGAGTAGAGCCGATTAATCATGACGAATCAGCGCCATCACTCCTATATTGACCACTGCTGGGTATCCACCGGCTCCGAGCGACCGGTGGGTTTCAATTAAGCCCACCCTCGATCTGGAGACAAACGGGAATCAGCGTCAGGGGACGAGAAACATGACAACACCAACAAACTCTCTTGTCTAGACGACAGACGTATTTACGTTATATTACTTCTACACTGGGTGAATGACAATTCAACTGTTAAATCATGAACACTGGTGAACACTGATAATCTCTACAATTGACTGAATTAACTGAATGGCTAGGAAACACAGAACATACCTGGAGACAAACGGGAATCAGCGTCAGGGGACGCTGATTCCTCGGCGTCAGGGGACGCTGATTCCTCGCCATCTCGAGTTTATATACCCCTGAGTTGCCAGTGATCGCTACTCACACAATGACAATAATTACAAACAAACTAACTGTTACTCATTCAAAGATGACCCTCAGTTGACAAAGGTCTGGCGAATTACTTGGGTTGATTTACACAGACTAATTCAAGATTGAGCTTCCCAGGAGAAAGTGGAATAAACAACGTATTGATAACTGTCTTCACAAAGGCGGGGCTTACTGGGAGGGATCGCGAGGCTAAACACGCTCCTGAGATTCTACAAGCGCGGTGGATTTGAATATTATGTAGCGTAATATGAATTAAAACGGGTTTTTAGGAATGACAATGAGGTGCGCAGTACACAGCAAGTGTAGGAACAGGTGATTTAGGACCCAAAATTGCCAAGAGAGGCTTGTGATCAGTTATTAAAACAAAATTCCTCCCATATAGATACTGGTGAAATTTCTTTACTCCAAATATGATAGACAAAGCCTCTTTCTCTATTTGTGCATAATTGTTCTCGGTTTGGGTAAGAGCTCTCGAGGCATATGCAATGGGTCTTTCTTCACCGTTATCCATTATGTGACTTATGACAGCACCTAATCTATAGCCCGATGCATCACAAGCAAGCTTTAGTGTTCTACTGGTATCATAGTGGACCAAAACATCAGTACTAGACAGAGCAGCTTTACAATCTTCAAATGACTTCTGAGTTGCACTGTTCCATTTCCATGGTATCCCTTTCTTTAATAGTTCATGCAGAGGGGCTAAAACTGATGAAAGTCCACCCAAGAACCTTGAATAATACTGTATCATACCTAGGAAAGCTTTCAATTCACTGACATTTTTTGGAGCAGGTAAATTTACTATGGCTCCTACTTTATCTTCTACAGGTCTCAGCCCTTCTGCATTCACTTTGTAGCCAAGATAAGCTACTTCTTTAGTTAGGAATGCACATTTGCTCTTGTTGAGCCTGACATTGTGTGCCAACAATCTTTCGAATACTGTGGCTAGGGTTTTGACATGATTTTGGATGTCACTGTCAACAATAAGGACATCATCCTGAAAACATAACACATTGGGAAGACCCACAAGAATTTTGTCCATGATGCACTGAAATAACTTTGGTGCACTTTTAACACCATAAGGCAACCTTTTGAACTTATACAATACTTTATGAGTGTTGATGGTAAGGTACTGTTGACTTTCAGCATCAACAGAGACCTGAGCATATGCTTGGGACAAGTCTAACTTATTTATCTTCTGTGTTCAAAATCTCTCCAGTATAAGTTCTCAACTTGACACCTGAGTCTTCTAAAGGCACATGCGCAAATAGTTTCTCATACATATCTTTACTCATTATGGAGAAATCAGCTGCAGTATCCATTTTCATGGTTACAGGTGTGTCATTAATACACAAGTCCACATTATACCTATGTTTAACTTTCTCTTCACGACTGGTGTAAATAGTAAACACATGGGCACTCTCATGAATACTGTTTTTCATTTCCTTCTCTCCATCTTCAACGGCATTTACTCTACCTTTATCACTTCTACAGGCAGGAGCAATATGTCTAATACGTTGACAATTGTAACATTTTGAATTCTTGAACTTACACTGAAAGCTTTCATGTTTCCCTCGGCACCTCTTACATTTTAAATCAGCATGTGTTCCTTGTTTTGTGGTATACTTATTCCTTTTAGCTTCAGTTACTTTACACACTGAGCCACTACTGCCAACTGTTTCACTACCAGCATTGGGAACAAATTCTCTGGTGTTTTTCTCGGCCAATTCCATGCTTGTAGCTATCTGACATGCACTTTCAAAAGTTAAGTTAGTGGTGTTCATTAACTTATTCTGTATTTTTTCATAATTCAGGCCTATTACAAACCTGTCTCTTAGAGCTCGGTTCAAGAACTGTCCAAAGTTACAGTGAATGGATAACTTCTTCAAAGCTACTATATAATTACTTACTGATTCATCTTTACCTCTATCTCTGGTGCCAAATCTGTAACTTTCAGCGATCTCAAGTGGAGCAGGATCAAAATGTTGCTTCAGAATCTTGGTAATCTGAATCAGTGAGGAGTCCTTGGGTTTGTCTGGAGTAAGCAGATTGACCAGAGTAGAATAAACATTAGCTCCTACCTCTGTCAAAAAGATTGCCTTTCTTTTCTCTTCAAGGGCCTTTCTCTTCTCAGCATCACCACCATCGTCCATTAATTCATTTGCCAGAAAGAAGAAGTCCATTCTCTCACAATATGATGTGAAATCTTCCTTGTCTGCATCATACTCCCCCCAATCGTCCGATGTATCCACTGACGCCAGCCATGGTTGCTCTCTTCACTTAAATTCTCCAGGTTCAGAGTAGCCTTCCCTTCAGTGGTCACTATCCTCTCTTCAAGGACTTCACCAACACTTTGTGAATCCCATCCTCGTCGCCAGTGTACAGTAGTATCTTGCGTTATTTAATGGGAGAATGACGAGCACACTGTCAGTCTGGCTGGGCGTTTATTCTCTGTTCTTGGTTACAACGTGCCTAACACATTTCGTGTTTACACAAGCCTAAACACTTTCTGACTTTGGTAAGAAGTAACATAATATATAATATATATATAATCAATAAAGGCAGCATATAAACATACATATATATATATATATATATATATATATATATATATATATATATATATATATATATATATATATATATATATATATAACAGTTACTGAGTAACATGGTCATAACACCAGGTTAACTCAGGTACTCTGTCCGTGACCTCCTGTAGTCTTAAATGTAGGGTCTGTCAACCTATGATCTACTAGTGTTTATATGTGTGTATTTCTCTAGAGACTGTGTTTTCTTATGGTCTAATAAATATTCATATATATATATATATATATATATATATATATATATATATATATATATATATATGTATATATATATATATATATATATATATATATATATATATATATATATATATATATATATATATATATATATATATATATATATATATATATATATATATATATATATATACACATATATATATATATATATATATATATATATATATATATATATATACTTATGTGTATACCGAAGCATTCAACATGAATTTGAGTAACGTCATGTACAAGCTGGACAATTTTGTAATTAAGAAGATTTGTAACCAGGTGAGAAGGTCGGGTCACCTGACCATCTGACCTGACCACCAACCGTTGTGTGCTATTTAAAGATTAGTAGGGTCATTACTAGGGCCCGGATAGTTATGCATTTGCATATTTCATATGCAAATGCATATTTTGCGTGATTTCTATGATAAGTGCATATTACCTAGATAACTGCATATAAATGCATATTTTGGTAAAATATTCATCTGGCAGTATCTCTTTGTTGCCACTGAATGAGCACACGTGGTACTGGGAGGTGAGGTGAGGTGTGGTTAGGTGAAGTGAGGTGAGGTCACGTCGCTTTAATCTGTCGTTTCCACACCTGGTCATGACTCATTGGACTAGTGAGTTAGTCAGTCAGGAGCAGTGCTGCTGTGTGGAGCTACTCTCTTCTGCTGCTCGTGAAAAATGCCGAAAGTACAAAGAAACCAAAATGAAGTGCTGAGATCATATGTAAAGGAATTTGATGCATTTACTACTGATGGAAGTGTACTGTTTTGTAAATATTGTGAAGCACCAGTAACAGCGAGCAAGAAATTTCAAGTCCAACAACACCTTAAAACAAGCAAGCACATCCGACTCGACGCTGTTAAGTCCAATAGTGCACAAAAGGGGCAACAACTACTTCTTGCATGTTCCAGTAAGTCGGGGCCTGATCGTTCCCAGTTCAACGCAGATTTGTGCAAGGCATTTGTTTCAGCGGATATTCCATTACATAAACTGAATAACAAGTGCCTAAAGTCATTCCTGGAACAGTATACTGGAAAAAAGGTGCCTGACGAATCAACATTACGTAAACATTACATGTAAATACATGTTCATATATATTTTTTGAAGCACTTTCACATATATATGTTAAATACATTACGCATATTGCTTAATAAACATTAACATTAGTTTATATTAACTATTTTGTTTTCGTATAACCTGCATTCTTGGCTTTATAAGTGACATTTTTAGTGCATATAAATGCATATTTCCCCTGTTTTTAGTGCATATTTGCATGCATATTTCATGGTTTTTTTAGTGCATAACTATCCGGGCCCTAGTCATCAGTCACGCGAAAGCGATCGGACCAACAAGACGTCCCTGCGCGTCTGTCCACAGAAATAGTCACGTGGCCTAGTCACCTGTGTTGCGCTATTGCAGTATAACAAGTAAGTCTCATTCGATCTCAGATAGGGGTTAGATAGGGCAGTGATAAAGTTATCAAGAGCTAACAGTGAGTTAATTTCAGGATTTCCGTCAGAACCCACTTGACTGCGAGAGTGATGACTGCGAGAGATTGACTGCCGTTTGAGACTGCCATTGATGATGAGGATTGGCGATTGTCGCCGTTGGACCGATCAGTGTAGGCCTGTCACTGTTTAGCTGGGTAGCAAAGAAGCTCTTGAGTGAACCTAGCGGTCTGGGTGCCCAGCTAACGACGGGACGATCGTTGGGGTCATCAGCTCTCCTCTACCTCGGCTCACAATACCACATATCTCAAGCAGCTTAGTGAAACCCTTTTGCAAACGGGAAGTTAAAGCTTCTCTCAACTGTACAAGGTCTGATTGGCTCACTCCCTTCAGCTTCATGTATATACTGGGGGTAAAGTGAAGCCAGCTGAGTGATACAGGGTGGCACACTGGGGCCAAGAGTCAGTGGAGTTTAGAGGAACACTTTCCAAGGTGGAGAAAGGCTGATTTGGGCCTTAAACTACTGGTGCCTGTTGGTTGTGCCTTAAACGACTACGGAGTGCAGGTGGAATCTGTGTGTGTGTGTTAGGTTAGGAAGCATGGTTCACGGGTATTGGGGGACTCAGTAACTTCTTAATAATAGTGACAATATTTTTGTGTGTAGTTAATACTATTTTTTCAGTTACTAATGTATGCTGTGTGCATTTAATATTTCTTTATAATCTCAATCACAGGTATAACCTTTGTTCCCCAGAGTAGTGTTTATGTTAGGTTAGGAGGTGTGTATCTGTTGGGGTAATATAATTTTGTTGAGCGCCCTGAAGGCCTATTCAGGGTGGAGTTAATAAGTTCTGATTTTTATGCCATTTTCTCAGTGCTGGATATAATTTTGGTGAGTGCCCTTAAGGCCTATTCATTGTAGAGTTATTAATTTCTTATTTGTTTAATACCATTTTCTCAGTGATTGATATTTTGTTGAAGCCCTTAAGGCCTGGTTCATGTGTGCAAGCAACATTTCTTAATACTTTAAACTTATTATCCTCTAATGAGGCTTTGCCTGAGGTTCTAATAATTTCAACATCATGTACAACTTTTATTCCCCAGAGTAGTATTTTAAGTTCAGGTTAAGAAGTGAGCATATTGGTGTACCACTATTTGATTGTGTTTGTAGTGTTGGAGGGAATATAAGTGTAAATTTTACAGTGTGTCTCATTCATCCCAGTCACAGACGCTATCCTTCCACGGGTCACGGACAATTCATTTTGTTTAGTAAAGTTAAGTGCTCTTGTGCTGGTTCGGGATTTCTCACTAAGGGGCGCTTCCACTGCAATTACCATCTAATAATCTTTAATAAACCCCAAGTCAAGTGAGAAATTAAAGTCAAGTAATTCCGACCGGTTACAAATGGTAGCAGAGCGTAGTTATTTTTATTTCGTGACTGATAGTTCTGTGGTTGGGCTAATGGGCGGAATCATGGAGTGGATGGAAATGGTAGAGTGTGTGACCCCAGCTCTACTCATGCTCGCGGTGGGAATTGGTTTGTTGTGGTTGACGGTGCGGGGTTACTCGGAGAAAAGGAGAGACAGCCCGGGTTTGGTACAGTTGAGAGAAGAGTTCGTGGAACGTATTGGGAAGCTAGAGGGGAAAATCCGGGGAGAGTACCAGGAACGATTGGAACAGTTAGAAGGGAAGATCAATGGGGAATGCCAGGCATGGGCAAACCAAATCAGGGGGGAGTATGGAGTATATGTACAACAGTTAAGGGGGGAGTACCACACACAATTGCAACAGTTAGAGAAGGAACATCAACAACACCTAGCTCAGTTGAGGGATGCACTAGATAGGGTAAAGACACAGTATCAAATACAGCACGATGAAACAATGTGGGAGATGAGGAGACACAATAGTAGAGAGGGAACTAGTCTCGGGGCCGGGTTGACCATGTCTAAGTTCGACGGTAGGCCAATAGTAGAGGTAGGGAAGTGGTTAAGAGAGGTTGACTGAACCCTCAAGCTGCTAGACGGAGACGAAGTCAGTCGAATCCAATTCATAATAAGGCATCTTGCGGGGCCTGCGGCAGATCGCGTATACAATGCACGCAGAGACTGGGAAACAGTAGACGAATTAACTTGTTATTTGAAGCTGCAATACGGCGGGCAGACGGCCACGTATGACGCCATTCAGAAGGTGATGAATCGGAAACAACGGAGCAATGAAACGCTTCTTGAATATTATGATGCTATGCTCGATTTAAACGATGAGTTGAACCACCATGGACATAAATATGATAAGGCCCTGTTGGGAGATGCAATCACTCGGGGGCTCAAGGAGGAAAAATGCCGTATGTGGTTATTGGAGGAGATCGAGAAGTATCCTCACCGTAGTCTACAGTAGATGAGTGGATCACGGGGCTGAGAGAGGCGGAACAAAAACGAGCGGCTTTGAGGGAGGTACCGCTGACTAAGGGAAGAGAGAACGAACTGCAGGGTGGGGGCTCGATTCTCCCGATGTGCTATGCGTGTGGACAAGAGGGCCACCTCAGTTTCAATTGCACGAACAGGTCCGGACCAGGAGAGAGTGTCCCAAGGGGATACGTGGCCAATGGCCAGTATCGAGTTGGAAATAACAATCAGAACTGGCGGTCGGGAAATGGTCAAGGCGAGGCAGTCCCCGCCAACCGTTCCTGGCCTCACCAATAGATTCCACCGGCGATGTTATGAACCAAGAGAGAGCGGACCCGTTGTCAAGAGTGGTCCGCATGACAAATTTAATCACGACAGAAGGTACCTCAAGGCTGAAAGCAGAGTGTCCTAAGGTTTCGGTGCTGGTAGCGGGTCGTGAAATGTGGGGTTTAGCAGATACTGAGGCAGAAGTGTCGTTAATTGATGAACTTTTCTACCGTCGAGAGCTAGAGCCTGCAGGCGTGGTGTTACAGCCCACTCGAATAAGGGTAAAAGGGGCGTCAGGGTTTCCAGTGCCGTGTGTGGGGTGTAATCGGGTCACTATGGTTGTATGTGGGGTGGAGGTCACTGATGTGGGGCTGTTGGTTTGTCCAGGGATTGAGACCCAGGGTAAGGGGCAATCGCATGTTGGGTTGTTGAGGATGAATGTGCTGGGGGAGGTTGCGGAGATTTGGCCGCACATGTATCACTTGTGCAGGGAAGCCAGGAGCACCGCTCAGTGGGAAAATTGCTTGCATGAGGTTAGGCAGTTATGTGCAATAGAGGCCATCAGCCTAGGGTATTGTACGGCGGAGAGGAAGAAAAGCCCAACCATTCCTCCCCGGAGTACTCGGTTGCTGCCAGTATGTGTTCCCTCATTAAGCCAGGTAGCTAACAAAGAAGTAGTAATTGAACCTCTAACAATGGGGGATGAAGGTTGGATGCCTGAGGGTGTGATAGTGTTGCCGACAGCTGTATGAGTGGTGAGAGGCATGACCCAGGTGTTGGTGGCAAATCTGTCTGATCGTCGTAAGAACTTGAGGGGCAATTGGCGGATTGGGAAAGTGGCTTCTGGGACGGAAGTCGAGGCAGACATCAGTGAGGAGGTGTATGTGAGGACAGTTCAACCGGATGCCCGTACGGAGGTCAAAGTGCACACGGAGAAAATGAATGAGGAACAAGAGCGTGCAGTTAGGGGTTTAATAGAAGAGTTTAGTGATATTTTTGAAGGGGAGGGTCAGCCCATAGGAAAGGCTATTGGGGTTCAGCATGAGATCCCAGTGACTACAGACAGGCCAGTTAGGGTGCCATACCGGAGGATCCCTCCAAACCAGGTACCAGAGGTGAAACAGCCCCCTGCTGTTTGTTATATTCATTAATGATCTTGATTTAGGCATAACTAGTAGGATTAGTAAATTTGCAGATGATACCAAAATGGGGAGAGTGATAAATTCAGACAGTGACTTTGAACACCTTCAAAGAGATCTAGATACCTTACATGAGTGGTCAGTAGACTGGCAAATGAATTTTGTTACTGATAAATGCATGCACACAGATAGGGAAGACGAATACAAACGTTAAGTATAAAACTAGGTAACACTGAGAAATAGAAAAACCCAGTTTTTGAAAAAGATCTAGGTGGTTTGTTAGCAAACGACTTGAAACCTAGAAAACAATGTATTAGCGTTCCGCAAATACAAACAGGATTCGGGTTCATATCTAGGTCTGTGGAGTAACAGAACTGCTGACGTTATCTTGAAACTTTACTCAGCATTAGGTGAGGCCACATGGGATTATGCGGTTCAGTTCTGTGTCTTATTATAGAATGGACATAGATTCTTGGAGGAGAGTACAAAGAAGAATGGCCAAAAATGATCCATAATATTAGAAACCTTCCTATGAAGAAAGACTGAAAAGCTTAGGCTTACATTCATTAGAGAGGCGTAGAGTTAGGGGAGATATGATAGAGGTGTACAAGTAAAAGGGAGCTAACAAGGGTAAAATGGAAGATGTTCTGAAGCCTGGGTAATAACGAAATAACTAGAACAAAATGAAGTTTTAAATTAGATAACCTGATTCAGAAAGGATATAGGAAGCACTGGTTTGGTAATAGAGTTGTGGATAGGAATAGGCCACTGGGAGTGCCAGAGGGGATCGGGGACGCTTGGGAGCTTCAAGACGAAGTTGGATAGGCACATGGAAGTGCTGGGATGGGTGTGAAAGGGATCTGCCCTGTATGGGCCAGTCGGCCTCCTGCAGTATCCCACTTTCTTATGTTCTTATGTTCTTATTAGCCAGCTGTTAGATCAGGGAGTAATTCACCATAGTGAGAGTCCGTACTCTGCCGCCATTGTAGTAGTGAGGAAAAAGGACGGGACGCTGAGGTTGTGCATTGACTATCGTGGCTTAAATAAGGTCACGGTACGCGATGTGTTTCCTCTGCCTAGGATAAATGAAACTCTAGAATCTCTGACGGGGGCCCAGTTTTTCTCAACCTTTATAATCTGGCAGCAGGATATCACCAGATCGAAGTAAAACCTTCAGACCGTCCAAAGACTGCCTTCAGCACAAGCTTCGGACACTTTGAGTACAGGCGACTGCCTATGGGATTGTCAAATAGTCCGGGAACCTTTCAGAGATACATGGAGCGGATTTTAGGGGATAAGATTTTCTCCTCGTTGCTTGTATACCTTGATGATGTGATGGTGTTTTCAAGTACAATAGATCAGCATATAGTCAGATTGAGGGAATTATTTTGCAGGATGAGGGAGAATACCTTAAGATTTAAACCTAAAAAGTGTGAAATAATGGCTTCCAAAGTAAGTTATTTAGGATATCAGGTGTCAGCTGAAGGCATCACAGCTGATCCTGAGAAGATTAGGGTAGTAAGAGATTGGCCAGTCCCAAAGACGGTGAAAGATGTGCGGTCTTTTGTAGGGTTCACATCATTTTATAGGAAATTTGTTAAAGGGTTTGCCCAAATAGCTGCTCCACTGCATGCGTTGATGCATGGGAAATCTAAGGATCGGGTAGATAGTGAATGGAGAGAGGAACAGCAGCAGGCTTTTGAGAAACTGAAAGACAGGGTGACGCAGACACCGGTGTTGGTTTGCCCAGATTTCACTCAGGAGTTTATATTAGAGACAGATGCAAGTTTTAGTGGGCTAGGTGCGGTGCTGTCCCAGCTGAAGGATGGCAGGTTGCATCCGGTGTGCTATGCAAGTAGGGGCCTGAGGAAATCAGAACGTAACATGAACAACTATAGTTCTCGTAAGTTAGAGATGTTAGCACTCAAATGGGCAGTAGTGGATAAATTCAGGGATTATTTGGCAGGGAAACATTTCACAGTCTATACAGATAACAACCCACTCAGTCACCGAGAGAAGACTAAGCTAGGTGCCGTGGAAAGTAGGTGGAATGCGGATCTCGAGCAGTTTAACTTTACTATAGAGTACAAGCCGGGGAAAAACAACATTGTGGCGGATACCCTATCTAGAATCTCGACGGAACAGGAGGAAGATAGCGAAGAAGAGTATACAGCTATGCATGTAGTAGAGGAGAACGGGGCAGGAAGGAAGGAACTGTGGACGATGGATGGGCTGCGTAAGGAGCAAGAAGGCATGAACTATATGACATAACTGCGAAGATGGTTGGCGGGAGAGCTGCCGAAGGACGAGGTACAGGTAGAGCTCCAAAATGATGACTTCCGCAAGATGTACCGACCTAGGAAATCCCTGATCGTAAGAGAAGAGGTTGTTTGGCATAAGAGACCCGAAGGGAAGAATCTATGGAGGGAGGTGCCAGTGTTATCTTCAAACTGGCAGAAGGCTTTGACTAGAGCCTGCCACGACGAGTTTGGGCATCAGGGGCGAGATCGCACCCTGTCGCTGGTGCAGGAGCGAGGTTTCTGGCCAGGCATGGGAGAAACAGTGCGAGACTACATAGCCAGCTGCGAGAGGTGTGGAGTAGCAAAAGATGAAGTGCCGAAACCCCAGCTGCATTTAGGGACGATTGAAGCTGCCAAACCATTAGAGACACTGGCCGCAGATTTCACCTTGCTGGACAAGCGGCAAGGATTGGAGAGTGTCCTGATAATGGTTGATATATACACTAGTCGTTACACGTGGGCCTTTCCAACCAAAGACCAGAAAGCCTCGACGATTGCAAAGATCCTGGTGAATCGGATCTTCCTGGCAGTGGGTGCACCTGAGACGACTGTTGACCGATCAGGGAAGAAATTTTGGCAGTGCATTGGTCCGACAAACTTGTGCCACCTTTGGGGTGAAGAAAATAAGGACGTCAGCATATCACCCACAGGGAAATGGTATGGTGGAACGGTTCAATCGAACCCTGCACGGTCTGCTGGTCACCCTCGAGGAAGAGGAAAAGAATAGGTGGCCAGAGCATCTGCAGGCAGTGGTGTCACAATATAACGCGACTCCGCATGCCACGACAGGGTTTTCCCCATTCCTGTTGTTTTACGGGAGAGAACCAAACCTGCCGTTTGACCTTAGGCCGGAAGTAGACCCAGAGCCGGTAGATGAGTGGGTGATGGTGATTAGAGACCGGCAACGAAGATTGCAGGAAGCAGTGGAGATCAATGTGCGGAGACGTAAGGAAATATACAGAAGGAAAAGAGAAGAGAAAGCCCACGAGAGTAGCTGGGAAGTGGGCCAGGAGGTTTTGCTGAGGAACAATGTAAAAATAGGCCGGTGTAAGCTGCAAAACCATTGGTTTGATACGAGATGGCACATTGTTGAGGTCCTAAATCCAAGGCCTGGTTTATACCGCATTGAGCCCAGTGGGGGAGAAGACCTGGAAGCGAGAGTGGAAAACCGGAGCAACTTGAAGGCTGCTCCACCCCTAAGGCATCCGGGAGACCCAGCGATGGATGAATCTGAAGATGAAGACGAGGAGCCCCCACCCCAGATGAGCAAGATGAAGAGAAGTAGTTCAGAGAGGTCGATCGAGCCTCCAACTGAAAGACGAAGCCGACAGATTACAGTTTAGGTGTGCATGGTAATGAGAAAAGGCAGGTTGTCGAGGGTGAGTTGGAGGAGTCGTGAGTAGGGCAGAGGGGATTGGAGAGATGGTTAGGTCAGAGATGTGCGTTGAGTAGTGGTTGCTGTCATGAGCGGGATTGAGAGTACGGTTGTAATGTCCAGGGCCTCACTAATATGGACTGGTACATTGTCAGAGGGTTGGTCTGCCGGCATGAGGTTCGGAGACGTGGACTGAGTATTGTTTTGACACTGGTTCCTCTTAGTTCAAGGGCCAGGCAAAGGAGAGCATGTTTGAGTTGGACTGAGTATTGTTTTGACATTGGTTCCTCTTAGTTCAAGAGCCAGGCAAAGGATAGCATGTTTTTTTTGGACTGGTATTAATTTTGACATTGGTTCTCTAGTTAAGGGCCAGGCAAAAGGGGAGCTTGTATGTTCTGGTTGGTTTTGAATCGGGCTAGGCAAGAAAAGGAGTTGCTGGCTGCGAGTGGAATAGTACAGAGTTGAAGGTGGTTTCTAAGTTGTTCTCTCAGCACACGAGGGCAGTGCTGTTTTCTTTTAGGGGGGGTCGAGTGTTAGCGGGAGAGAAAAGGAGAGAAGAGAAGACAGAAATACTGCGTTTAGCACGTTGCAGGGGTGAAATGCAGTTTCTTAGAACAAATTTTTAGGGGGGGGTCGTACGCATATTTTTCTCAGCACATGAGGACAGTGCTGTCTTTTTTTAGGGGGGTCGATTGTAATATTCAGAAATTTCAGAATAATTTCAAACGCTGCGCCATTGGCGATACTGAGTTTTCAAGGTCGTCTGAGGGAAGAGAGCGCTCCCCGCACATAGCGAGGTACATAACAGAATCTAGAACTGCTTTTAGTGTCCTTGTGGCCTAGCCGGTAAGCGTTCCCTAGTCCCACCCAGTAGGTCGAGGGTTCGATTCCTTGCTGGTGAGGTCGTTGATTATATGTTCAAAGTCCGCGTGTTATATGGACTAAAAATGAAGTATATATATGTACCTCGCGTTTCATACCAGCTGGATTCGGTAAAATGCTAGTGACACCACATAAGAGGCACGGGCAGTTTCCCAATGAGGTTCACGGCGCCATCAGCTCGATGAACAGGCTTTGTGTGAAATATAACAGAGTCTAGAACTGCTTTTAGTGTCCTTGTGGCCTAGCCGGTAAGCGTTCCCTAGTCCCACCCAGTAGGTCGAGGGTTCGATTCCTTGCTTGTGAGGTCGTTCATTATATATATATATATATATATATATATATATATATATATATATATATATATATATATATATATATATATATATATATATAACAAAGAAGTATGTCTGTGTGTGTGTTTGTTTGTGTGTTTGTGTGTGTGTCCCCCCGAGAATCTCTTTACCGATCTGTAGTGATGATGGATGGTGTTATATGTAGTGACGATGATGGATGGTGCTATATGTAGTGATGATGGATGCTTTTATATGTAGTGATGATGGATATTGTAATATGTAGTGATGATGGGTGGTGTCATATTTAGTGATGATGGATGGTGTTATATGTAGTGATGATGGATGGTGTTTTATGTAGTGATGATGGATGGTGTTATATGTAGTGATGATGGATGGTGTTATACGGAGTGATGTTATATGTAGTGATGATGGATGTTATATGTAGTGATGATGGATGGTGTTATATGTAGTGATGATGGGTGGTGTTATACGTAGTAATGATTAGACAACAAAATAATAACAGTTTAATGCTGAAAAAGTATACTTTGCTGCACCGTTGTAGTGGAACTTACATACACAGTTAATGAAATATTGATGGAAGAAGAAGTTTTGGGGAGTGAGCAGTGAGACAATGTGGAGCTTCCCGGAGGGTGGCGTCCTACCGTGGCCTAGGAAATGAGCCGCCCGGACCAAACTTGGCATGGATAGCAAGTGTTTCCTTGCTTCTCTCATGGAGAGTCTCCATGTTGGATGCTCCAGTGTGAACTGGCAAAATCTGTACATACTTGCTGCTTATATAAAATCTCTCTCTCTCTCTCTCTCTCTCTATATATATATATATATATATATATATATATATATATATATATATATATATATATATATATATGATATGACATGAAAGAAGAAAACACGAAGTTCCCAAACGCTTCATGTTTTCTCTTCTTTTGCTTGTGGTTATCAGCATATACCTAGATCACATGCACCCATAGTGATTTATATATATATATATATATATATATATATATATATATATATATATATATATATATAATATATATATATATATATATATATATATATATATATATATATATATATATATATATATATATATATATATAAATTGTAACCGCCAGTCAAGCGGTTAAAGGATATTTAGACTCTTCACTTAGTACAAGAACATTATAATTCGGTCAAACCTGTTAAATACAATTCATTTAGTATTTCAAATGCCATACATAGGCACTCCTACATAAATGTTTAATCAAATATATATTTACATAACAATCATGGCTATGTAATTAGTCTGATGTTAACACTTACAATGAGTACTCAATATGCCATATTTCTATATTGTCACACTGATAAATTATGCAATGGACACAGTCTATCTGTGTACACAATAAGTACTAGTTAAACTTACGTGTTGAAAGTCTAGAGAGAAGCCAGGGTAGGTGTTGGCTCTAAGATATGGGTAGCTATACTGAAATGTGCACCCTATAGCCTGGCCCCCTGGCTGGTCAGCTATGGCTGAGTCAGGTGATTATAATTATACATAAACAAACTCCCTTCACACACTCCAACCTCCTTCTAGGCCTTTCATCTCCACCATCTTCGTACTCTACATACTGCATACGGGCAGGCACACCCAACAAACATGACATGACTTACAGCCTAACATAATGTTTGTTTATGTGTTTGCTGCTTGCGGTAACACCCACTCCGTTGAGCGTTCACGCTCAAAACCATGTCAGGCCTTTGATACTTAATGCTTTGTCACGTTCTTGTGACCATGCTGCCCTCAGGCTGATGGTATTCAACTTTAATTTTGTCACATTCTTGTGACTATGCTGCCCTCAGGCTGGTGGTATTCAACTTTAATTTTGTCACGTTCTTGTGACCATGCTGCCCTCAGGCTGATGGTATTCAACTTCAATTTTGTCACGTTCTTGTGACCATACTGCCCTCAGGCTGGTGGTATTCAACTTTAATTTTGTCACGTTCTTGTGACCATGCTGCCCTCAGGCTGATGGTATTCAACCTTTACGTTGTCACATTCATGTGACTATGCTGCCCTCAGGCTGGTGGTATTCAACTTTAATTTTGTCACGTTCTTGTGACCATGCTGCCCTCAGGCTGGTGGTACTTATCAGCTTCTTAGGACATCTCGGTCCTTTGACGTTCGGACATCACCGTCTTCATGTGTGGATACCCAATTCATTCTCCTGGCCGACTCCGTCAGCCCTTTGCATTGCTCCCTCCAACAAGCATAATTTTGTCACAGGTCGCAACATTGTGGACGTCGTCGTCTTAACCACTGCCTGTCGTACAAGTCCATCCTCGCCAGCCTTGACTTCCATCAC
>NW_024717596.1:0-9197 GCF_018991925.1 Homarus americanus | reverse complement strand
TCACAGGAACACCTCTGACACTCCCAGGCACACCTCTGACACCCCAGGCACACCCCAGACACTGCCAGGCACACTTCCAGACACTCCCAGGTACAGCTCAGACACTCCCAGTTACACCTCAGAAACTCCCAAGTGCACCTGTGACACTCCCAAGTGCACCTCTGACACTCCCAGGCACACCTCTGACACCCCAGGTACACCGCTGACACTCCCAGTTACACCGCTGACACTGCCAGATACACCTATGACACTCCGGTCACACCCCTGACACTCCCAGTTACACTCTGACAATCCCAGGTACACGTCAGGCACTCCCAGGCATACCTCTGACACTCCAGGTACACCCCTGACACTTCCAGGCACACCCCTGACACTTCCAGGTACACCACTGACCCTTCCAGGTACACCTCTGATACTGCAGGTACACCAATGACACTCCCAGGCACACCTCTGACACTTCCAGGCACACCTCTGACACTCCCAGGTACACCTCTGACAATCCCAGGCACACCTCTGACACCTCCAGGAACCCTGACACCCCAGGTACACCTCTGACACTCCCAGGTACACCTCTGACACCCCAGGCACACCTCTGACACTCCGTGCACACTTGATACGCCCAGTTATACTCTGACACCCCAGGCACACACTGACACTCCAAGGTGCACCGATGACACCCCAGGTACACCAATGACACTCGGTGCACACCGATGACACTGCAAGATACACCTCTGACATTCCGGTGTACACCTCAGACACTTCCAGGCACACCCCAGACACTCCAGTGCACCTCAGACACTCCCCAGGCACACTCTGACACTCCCAGGTACACCGCTGTCACCCCAGGCACACCCCTGACACTCCCAATACACCCCTGACACTCCCAGGCACACCTCTGACAATCCCAGGCACACCTCAGTCAATCCCAGGTACACCTCTGACACTCCAGGTACACCCATGACACTTCCAGGTACACCTCTACACCCCTGGTTCTCCCCTGACACTCCCCAGGCACACCTCAGACACTCCGCACACCTCACACTCCCAGGTACTCACACTGACACCTTGCTAACTCTGACTCTCTCCCAGGCACACCTCTGACACTCCCAGTCACACCTCCGACACCCCTAGTTACACCCCTGACACTTGCACCCCTGACACTCCCAGGTACACTCTGATACTCCCAGGTACACCTCTGACACTTCCGGATACACCCCTGACACTCCCAGGCACACCAATCACACTCCCAGGTACACCTCTGACAATCCCTGGCACCTCTGACCTCCCAGGTACACCTCTGACCTCCCCAGGTCACACCTCTGACACTTCAGGTACACCTCTGACACTCCCAGGTCACACTCTGAAATCCCGGTACACCTCTGACACTCCCAGGTACACCTCTGACACTCCCAGGTACACCGTTGACTGCAAGGTACACCCCTGACACTCCCAGGTATACCGCTGACACTGCCAGGTACACCTCAGACACCCCAAGTGCACCTGCTGACACTCCCAAGTGCACCTCTGACACTCCCAGGTACACCCCTGACACTCCCAGTTACCCTGACACCTCCCAGTTACACCTCTGACAATCCCAGGTACACCTCAGTCAATCCCAGGTACACCTCCACACTCTCAGAACACCTCTGACACTCCCAGGTACACCTCTGACACTCCCAGGTACACCTCTGACACTTCCCAGGTACACCCCTGACCTCCCAGTTACACCCCTGACACTCCCAGGTACACCTCTGACAATCCCAGGTACACCTCAGTCAATCCAAGTACACCTCTGACACTTCCAGGTACACCCCTGACACTTCCAGGTCCTCTGACCTCCCCAGGTACACCTTACTCCCAGGTACACCACTGACACTCCTGGTACGCACCTCTGACACTCCAAGGTAAACCAATGACACACTCGTGTACACGTCTGACACTTCCAGGTACACCTGCCAACTTCCAGGTACACAATGATTCTCCCAGGTACACCGCTGACACTCCCAGTGCACCGCCGCAGACTGCCAGGTACACCTCAGACACTCCCAGGTGCCTGTGACACTCCCAAGTGCACCTCTGACCTCCCAGGCACACCTCTGACACTCCCAGGTACCTCCGGCCTCTCCCAGGTACACCGCTGACACTCCCAGGTACACCTCTGGCCACTCCCAGGTACTCCACTGACATTCCCTGGTTCACCTCTGACACTCCCTGGTACACCTTTGGCACCCAGGTACACCTCTGACACTCCCAGTTACCTCCGATACTCCCAGGTACACCTCCGATATTCCCAGGTACTCCTCTGACCTCCTGCCCTGACACTCCCAGGTACACCTCTCATACTCCCAGGTACACCTCTTGACACTTCCAGATACACCTCTGACCTCCCAGGTACACCAATGACTACCAGGTACACCTCTGACCTCCCATGTACACCACCGATACTCCCAGGTACACCTCCGTTACTCCCAGGTACACCTCAGACCTCCCTGGTTCACCTCTGACACTCCTGGTTCACCTCTGACACTCCTGGTGCACCTCTGACAATCCCAGGTACCCTCTTACAATCCCTGGTTCCCCCTGGCCTCCCAGGTGCACCTCAGACACTCCCAGGTACACCTCCTGACACTCCAGGAACCTCCTACACTCCCAGATCCACCTCTGACCTCCCAGGTACACCTCTGACACTCCCAGTTACACCCCGTTACTCCCAGTTCGCCCTGACCTCCCAGGTACACCCTGACCTCCCAGGTACACCTCTGATACTCCCAGGTACACCTCTGACACTTCCAGATACAACTCTGACCTCCCAGGTACACCAATCACACTCCCAATACAACTCTGACACTCCCAGGTACACCACTGACACAGGTACACCTCTGCCTCCCAGGTCCTTTGACGCTGCCAGGTAGCTCCTCCGACACACCCAGGAACACCTCCTGACACTCCCAGGTACACATCTGACACTCCCAGGTACCTCTGACACTCCCAGGTACACCTCTGACCTCCCAGGTACACAGCTGACCTCCCAGGTACACCCCTGACACTCCCAGGTCACACCGCCCACTCCCAGGTACACCGCTGACACGCCCATGTACACCTCCTGACCTCCCAGGTACTCACTGACATTCCCTGGTTCACCTCTGACCTCCCTGGTACACCTTTGACACACCCAGGTACACCTCTGACCTCCCAGGTACACCTCCATACTCCCAGGTACACCTCCGATACTCCCAGTGCTCCCTCTGACCTCCCTGGTACACCTCTGACACTCTCAGGTACACCTCTGATGCTCCGAGGCACCTCTGACACTTCCAGATACACCTCCTGGCCTCCCAGGTACACCAATGATACTAACAGGTACACCTCTGACACTCCCAGGTACACCTCCGATACTTCCAGGTACACCTCCATTACTCCCAGGTACCTCAGACACTCCCTAGTTCACATCTGTACTCCTGGTTCACCTCTGACACTCCCTGGTACACCTCTGACATTCCCAGGTACCTCTCTCACAATCCCTGGTTCCCCCCTGACACTCCCAGGTACACCTCAGACCTCCCAGGTACACACCTCTGACACTCCCAGGTACTACTCTGACACTCCCAGGTCCACCTCTGACACTCCCAGGTACACCTCGGCCTCCCCAGTTACACCTCCGACACTCCCAGTTACACCCTGACACTCCCAGGTACCTCTGATACTCCCAGGTACACCTCTGACACTTCCAGATACAACTCTGACACTCCCAGGTACACCAATCACACTCCCAAGTACAACTCTGACACTCCAGGTACACCTGACACTACCAGGTACACCTCTGACACTCCCAGGTACTCCTTTGACGCTGCCAGGCTCCTCCGACCACTCCCAGGAACACCTCTGACACTCCCAAGTTACACCAATGAGCCTCCCAGGTACACCTCTCACACTTCCAGGTACACCTCAGACACTCCCAGGTACACCTCTGACACTCCTAGGTACCTCCCTGACACTTCAGGTACACCCCTGACACTTCCAGGTGCACCTGACTCACTCCCAGGTACCAGTGACATTCCCAGTGCACCACTGAGCCTCCTGGTACCTCAGACACTCCAGGTACACCAATGACACTCCAGGTACACCTCTGACACTTCCAGGTTCACCTCTGACACTCCCAGGTACACCTCTGACCTCCCAGGTACACCTCTGACAATCCTTGGTACACCTCTGACACTCTCAGGAACACCTCTGACACTCCCAGGTACACCTCTGACACTCCCAGGTACACCTCTGACCTCCCAGGTGCACCTCTGACACTCCCAGGTACACCTCTGATGCGCCTGGGTATACCTCTGACCTCCCAGGATACCTCTGACACTCCCAGTGCACCTGACACTCCCAGGTACACCGATGACACTGCAAGATACACCTCTGACATTCCATGTACACACATTAGACACTTTCAGGTAAACCTCAGACACTCCCAGGTACACCTCAAACTCCCAGGTACACCTCTGACACTCCCAGGTACACCGCTGTCCTCCCAGGTACACCTAACACTCCAGTTACACCCCTGACACTGCAGTGCACCTCTGACAATCCAGGTACACCTCAGACAATCCCAGGTACCTCTGACACTTCCAGGTACACCCCTGACATATCCAGGTACACCTCCTGACCTCCCAGGTACACCAATGACACTCCCAGGTACACCTCTGACCTCCTGGTACACCTCTGACACTCCAGGTACACCAATGACACACTCAGGTACACCTCTGACACTTCAGGTACACCCTGACACTTCCAGGAACACCAATGATACTCCCAGGTACACCGCTGACACCTCCCAGGTACACCTCTGACACTCCCAGGTACTCCTTTGACGCTGCCAGCTACTCCTCCGACACTCCCAGGAACACCTCTGACCTCCCAAGTACACCAATGAGACACTCCCAAGTACACCTCACCTTCCAGGTACACCTCTGACACTCCCAGGTACACCTCTGACCTCCTAGGTACAACTCTGACACTCTCAGAGACACCTCTGACACTTCCAGGTACACCCCTGACACTTCCAGGTACACCCCTGACACTTCCAGGTACACCTCTGACCTCCCAGGTCACCAATGACACTCCAGGTACACCACTGACCTCCCTGGTGCACCTCAGACACTCCCAGGTGCACCAATGACACTCCCAGGTGCACCTCTGACACTTCCAGGTACACCGCTGACACTGCCAGTGCACCTCAGACACTCCCAGGTGCACCTGTGACACTCCCAAGTGCACCTCTGACTTTCCCAGGTACCTCCTTGACACTCCCAGTTACACCTCCGACACTCCCAGTTACACCCCTGACCTCCCAGGTACACCCTGACACTCCCAGGTACACCTCTGATACTCTCAGGTACACCTCTGACACTTCCACATACAACTCTGACACTCCCAGGTACACCAATCCACTCCCAAGTACAACTCTGACCTCCCAGGCAGACCACTGACACTACCAGGTGCACACTCAGACACTGCCAAATCCAGACACTCCCAGGTAAGCTCAGACACTCCCAGTAACACCTCAGATACTCCCAGGTACACCTGTGACACTCCCAAGTGCAGCTCTGACCTCCCAGGCACACCTCTGACCTCCCAGGTACACCTCCGACACTCCCGGGTACACCTCTGACACTCCCAGGTGCCTTCTCACACACCCAGGTACACCTTTGACACTCCCAGGTACACCTCTCATACTCCCAGGTACACCTGGGCACTTCCAGATACACCTCCTGACACCCAGATACACCTCCGACACTCCCAGGTACACCTCCGATACTCCCAGTTCACCTCCTGATACACCCAGGTACCTCAGGCCTCCTGGTTCACCTCCAACACTTCCAGATACACCTCTGACCTCCCAGGTACACCAATGATGCTACCAGGTACACCTCAGACACGCCCAGGTACACCTCCGATACTCCCAGGTACACCTCCGATACTCCCAGGTACATCAGACACTCCTGGTTCACCTCTGCCTCCCTGGTTCTCTGACACTCCCTGTTACACCTCTGACACTCCCAGTACACCTCTTACTCCTGGTTCTCCCTGACACTCCCAGGTACACATCAGACACTCCCAGGTACACCTCTGACACTCCCAGGTACTACTCCTGACCTCCCAGGTCCACCTCTGACATTCCCAGGTACACCTCTGACCCCTCCCAGTTACACCTCCGCACTCCCAGTTACACCTGACACTCCCAGGTACACCCCTGACACTCCCAGGTACACCCTGTATTACTCCCAGGTACACCTCTGACACTTCCAGATACACCTCTGACCTCCCAGGTACACCAATCCACCTCCCAAGTACAACTCTGACACCGCCTGGTACACCTCTGACACTCCCAGGTACACCAATGACACTCCCAGGTACACCTCTGACACTTCCAGGTATCACCTCTGACACACCAGGTACCTCTGACAATCCATGGTACACCTCTGACCTCTCAGGACACCTCTGACCTCCCAGGTACCTCTGACACTCAGGTGCCTCTGACACTCCAGGTACACCTCTGACACTCCCAGGTGACACCTCTGATGCAGGGCCTTCACCTCTGACACTCCTAGGTATGCCTCTGACACTCCAGGTACACCTCTGACACTCAGGTACACCTTTGACACTCCAGTGCTCTGCTGAGCTGCCAGGTGCTCCTCCGACCTCCCAGGAACACCTCTGCCTCCCAGGTACCTCCTGACCTCCCAGGTACACCGCCGACACCCAGGTACACCTCTGACCTCCCAGGTACCTCTGACACTCCCAGGTATACCGCTGACACTCCCCAGGTACACCGCTGACACTCCCAGGTACACGCTGACACTGCCAGGTACACCCTCAGACACTGCCAGGTACCTTCAGACACTCCAGGTGCAGCTCAGACCTCCCAGTTACACCTCAGAAACTCCCAAGTGCACATGTGACACTCGCAAGTGCACCTCCTGACACTCCCAGGCACACCTCTAACCTCCCAGGTACCACCTGACCTCCCAGGTACACCTCTGACAATCCCAGGTACACCTCTGACATTCTCCAGGAACACCTCTGACACTCCCAGGTACACCTCTGACACTCCCAGGTACACCTCTGACACTCCCAGGTACACCTCTGACACTTCAGATACCTCTGACACTCCCAGGCCAATGATACTACCAGGTACACCTCAGACACGCCCAGGTACACCTCCGATACTCCCAGGTTACACCCTCCGATACTCCCAGGTACACCTCAGACACTCCTGGTTCACCTCTGACACTCCCTGGTTTCCTCCTGACCTCCCTGTTACACCTCTGACACTCCCAGGTACCTCTACACTCCTGGTTCTCCCTGACACTCCCAGGTACACCTCAGACACTCCCAGGTACACCTCTTCACTCCAGGTACTACTCTGACCTCCCAGATCCACCTCCTGACCTCCCAGGTACACCTCTGACACTCCCAGTTACCTCCGTCACTCCCAGTTACACCCTGACCTCCCAGGACACCCTGACACTCCCAGGTGCACCTCTGATGCTCCCAGGTGCACCTCTGACACTTCCAGATACAACTCCTGGCCTCCCAGGTACACCAATCACACTCCCAAGTACAACTCTGGCCTCCCAAGTACACTACTGAGCACTTCCAGGTACACCTCTGACACTCCCAGGTACTCCTTTGACGCTGTCCAGGTACTCCTCCGACACACCCAGAACACCTCTGACACTCCAAGGTACACATCTGACCTCCCAGGTACCTGCTGACCTCCCAGGTACACTCTGACCTCCCAGGTACACACTGACGCTCCCAGGTACACCCTGACACTCCCAGGCACACCGCTGACACTGCTAGGTACACCTCAGACACTGCCAGGTACACTTCCAGACACTCCCAGGTGCAGCTCAGACCTCCCCAGTTCACCCCTGACACTCCCAGGTACACCTCTGACACTCCCAGTTACACCTCCGACACTCCCAGTTACACCCTGACACTCTCCAGGTACACAATGGCCTCAGGTACACCTCTGACACTTCCAGGTACACCTCTGACACTCCCAGGAACACCTCTGACAATCCCTGGTCACCTCCACTCTCAGGAACACCTTTGACCTCCCAGGTACACCTCTGATGCTCCCAGGTACAATTCTAACACTTCAGATACACCTCTGACACTCCCAGGTACACAATCCACCTCCCAAGTACAACTCTGACACCGCCTGGTGCACCTCTGACACTCCCAGACAATGACACTCCCAGGTCACCTCTGACACTTCCAGGTACACCTCTGACACTCCCAGGTACACCTCTGACAATCCCTGGTACACCTCTGACACTCTCAGGAACACCTCTGACTCTCCCAGGTACACCTCTGACCTCCCAGGTACACCTCTGACACTCCCAGGTAAACCTCTGACACTCCCAGTACACCTCTGAGCCCAGGTATACCTCTGACACTCCCAGGTATGCCTCTGACACTCCAGGTACACCTCTGACACTCCCAGACACCGATGACACTGCAAGATACACCTCTGACATTCCATGTACACATTAGACACTTCCAGGTAAACCTCAGACACTCCCAGGTACACCTCAGACACTCCCAGTTACACCTCTGACCTCCCAGGTACCGCTGTCACTCCCAGGTACCACCCCTAACACTCCCCTTACACCTGACACTCCCAGGTCACATCTGACAATCCCAGGTGCCTCAGACAATCCCAGGTACACCCTCTGACACTCCCAGGTACACCAATGACACCTCCCAGGTACACCTCTGACACTCCCTGGTACACTTCTGACACTCCCAGGTACACCAATGACACACTCAGGTACACCTCTGACACTTCCAGGTACACTGACACTTCCAAGTTACACCAATGATACTCCAGGTACACCGCTGACACTCCCAGGTACACACCGCTGACACTGCCAGGTACACCTCAGACACTGCCAGGTACACCTCAGACACTCCCAGGTAAAGCTCAGACACTCCCAGTAACACCTCAGACACTCCCAGGTACACCTGTGACACTCCCAAATGCACCCTGACACTCCCAGGCACACCTCTGCCTCCCAGGTACACCTCCGACACTCCCAGGTACACCTCTGACACTCCCAGTTGCACCTCTCACACCCAGGTACACCTTTGACACTCCCAGGTGCACCTCTCATACTCCCAGGTACATCTCT
>NW_024717595.1:0-61521 GCF_018991925.1 Homarus americanus | reverse complement strand
AAGGGTGACCTGACAGTACATGAGACCATCAATCCCCACCCAAGAAAGGGTGACCTGACAGTAATATAGGTCACCATCCCCACCCAAGAAAGGGTGACTCCTGACAGTGGCTATATGAGACTAATCCCCACCCAAGAAAAAGTATCCATTGTGCAATATGAGACCACTAATCCCTGCCCCTGGGTGCAGTGGGTGACCTGACATTCCATCAGAAAGTCAGTACTGTAATATGAACCACTAATCCCCTACCCTACCTCCACCTGACATTGAGTTAGGTCTGGTCCCTCCCAAAAATAATTGAGCTTTCGTCTTTATTCAAGACATTTTCATAAAATGATCTCGATTTTCGACCTTCGAATTTTTTTTCCCAAAGCTTTGGGAATGCTTTTCCGAGCAAATTTCAGTTCCGGCTATCGGAGAGTTCCGGGTTTTGAGGGATTACGGCTAACGGAGATATTACTGTATTAATCTACCCCACAAAGATACCGGAAAACCAGTGTTTTGAAGTGAGACAGATTGTATGAGTATGGAAACACAGAAGAAGACCGAGCATTCCACAGTTTGGCTGTGTGAGGAAAGAAGGAGGTACTATAACGGGTTATTCTTGTGTGACCGACATCCACAGAGAAACAGTGGGCACCGCGGGCAAGACGTGTGTTACGAGCCCATGGCCTTGCCGGCGGTACACAGGATGCCAAATCCACCTAAGATTGCCCGTTAAAGTACCTGTAAAAGAGGGAGAGTGAAGCAACATTATGGTGAAGAGAAGGGAAGAAAGATTGTCAACTAAAGGAGGAGAGTTATTAAGACAAAATGCCTTTGATTCCACCCTATCTAACAGTTGGACAAAAGGAAGAGCCACCCAAGATATGAGAGCAGTACTCTAAGTTAGGATGAATGAATCCCTTATACTGTATACTTGAAGCAACTGCTCAGGAGTGAAGTAGCGACGGCATCTGTATAGCATTCTCAGCTTTCGGGAGGCAGCTTTAGCAATGTTGTGGATGTATGGCTTCCATGACATATCAGAGGAAATGGTGAGGCCTAGCATATCTATTTTAGAATTTAGCAGAATGATTGCATCCTGAAATGTGATTGGTGGGAGATCTTCTATTTTTGAAATTGTAATTGGTAAATACTGTGTTTTATTACTATTACATTTATCCAAGTTTCTACTTGCCTATTCGGAGATGCTGCACAGATTTGCATTGATAGATGAAATGATATCAGCTCTAGAAACAGATGTAGTTTGAAAATTACGGGGAAGGGAAAAATATGAAGAAGAGTGAAGAGTAGAATCATCAGCGTAAGAATGGATAGAATTAGTCGTAGAATGAAGTAAATCATTGATAAAAACAAGGAAGAGAGTAGGTGAAAGAACAGAACCCTGTGGGACACCTCTACGTATTGGTAGAGAAAGAGTGAGAGATCAATCCCTCAAAAACAACTGCCAGGGATCGGTTCTCAAAGAAGCTAGAAATGAGAGAAGAGAGTGGAGAAGAGAAACCATAAGAAGGAAGTTTAGAAAGCAAACACTTGTGCCATACCCTGTCAAATGCTCTGGAGATTCCGAGGACCACGACGAAAGTTTCCCCATAAGCCCTAAGAGAGGATGACCAAAAATGGGTGCAGTAGGAGAGCAGATCATCGGTAGATCTTGCCTGGCAAAAGCCATACTGGTGATTTGACAGAAGAGAAAGGCGTTCAAGGTGGCGGAGAAAATGAAAGTTTAAGATAGTTTTAAAAATCTTAAAGAGGGATGAAGTTAGGGTAATGGGGCGATAGTTAGAGGGATTAGAATGGTTACCCTTTTTTGGGATAGGCTGAACCAAGGCATGCTTCCAAGAAGAAAGAAATGTCTGGGTTTTAAGGCAAAGGTGAGCAAGTACAGGGACTAGAATTTCAACACATTCCCTCAGAACACGAGGGGGTATTCCATCCGGTCCACGCACCTTGCTCACATCCAACATGAATAACACACTAGCAATCCTCCGAGTGGAGATTATAGGAAAGTGCATAGGTTCAGTAGGAGGGATAGAGTGGGAATCGTCTAAGGTGGAGTTATAGGAGAATAAGGTGCCAAAGAGATTGGCTTTGTCAGGGGGAGAGTTGGCTATAGAGTTATCAGGTCAGAAGAGAGGAGGAAAAGAAGGAGTGCAGAGGTTATTACAGATGTTTTTGGTTAAGGACCAGAAGGATTTACTAGAAGAAGAATTAGACAGAACAGTGGTCTTTATTTTTATAAAATTCCGCTTGGCCTTTCGAAGAATAGCCTTACAACGATTCCTAGAAGTAATGAAAGAGGAGTAGGTAAAAGGAGAAGGAGACAGTTTCATAGTTTGATATGCCCCATCTCTCTCCCTACATGCAAGAGAACAGGAGCGATTAAACCATGATTGTAATGTGAAAGTTTTGGTAGAAGATGGGTTAAATGCACTCATACCACCCTGTATACCCCAGCAATGCTGTCAGCACATACCAAGGCATCCCAGGTGGAAAAGCACCATTCATCCCAGGGAAAGTTGGAGAAAAATTCTTCCAAGAATTGCCAGTTTGCCCTCCGATAGTGCCATAGTTTGCATTTAGAGGGAGGTGGGGGTGGTGGTTGTGCCCAGTTTGATTTAATAGAAATAAGATTGTGATCAGAAGAACCACAGCATTTGTCTTCAGCACTTTGTAAATAATATTGTAGTGTATTTGTCAGTACTTAATAAGTATTATTGTAGTGTATAATGCATCTCCAAATGCCCTGGTTTATCCACTGATAGTTGTCTAAGTACACAGGTAGCCAAATCGAGCCACCATATATCACTGAAAGATAACCAATAACATTGTTTTGAATATTTCACCATATCAAATAGTATACAGTATGTTATTATGACCCCACTGTAAGCTGATTTGTTGAAAATTCTCTCTCCAGGAATGCATATTATACCGTACCACAAATTACATTTATTCTTATGGGAAAATTCCTTATTATAAAACGTTTCATTGTATGTCTTTTCTCTGGAACACTGTATATATCAGGGGAGTACAGGGACATTTTCAAATATTGCCAATAACATTTCAATTGATCTCCTATCTCAGAATGCTTGAGAGTTTAGTGCGGTTGAGTCAGGGCCACGCGAAGTTGATGATGAGGACAGAAGTGACAGTGCAGGATGCTATTGTGGCTGTTACACTGATGGAAGCAACTATGTGTGGAGCTTCAGTAATTGCAGGGATTAATCCCCTTCATACTTCTTTCCCACATTCTCCAGGTGAAGACTATAAACACCAAGGTTTGTATGCTTAGTCATAGTTTATGTGTATTGTATCTTTATATGAAATGTCCCTTGGAAGAACTTGGTAACAGTCAAAACACAAAAACAGAAAATGCAGTTAAATTTGTGCACTGTTACAGTACAGTACTATAACCTTTGAACCATAAATGATATGTTCGTAATTTCTTAACTCATTATACATTTCAACCTCTCCATAATGATGATCTGAATGAAAATAATATACTTCTTTAATATTTTTCCGAATACAGATTTTCGTAGAGGGGTACATCAGGAAATAAGCTGCATAGGAGAGCAAAGTTTCAATATTTTCCTATTTTATACTATAATATTGTGTTTTCATGTAATAAACTGTAAAGAAAAAGAATTTATATATTGTTCAAGAGATCACAGTAATTTTAATATCACTATTTTAACTGCATTTTCTGATTGGCCTGCTGGAAATATCTCCTGGGTAGGGAATGGCCTAGAGGACCACGAAACACTGGCTATTGACGATACAGTGCAGGTTGACAACCACTTATCTGAAATTCTGTAAACAGAAAATTTCTGAAAACCGAAAGATTTTTCGTGGAGCATCACACACTTTTTTTTTTTTTTTGCAGGATGAGCCCACCAGGGCACAGATCACCCAATCTAACATTAGCCTAGGGGCGAAAAAATGGCACACAATAATAACTATAGTTAATAAAATTTATATTGCGCCTTCAGAATAAAATAAAAATAATACAATAAATACAGTAAAGCTCCCATAACAAATCTGTTCGACCAACAACTTTTCATATTTCTATTTATTTAGGACCCAATTCAATTTTACAGGTAGTTCTGCTATAACGCGATAATTGTGTTCTTGTAAAATATCGTGTTATAGAAAAATCGCTGTCATTAGAAATAACAGCTTATGGAGAAAATAGGGTTAGGTGCAGATTACCAAATCGAAAAATTTAGTATTTAGCCTAACACAAAGGATAGCACAGTCTAAATAAATGTTAAATTCATATCTAATAATGAAATCATACAGTAAATTTAACACTTTACCTTGAAAAATATGAATGTAACTTGATGGGGGAGAAGGGTGATTTTGAGGTTGATAACATTGAGCTTCCCTTCTTCATGTTATATCCTTTCTTTTACGATAATCACCGGAAATTCTATCATCAGAGCGCTTTTGAGATATTCTTTACCATATTCACAGTTAATACCACAAAATTGGAGAAATAGTTAAAAAAATCGTCGTATAGCAAACAAGCGTCATGGTATACAAATATTGTTCAATTCATAAATCGCTTTAGAGCAAATTCAGTACAAAACACGTTAGTAGCAGAACTCCCTGTACATCCTTATTTCATTTAGATTTCACCAAAATATAATAAAATAAAATAAAATTACTTTTTCATTTTCATATAAATAATAACTAAATCCCAATACAGGAGTTCTGCTATAACTATAATTGTGTTCTTGTAAAATATAGTGTTATAGAAAATCGCATAGAAATAACAGGGCTTATGGAGAAAATAGGGTTAGGTGCAGATTACTCAAATCGAAAATTTAGTAGTTAGCCTAACACAAAGGATAGCACAGTCTAAATAAATGTTACATTCATATCTAATAATGAAATCATACAGCAATTTAACACTTTACCTTGAAAAAAATGAATGTAACTTGATGGGGAGAAGGGTGATTTTGAGGTTGATAACATCGAGCTTCTTCAAGTGTTATATCCTTTCTTTTACGATAATCACCGGAATTCTTATCATCAGAGCGCTTGGAGATATTCTTCTTTTCCATATTCACAGTTAATACCACAAATTGGAGAAATAGTAAGCAAAAATCGGCGTTATAGCAAACAAGGCTATGCTATACAAATATTGTTCAATTACAACGCTTAGAGCAATTTATCAAAACACGCCTTATAGCAGAACTCACTGTAACTCACTGTATGTATTATAAAAAAATTACTGTAAAATTAAGAGTGCCTTTGCACAAAGAAGGCTGCCTGCTAATGAGTGGTAAACAACAGTCGGAGCTTGGCGGGTTTTTGTTTTCACGCAAGATTCGGAACAGAACGAGAAAACTTTCTCAGGTTTCTATAGCATTTTTGCATCCCTATTCAACATGAGCAAGAGAGCAAGGATGGTAGTGTTATCAAAAGTTAATAGAAAGTGTACAAGCTTTAGTCGAGAAACTAGATATGTTACGACATATGAAAAGGTGAGAGGTCTGTGGATATTATATGGAGCAAGCATTGAACATATTTTCTGGAAGTGGAAGAGCAAATTCGGGGAAATGTCCTAGCTGATAGAAGACTCTTTCTACATGGACCTAAGCAGTGTGTGGTGATTAATGGCACGGAATCATCATCCATACCTGTCACAAGCGGGGTACCACACAGGGCAGTGTATTGGGCCCGCTAAGCTGTTTGTTTGCTTCATAAATGACATGCCTGACATTGTACACTCCTCCATACAAATGTTTGCCGATGACACCCAAGTTATGGGAAATCAAGAACCAAGCGGACTGTGAAGAGCTGCAGAAGGACTCTGTGGGTCTCAAGAATGGTCAGAAGAATGGCTGCTGAGTTTCAACACGAAGTCTAAGAGGGATGCACTTGGGGCGCACTAACGGTAAGGAGGCGATCATATGTCCCAATGGGAGTGAAAACTGCACTATTTGAGACAATGTGAGAAGGACCTAGTGGTGTGTGTGTTGACAATGAGCTGTAGTTCTCGCCACATTGTGAGAAGAAGGTAACCAAAGTAAATAACTTAGTGGGTCTTATAAGAAGGTCGTTCAGATATCTAGACGGTCCGTCCTCAGAACGATCATCAAGAGTGAAGTGCTTTCCCCATCTGGAGTACTGTCACCCATCTGTCCCCGAGATATGCTAGGGACTGTCAGTTGGTTGAAAATGTTCAAAGGAGTGGTCACCAGACTGGTGCCTGTACTTTGGCACCTCAACTACCCTGAGAGATTGGAGTGCCTGAACTTGCCTAGCTTATACTACAGACGGGCAAGGGGCTACCTAATTGAGGTGTATAAGCATCTCAGGGGGCACTACTCAGTTGAGTATCCTTACTTGGACTGGAAGATGCTCGCCCCACAAGGGGTCACAGCTCAAGATTGAAGAAGCTGCAAGTCCAGAGAACTGTGAGGGCAAACTCTTTCGGAGTGAGAGTTGTGAACTCTTGGAACAATCTGCCAGAAAGTGTTGTGATGGCACCGAGTGTGAGCTCTTTCAAGACCAGACTTGACCAACACTGGAGTGGGGTTCAGGCACATTCAGGAGCTGGCATGCCCAGTACGCCAACAGTGCGTGAATAGAGACGTGACCGATCGCAGTCCTGGAAGGGCTAACGAGCCGATCAGTGGTGAAGAGGATAAAAAGTAAGGAAAAGATTAGTTCAATCTCAAATACATTATTCAGTAATAAACAATAATGAATCTTTTGTACATATTCTTGAAAAAGATAAATGATGCGGCATCCTTAAATGTGCACGTATATGTTGGTGTTCCCTAATCCATCTCTTTTTTTTTTTTGCCATTAGTGGTTAGTTACTTCTATTGTTGCATTTATTAATACAAATAACTTTACTTAAAAACATATTTTAATTTTTACATTAATTTTACTACAAAGTTACAAACTTTTTAGACTTTATTTTCTTCATTTTCCTGTAGAACTATCGCCCCGGCTCCCCGGCTAAGTGAACACAAACGAAATACGCCCATCTTCTTGTGTGACCATATTATTATTAATTTATATTGTATAAGGTGCATTCAGAAACATTATTTAAAGAATATAATGTAAATTTTCATTAATTGTACAGTGTTCCCCTAAGTTAACGCCTCGGTTAATGAATTACCTTCCATAAGAGTCTTCATTTCGTTAACGAATTCTTACTAAAATGTTTCGACATGCTTTGGCTTGCTCACCAGCTGAAAGATTATTCCGCCTAACAGAAATCGGGTTCTAGGCTTCATATCTGTATTAAAATTGGAGTAAATATCAAGAAGGTTGTACTATTCAATAATTTTCCAAGTTTTATATTAAAATTTTTAATATCATTTTAACAATTTTATTTAATATAATTGCAGGGAACTAGTTTTGGTGTGCCCATCAGCCACTACCAATTCACCAAGGCCTCAGTTTGTATCTCTGTTCAAAGTGGAGGAAACATCTTGCTTAGGTCTCTTGAACACAGAGTATTTTACATTTTACAGTACTGTATATAATTATTGGTCATTCTGAAATATATTTAATATATTGACATTATGTAGTGCAGTGCAGTGCAGTAGATTTAAAGAAAATAATCTCAATTACACCTAGTGAAGTTAAAATTTTATGGGTGATATGACGAAGATCACGCATGGGTGATTTCTCTTCCACCCCCACTTCCTTCTTCTCTTCTCCCTTCTCCTCCTCCCCCCACTTCTAATTCCATCATCATCATCATCAACGAGGAGCCATCTACATACACACCCTCAACGTAAGAGTACTTACTGCATTTTTTTTTTACTTTGTATATAATTTTTGGTGAGCTGGAACCACTATCTAAAATCCCATTGAAAACAATGGTTCCGGCACAAATTTTCTTATAAATTCATCCACCTACTGAACGAATTGTGTTCAGTTAACTAAGGGACTACTGTATTGTTTTTTGGGGAAAAGAGGGTAAAAAGCCACACAGCAGTGAAAAGGTCACAAGAATTTGGGGAATGCATCCTTCATTATTATTGCTTTATTTTAACGGTAATTAATGATTCACATACAATGATTCTCCTTACACTCCAATATTGAGGACACACATCAAGTAGTTATTTGGAGGCTTTACTGCAATGACACGATAACAATAATAATAATAAGAACAATAATAAATAATAATAAAAAATAAATAATAGTAACAATAATAATAATAAATACAAGAATGAAAAAAAAGTGATCAAAAAGTGAGAAACACCCACTTAGACCGCATGAATTATTATTATTATTATTATTTTTTATTATTATTATTACTACTACTACTATATTTTAGGCCCCAGGCCCCAATGTGGGTTGGTGACCTGTGCCTGTGTGGTCTGATCCCTGCAAAAACTAACCTAACCATTCTAGGTCCGAAAATTCCAAAATCCCAAACACATCTGGCTCCAAGACGGATGAAGGATGGTTAACCTGTACTACCTCTTCCCGGGTGTCACTTAGTTCCAAGGACCTCCCAGGTAGCTGTGAATCTTTACCCATGTGTCTAATTACAGTATGATTTTCAACCTTATTAAAAAGGGCATAACCTCAGCACAGGGGCCCCAGTTCGCGGATTTACTTCACTGTTCTGGTTATTAGTGGATGACTGGATGTACCCAAAGGAATATCTGTGGGTACTTTTACTGCAGGCATTTCAAGTGGCTGGGACAGTGGTTTTTTCATTCGCTCTAGAGACAGTAATTTCCCTTTACCTGTATTGTAAATATGTGTGTGAGACATTAATAAAACACATACAGTCATTGAAAATTTCTCCTCGGCCAAATAATTCTATTATAAATGTAACAGTCTATCCTCTGGTCCTTCCATTACGCAAAGTACTGTAATAGAGAACCACTTGAGTGGGTAGACTTACATTTTGGCTGGAATTTGTTTCTGATTATTTGTGAGAGGATTTTCCACTATTATTTATTTATATGTGTTTTGTGAGGTATGTGTGTGTACACATATACACAATACTACTGGTAAAAGAAATAATTGTCCTAAGGAATACACACAAAGGGAATATACTCTTGCACATTTCTTTGTACACAAGTAAAAAATGTAACACACACACACACACCCCCCGGTCCGCAAATGTTATGCGCTGAGTCATATTCGGCGTCATTTTGGGAACTCCAACCCCCTCGCGGAATTTGGTGGGCCCTCCATGTACAGTGAGTTCTGCTATAACGCCATGGTTTTGATAACGCCAATTTGCTCGAACGCCGATTTATGAATTGAGAACGGCTATTTGTAAACGCGAACCCTTGCTCAACGCGATTCCACTCGAATCCAAGTTGTTGTGGCTTCAGTTCCGACATCACATGTTCAATTGAGTTATGTGTTTTGTTTAGAACAATTGCAGAAATAATGTATGTAATATTTATATACAGTATACCTATATATTATAAGTAAATTGTAAAATTTTACATAAAAGAGAAAAATCACCCATAGCGTTTTACACCACGCTTCTCTACATCACACACAGTGTTTACAGTTCACGCTCGACATCACATATTCAATTGATTTATGTAGTTTTGTTTGTGAAGAATTGCAGAAATAATTTATGTAATATTTATGTATACAGTAACCACTCACAAGGTCCTACAGTACCACTAATTATTTTATACTGAAACTTACGCTTGCAAGCTGGATTAAAAACGAAAGATTACCGTATATTAAATATCATTATAAACCGTCTAACATACCGTGAATAAACACAGCTGCTATCACCTACCCCCCCCATTTGCCAGTGACAAGAAAGGGAAAGTGACCTTGATCAGACCGCCTGTGGCTATTTTTAGCCATCTTGTGTTCGCTGAGGTGGTCAGTAATGCATATCTGTATATTACCGATCATAATACTTATCTCTTTATAAATAATTCATTTAAAATTTATTTTTTTGCAAAGAATATTCAGTAAATGACTGCATTAATTCTTGAAACTGCCGACAGTGGTAAATTTAGGATATAAATAATGAACAGAAGCTCACGCCATGGATTCGGAGTTTGGCCCTAACGATCACCATAAATGTAGCTCTCCTTTCGGGCGAAACACGTATATATAAATTAAAGCAAAATACTTGCAGTATATTTAATATATTACAGTATATTATATGCAAATAAATAAACAAATAAATTCAAATTCCCTTATCATCCTGTGTCATATACAGAAATATTTGAGTCCCTTGAGCGAGTACACAAAAAGAAAAACGGACATCCTGGAGTGGATAGAGAACGGATATCTCTACTGTAATTTCAAACCAAGCTGTTTTGTGGGCGCTTCTAGCATATTAATATGAATAATATACCATAATATATATATATATATATATATATATATATATATATATATATATATATATATATATATATATATATATATATATATATATATATATATATATATATATATATATATATATATATATATATATATATATCTTGATGGGGTCCACACGGAGCCTAGCTGTTCAAGAGAGGCTTAAATATAGGGTGACCTGCGGCAGGTCAACAGACATCTGTTTGGACCAACACGCAGACGCGAGGTCAGGTCAGGATCTGTCATATCGCATCGCAGCAAAGAGCTTTTGCCACCGGGACAACAAATTTTATGCAACATATTATCAGTTTTGGAACCGACCATCATAAATTTGTTTTGTCAGTGGCCCAAGGTTAAAAATGCTTTGAAAACCTTTGACCTTGATGTATGATAGTTATTTCAGGGTCCCTTTTTCTGACCTGACCTGTTCAGTCACACCACCCTTCTTAAGCTCCTCTACGGTGTGTTGTGCGGATTGTGGATGTCATCATTATGACCTGACCTTATATTTTTAGGTCACCATGTATATTGCTCTCTCTGTCCATGTAAATCTAAAGGCTCTGAAGATGTCTTACCAAAGACGAAAGCTAAGGTACCTCGTTGTTTCCATTTTCCGTGTGATTTTATCAAGATTTATCTTATCCATTGCTTTAGCCAGGGATTTACATGAAATATATATATATATATATATAAAATTGTAAAAATTTAAAGAAAGAGAAAACTAAATACGTAGCGCTTAAAGTGTACTGCATGTGTTGTGGCTTTGCCTGTCGTTTACAGTTCACGCTCGACATCACTTGTTCAATTGATTTATGTGTTTTGTTTGTGAAGAAATACCTGTACAGTATATGTAAATTGTAAAATTTAAATAAGAGAGAAAACAAATAAGTAGCTGCCACTCACATTGTGCTTGGTGGGTTATGCAGTGTTTACAGTTCACGCTCGACATGTTCAATTGATTTATGTGTTTTGTTTGTGAAGAATTGCAGAAATACTATGGTATTATGGCAGTATACCTGTACACAGTATATGTAAAATGTAAACTTAAATAAGAGAAAACAAAATATAGCTGCTTTAGACCTCGAAGGGCTTGTTTACTCCACACTTGTTTGAAACACGTGAAGTTTTTTAAGTGTTCTCAGTGAATTCTGATTACTGTTTCTCCCAATTTGTAATTCATGGAAAAGAAGAATATCTTCTGGGAAGCACTTCAGACGATTTCGGTGGTGATCGTAAAAGAAAGGCTTATAACACTTGAAGAAAAGCTTGATGTTTCATGACTCAGCCTCACCATCACCTCTCTTTATCCCCCATCAAGTTATATTCATATTTTTCAAATAAAGTGTAACATTTACTGTATGATTTCATTATTAGATATGAATGTAACATTTATTTAGACTGTGCTATCCTTTGTGTTAGGCTAACTACGAAATTTTTTCGATTTGAGTAATCTGCACCTAACCCTATTTTCTCCATTAGCCCTGTTATTTCTATTACAGACAATTTCTATAACACGATGTTTGCTACAAACACTACTATCGCGTTATAGCAGAACTACCTGTATCTCCATACATGCCCAAATAGAGGACAGGCTGAGGAATACAGTGATATAACATAATATTTTCTCGGTTTTACGAACTAATTCGAGAAACCCCTTTCTGTTAAATCGAATTTCCATTATTTTCACTCGATTTAGCGAACTAGTTTTCTAAATTGAGTTTAATTCTGTTAAACTCTGTGCCAAATGCGCTTCTTAGTGCGTGGAGTTTGTTTACATCCACTCAGTCTGTGTCCTGCTGCCACCTACAAGTGTGTTGTCCACTGTTACCTCTCAGTCAACCAATTACTGCAATAGACATCATGCAGAAAGTCTCTCAGAAATCTCAGAAAGGAAGTGGTGTGGGGAGAAAGTAAAAAAAGTGCTATCAATTGGAAAAAGTTTTGAAATAATAGAAACAATTGAAACAAACACTGAACTCTAGGTCATAAGGTGTGTCATGAATAATGTTTATTTGTACATATCATGTGTGAGGCGCTCTCACTAAGTGTGAGCGTATTAATTAATCTCGATGAAGCTAACTAGTTCACTAAATTTATATGAAAAATGACGGAAAAAATTCCTTCTGCTAAATCAAGAGTTCTTTATATCAGACTCGTTAAAATCAAGAGTACCGGGTATACTGTATCTTGTTTTCAATTGCGTTGGTGTTTATGGAGTTCTTCCATGGAACATTTCACATAAAGTACAGTATATTCCAGTATATTAACCAGTCAGTAATTGCATTGATCATAAATATTTACCTGAACAGTACCAGGTATTGGTGATTACAAAAAAAAATGTACAGTTGTTAATGTATGTGTGTAGTGAATATTTAGTGATTTAGAGGAGAGAAACTATATACAGTAAGGTGGTTATCAGGTGTCGATTTTTTTTTTTTTTTTTTCAAATTAAAATCATTTATAATTAAAATGTTATTGAAAGACTTTGCATGTGAGTAAAATTATTCTGGGTGGGTTAACTGAGTAGAAGTATTAGTTGGCCATATTAATGGATATCATCATTTTTCCTTTTTCCACAGCAAAGACTGTGTTGCAAAATCTTTGTCTTTGACATCTTATCAGATGAAGTGACTAGACTTAACCAACAAAGAAAGCTGTTTATGAACTGGAAAACAGCACATCCAAAAGCCTCAAAACGAAAAGTGTGATTACAGCAGAGACACACCAATAAATGTGCAGTATTACCAAAAGAAGAATTTTAAAACTTCAGTAAATCAGGACAAGACAGCTTGTGGCGTCAAAGAGTTGGATGATGTACCGGAGAAGAACTCCAAGCGTAAACAACAGCAGACATTGCCCCAGATGTCAAAGAACTTAGAATCAAGTACTTCAAGTTCAGATCTTGATGTCTCATTTAGTACAGCGAGGAATGACAACGGTAAATTTAACAAGATCAAGAAAACGAAAGGTATAAAGAGAACAATAGAATTAGTTGCATCAACTTGTGAAAATTTAGAAGACACAACAATATCACATAAAAAAGTGAAAAATGGAAAGTCAAAATATAGTTGATCAGGCTGTGGAGGAAACTTGTTCGAAAAGAACTATCAAATGGATCAAAATCCACCCTAAGTCAGTCACATGTGGGATAAAGCTGGAGATGAATTATTAGAGGACTTAGAAGATTTTAAACAGAACCTTGTACTTGGAACTAATTAAAACTACATGACACACCTCAGTGTCAGCCAAGTTTAGTAAAGAAAAGTTTGTAAGGATAATGTTATAAAAACTGTTCTAGATATTAAAAAACATAGAGACCAACGTTCTCTTGTTTATGACCAAGTTACCAAGACTTGAGAGCAAAAATGGAGAATGAAAAAAACAGTGATTTGTTAAAAGCTGAGGAAGATCAAAGTATTGAGCACTCAGATGGAGACTTTTATGAAAATGTCAAAGATTTTCCTCATTTGAATGTCTCTCAGAAAACTGTAGCAACAGATGTAAATTCACTAGTTCATACAATCACAGAAATTTTGTGAAAGTTCAACAGCAAAACATATTGAAACTCTTGTAATGGAGAAGATACATCCAGATGATGAGACCCAGAGAATATGCTCACAGTTACAAAGGCAAGAGGAATCAACTCCTTTTGACAGTTCATCTTTGTCTCACAAGAAATCCATATCTTCAAAGCTGAGTAGATTTTCCCTTCATTTCCATGATTGTGCAGAAAAAGACACTGTGATAAATAATAATAAAGTGTCATCACATGAAAATCCTTATGCCTCCAGAAATGAGCAACCACCCACAATTGAAGAAATTCAACCGGTTCTGCCTTTTAAAACTTTCCTTCATTTTTTAAGAGTCAAGAACATAAAAACTCAAAGGCACCTGTGTTTCTGCTGACAACCACAGTTTGGGTCAGTTTTATCATCAGAAGAACTTGATGATGCTGATTTTGATTTTGATTTGTAGAAGTGGGAACTGGATGAAGTGTAATATAATGTACAATATCTTGGTATTTAAGAAGACAGATCGAGTAAATGTGAATACCGTACACAGGAGTCGTGTAATTACGCAAGATTAGTTCCGTAATTTCATGCATTATTGCAATACAGTACATTGTTTCTATGGGAAAATGGGAGATAGGTTCTGAAAAATACAATAAAACTTGCTACATACTTTATTAAATGTAGAAACATGGGTAGTACTTACAACCACATAGAAGTCCAGCAGCAGTCACAGGGTGCAGTGGTGATGTGGCATGATGCAGTGTGAGACACTTAAGTGGTGATGTGGCATGATGCAATGTGAAACACATCAGCATGTCAGATGATTTGGTGTAAGATGCATTTGTAGAAGAAGTTTGACACAGGGTTTCCTGCTATGATGACAGCTGAGTGAGGTGGTGTGAGGAAGGCCTCACTCCGCCTGCTCTGTTCCTGCTCTTGGCCGCACACCCCTAATTTTCCCTGCACTTAGCTTCATAATTTTAATGCTCTCATTGGCCCCATGATGAAAAGTAATAACAGTTGCACTTACTCCACATTCAGGTTATTCAGTTCAGGTTATTTTAATTTTCTCCAAAGTAAACCTCTTGTAGTGTTGCTGCATGTGGTCTATTGCATTTTTATTCGAAAATTGGCATCATTAGCATAGTACATGTATATGGAGACAATTTAAGTCACTGCACTGTAGCAAAATCTCTTACAATATGACTACCTGTAGTTGGTAATAATGTTTTAGATTGTATAAATTTTGTGTACAGTGCGATACAGGTATTAGAGATCTAGAACTAATGTACTGCACTATACTGCCAAATTATTTTGAACACATCTTCTTTTCAGTATTAATATACTGTACAGTACTTTCTAGATCTTGTGATTTGTAACTGTGTACAGTAGAATAATTGAAAATTATTATTCATTGTTTGGTGTCCACTATTATATACAATACTGTACATTAAAAATAGTTAATAATAATAATAATAATAATAATGAATAGTATTGCAAACTTACAAGAGTTGAAAGTAATACTAATAAAATAAGAATCATGCTGTCTGATGATTACTGTATTGTGAAGTAAACAAATGATCTTATCAACATACAGTACAGTGTTTTTCTTATTATTTTTAATGTTTTGGTTTATTGTCGTGACATAATTGTTCATACTTACATTATCATTGTTGAAATTACTGTATTGGTGCTTTTGTCATTAGAATACAGTTGGTCTTCATTAATGCTGTCAGTTGAACTCCGCTGAGTACCGCAGAAATGAGAAACGCTGTAAAATGAAATAAATAGAACATATGACACTGAAATAGAGACTGACCGACTCAAACTGGCTAATTTTTCTGACAACAATATGTATGTTGTAGTAAAATAACATCTTAATTTTATGATGGTATGCACACACAATAAATAATTAAGAGAAATATCAATACTATTAGGTTTTTTAACACGCCATTAGTAGAAAAGATGGCTGGGCACACGGGATGGGGGGTTGGTTCGGTGCGAAAAGCAGATTATTGGCCCCCTCACTTGTATCACTTGTATCAATTCAGAATTATCCACAGAGGCTTGCAGGGCCTCTTTGTCAAAACCCCTCAAAGTCCATATAAGTCCATATCCTCACTATCACTATCACTGACTTGGGCCGGCTGTGGATGGGTGAAGAACTTGGGTAATGTTTTGATGACTGGGCATCTTTGAAGCAAACACCTTGCCCGTAAGCCGCCTCACAGAATGACCAAATTTTATCGCCAGAATCAAGTGCCTCAATTCTGGCAAGGCAATCACAGAATGACCAAACGCATAAACTAAAACCAAGGTAACTAGACTCAACTGTATTTATTTCTATTGGCATATTATGTGCCTCATGAACAAAAGGTCACAATTTGGTGTCCATCTGAAATGATGAGTGAACTACCCATTTATGCACTCAGCACATTATATGAGTACAGGTGTCCCTCGTTTAACGATGGAGTTAAGTTCTGAAAAACCTAACGTTAAGTGAAATTATCACTAAACGAGAGATAACAGCAAAGCACAGAAGGCGAACAAGAGGTTCAACTGGCATGGCGGTAAACACTGAGTAGACTACAGTACTGTACTCCCTAATATTAATATTAAACAAGTTTGTTATAAATAGTTTCTAAACGATTTATTTATTAACACCAAACGATATACAGTGATATACAATGTGGTCTGAGCCACTTAGTGAGCAAATGGAGAGCCATTTTGAACAAACGTCAAATTGCATGTCAAAAAAAAAATTGGTATTATAAACAACAAAATTCTATACATAGTACATCGGCAAAAATACAATAGCACATATTTGGTGTATAGAAAATAACTCCTTCCATGCTCAAACCATCCTCTGGGCAACGCGACACAGTTCAGCCGGGTAGTCACCCAGCTGAATCTGAGACATGTGATTGCCACGCTGCTCTGGAATTATGCCATGACGTCACATTGGTGGAGGGAGTCAGGGAGCACGGCTAATGTAGTTACAGCCCAGTGCCTCCACAAATAAGTTTAATTCACACACATACACACCCATGCTCTTCATTTTCTTATTTTATGTTTTATATACAGTACCTGTCTTCTTTTTTCTTTATTTGCAAGCTACATTAAAATACAGTACAGTATAGTCTCGATTTACGCGGTCAAACGGAGGTCCGCGCAAAACGAGGAACGCATAAACGAAATAACAGAACATAAGGGATTAATTGAAATAGAGACTGGGCCGACCCCCAGACTACACTTTTTCCGACACAATACTTACTTTGTAGTAAAATTAACATCTTAATTTTATGATGGTATGGACACACACATAATAGAGAGGAGAAATATCAATAAGAGAATAATATACTGTACAGTTGTACTTCACTTAACGCGGTCAATTGAACCCAGAGGGTCCCGCGTTAAGTGAAATGCTAAGTGAACAACAGAACATATGGGATTAATTCCAATAGAAACCGCCCGACCCCAAACTCCACTTTTTGAAGGCACATAACTATGTTGTAGTAAAATAACATCTTAAGTTTATGATGGTACATGCACACAATTAATACTTAAGAGAAATAGAGAAAACAGTCGCCAAGTTAATGTCCATTCAAATAATGGACTCAACTCCCTCCTCTCACTACACAGCCGGCTAACAGATGGTCGGTCGGTCCCCCCCACCCCCCCACCAACCGTCCCCAAGGAGATGTGTGGGATAACCTCAAACTAAAGTTAGGAAAATATAATTGACATTGCTGGATTCCTTGTAAGACCGGGAATATTTTGAATATAAATGTCATATATTTTGCACAAAAGATAACTATAGTTACCTAGAGAAAAATTTTTATCTAAAATTGTAAGTTTAAAGCAAAATATATGGATGTTTATATTCAAATGATCACCAAATTATAAGAATTCCAGCAATGTAAATTATATTCTGACCGGTAATTTGTATGAATTTTATGAGCTAAAACAAATATCTTCAGTTAATAAAAAAATAATCTTCACTTACACTATCTGTCAATCAGTACCCCACCTTGCCTCCTTCCAACCGCGGTCAGTCCCAACCTCCCCCCACCCCACCAATCCTCCCTTCCAGAGTTTTTAACATTTATATTAAATAATACCTCAGATTGTTAGGATAATATAATTGACATTGCTGGATTCCTTGTAAGACCAGGAATATTTTGAATATAAATGTCATATATTTTGCACAAAAGATACCATAGTTACCTAGAGAAAATTTTTTATCTAAAATTGTAAGTTTAAAGCAAAATATGATGTTTATATTCAAAATGATCACCAAATTATAAGAATTCCAGCAATGTAAATTATATTCTGACCGGTAATTTGTATGAATTTTTTGGAGCTAAAACAAATATCTTCAGTTAATAAAAAAATAAATAATTCTTCACAGGGTATAGAGATGGTCGGTCTGTCCCTCCCCCCAACCCCACCAACCGTCCCAAGGAGGGGATAACCACTAAATTTAATAAATAATACCTCAAACTAAAGTTAGGATAATATAATTGACATTGCTGGATTCCTTGTAAGACCAGGAATATTTTTGAATAAAATGTCATATATTTTGCACAAAAGATACCATAGTTACCTAGAGAAAAATTTTTATCTAAAAATTGTAAGTTTAAAAGCAAAATATATGATGTTTATATTCAAAATGATCACCAAATTATAAGAATTCCAGCAATGTAAATTATATTCTGGCCTGTTAATTTGGATGAATTTTATGAGCTAAAACAGGCAGTCAGGCAGGGTGTGGTGGGGAAATCTAAAAATAGCGTCTCGGACACTCACCGCGATATGTGGAAGAACCGCTAAGAAGTGTAAGTTCAGCTTTGGCAAGGCAATCACAGATATGCGAAACGCTGTTAGTGAAACCCGTTAGGGCGGGTAAAACTGTACAGGTGTAAGAGAAATATCAAGGTTTTTAACACTTACGTCAGTAGAAGAGACGGCTGGGCACACGGATGGGGCTGGTTCTGAGGCAGAGGGCAGATTAGTGACCCTCAGGTGAATCACTTGTATCACTATCCATCGGGATATACGGCTCCATAGATTGCAACAGATGGTTATTGGTAACTTCATAGCGGTGATTCACTGTGTCTTTGGAAAGGATGAGCTTGATTTTCCGCAAACTCGATGGCCTCCTTTACATCACCATGTGTTAACTTCTGTTCTTCTTGTTCTGCTGTACCACCTGCCTCCTCACTGACATCATCATCTTCCAACATCTCGTCGGCAGTGACCTCAGGTTGCCTGATTACCTCCTGGATGGCTTTTGTTGGTGGTCTCGGAGAAGCCTGCAGCTGTAACACTCTGTGCAGCTTTTCTTGCAATGTCCAATGCCACAGCAACAGACTGAGCCTTTCCAGCCACCGCTTGACTCTGCCTCCCACCTGGGATACCCTCCAACACATGCCGCCACGCATGACGAATCGTTGCCACAGACAGCTGCCCCCATGCCTCCACCAAGAAATCAACAGCTCTTTTGACGTTGAACATCTTCCAGAACTGCTTGACTCGCACTTCATGCTCCGGCAACTCTTGTTCTTGATCCTTGTCCTCGCTCTCGCTGCCACTCAGAAGGTTCCGTAATTCATCCTTGGTGTTGGTTAAGTCGTTCAGGAGCCGAAACTTCTTTGCGGAGAAAGCAGCCTTGACGTTACATATCAACTCCTGATCCATGGGCTAGATTAACGACGCAGTGTTGGGGGGAAGGAAGACCACTTTTACTCAGGGGTGACTATCCAGCCAGTAAGGGCGAAAGTGTCTAGTCGTGGTTAAGGAGCAACAAAATGTTAAATGGAACATTATGTTGCTCGCGAGAATTTTCACGTCAGAACTAAACAGTCGTGCCAGGAGAGGGACAGACCAGTGAACATCCACGCCTTCCTTGAGGTTAGTCAGTGGACATTTAACTGCTCATGTCCATGTTCTTGTAGGCGCGCGGCTCTGGGGCTGTGTGGATCTGAGACAACTTCAGCTTACAGGTGCGGGAGGTATTGGTGGTGAACAGGGCGGTGATGCACTCCTTCTGCAGCTTGCCCCTACACTTGCTGGCAGACTTGACTTCGAAGGTCTTGGATGGTAATTTCTTCCAAAAGAGCCTGGATTCATCCATGTTGAACACCTGGTCGTCGGTGTATTTCTCCTCCATAATTTCTCGTAAGAATGGAGGAAAATCCATCGCTACAGCACAGTCGGCACTCACTCCTTCACCAGCAATTTCAACTTTCGTGATTTTGTTACAACGTTTAAACCCTTGCAGTCACCAGCAGAAGCAGTGAAGTGTTTGGGCTCTGCAATTCCCATCTTCGGCCACTGATCGTGCAGTTCTCTCACGATAGTCCTGCACTGCCAGCGTGTCACTGCCGTTCCTTCTTGCCTGATTGTAGTCAAGTAACTCACCAATAAATTCTCCGTCTTGAGCAGCACCTTATTCTGACAATACTTGACCGTCAGGGGCACCTGCATTCTTTGTGATACTCATGTGTTCTTTTATCTTGGCGGCATCCTTCTTGATGGTGCTGATCGTGGATTTGTTAACACCATGCTGTCACGCCAGACGACCTGCCTCGTTCTTTTCTAACTCCTGAACGATTTTATATTTCACTTCATAGCTTAAAGCGCACCGCACCTTCTTGGGTTTTGGGCGCTTGGTCCAGGTAATTCAAGGTTTTCTGGGGTGGTGGGGGTCCAGCGATGCCATTGTTTAAGAGATTAGCGGGCACGAGGGAGAACTCAGCAGGCGGAGACGGAGGACAATAGACCGAATACGTCTGAGGTCAGCTACTTATTCCCTTCTGGTGGCAGGGCACGCCAAGTTACATTAGACCAATCTCTAAAGCGGGCGGAGGAATGTGGTGGTAAGGATGCATGGCCCAATCCAGAGCCAGATCGTCATATGGCGTCAGCGACATAAGAAAGCAACCTAGCGAGACCCCAACAGCCGCCAGAAATTCAGGAATGTACCGAGTAACTAATAATTGCCTACGTCTGGCCAGGTGCGGCGGAAAATCCACATAAATCGAGACTATACTGTACTGTAAAGAATTTTCCATAACTTGTTCATTACAGTACATGTAATAAAGGCAGCATGCCATTTCACAGGCCACCTCATCCCCAGTTTTCCCCTTCACAGTGAGTCAACCTATCGCTAAACTGAATTTTTGCCTAACGTTAAGCGTGAAAGGGTGTCTAAATATTTTTATCGCTAAACCGAATTAATGTTAAGGAATTAATACTAAACAAGGATACTTATAAGCTATCAAGTGCACTTCCTGAGAGTCGACCAACTGTTTGGTGAATTCTCTTTCTCCAAGAGGTATTGAACTCCACAAGCTGCTGAATGCTAAGTATCATAAGTACCAATCCCACCACCTGGTACCATGGCAGACAGGTTTGTTTTTGTTTTTTGCTAGTCAACAAAAGGGTGTTCCACTTCTAGCAAGTGCACCCAATAGTGTACCTATTTATTGTTGAGTGCATTAACCAGTATATATATATATATATATATTATATATATATATATATATATATATATATATATATATATATATATATATATATATATATATATATATATATATATATATATATATATATATATATATATATATATATATATATATATATATATATATATATATTGATAAAATCACCGAAAATGGAAACAACGGAGTACCTTAGCTGCCTTTTATTCAAGACACTTTCAGAGCAACTGGATTACATGGACAGAGCGAGGCTTAAATATACAGGGTGACCTAAAAACATGAGGTCAGGTCAAATGATGACATCCACTAATCCCCACACCAACACACACGTGAGGAGCTTAAGAGAAGGGTGGTGGCGTGGACTAGCCAGGTCAGGTTAGAAGAAAGGGACCCACATAGACCAATCACAGCTGGCTGGAGGGAATGTGGGTAGGGGATGTGTGGCCCAATCAGAGCCAGATACGTCATATGACGTCAGCAGGACGTAAGAGCAACCTAGCGCGACCCTACCAGCCGCCGCTCTGCCAGAAATTCAGGCAGCTAAGTGGGAAGTTCTACAAGCAAATATTTGGCATGAGCATGGGTAATTGTCTTTCTTCTTCTCTCCTAGCCTGTATTTATATGGAGTTTTTAGTCCTGGGTGCTACCCAATAGTGGACTTTATTCCTCATGGTATAAAATATGTAGATGATGTTCCTTTGTCTTTGGCCTAAAAACTGTAGTCATTGGAATTTTTTTAGACAAGCTTAATAATATTGTCCCTAGTATCACATTCAAAATTGAAGAGAAATAAATGAATCCTTCCATTTTCTTGATATGCTTATCATGATAGCCAAAACCTTCTAAATTTAAAAGGTATATAAGCCCACACAGGTGAACGGTTTCATTCACTTTTTTATTCGAATCATAGCGATGCAAAATGTCAGTTTTTCTGCTATGTTCTAAGATGTATCTGCGTATTTATGACTCTGAATTTATTGTGATGAATTGAAACACATTAGTTCTTGCACAGAAACATAGGTACCCTTCTGTGTTTTGTTGATGCGTTGCTTTAAAAAGGGCTAAAAATCCTTTCATTCCTCTCAAACCAAACAAGTTCCTACTACACTTAGAATATTTTGGCTGCCCTATCGTAATGAATTTGTCCACGTTAGTTCGGTCCTCAAGCTTCTAAATATTAATGTTGTTTCAAGTATGACTCAACCATTACCAATATGTTATGTGAGAATAGCCCAAGTTTGAGATATGTAAATGGAAGTGTTTATTCTTATTCCGCTATTAAACCAAATGTAATTCTTGTACTCGCAGGTCAGACAGGAAAAACACTGCAGCTCAGAATCAAACAACGCCAGTATAATATCAGACTGCATCGAAAGCAGTGCCTTGTTTGTTCATGTTAGGAATAATAATCCTTGCATTGGCAGGAAAAAAAAGCTTAGAAATATTCAAATCATCTTGTGTCTGAAAGACTTCTGTGGTTAGTAGTTTGATTAAGGAATTCTAAAATCAAATAGAAACGCAAGTGATGGTCAGTTCCAAAACTGATAATATGTTACATAAATTTATTTGTCCAGTGGCCCAAGGTTAAAAATGCTTTGAAAACCTTTGATCTAGATGTATGATAGTTATTTTGTGGGATGCCCTTTTTTCTGAAGGCCTGACCTGGCTAAGTCACGTCACCTTCTTCGCTTTCCTCTCGTGTGTGTTGGTGTAGAGTTTAGTGGATGTCATCATTGACGACCTCATGTTTTTAGGTCACCTGTATATTTAAGCCTCGCTCTGTCCATGTGTAATCAGTTGCCTCTGAAGATGTCTTGAATAAAGGGCGAAAGGTAAAGGTACTCGTTGTTTCCATTTTCCCGTGTGATTTTATCCAAGATTTATCTTGTATCCATGTTTTTCATTGTGGATTTGCCAGAAATATGGAACTTACGTCTCTCCGCTGTGTGTAATCTCTGTCAACAACATCTCATCTTACCCCATCTACGCAACTTCTAAGAAGAGTTTACTGAGGCTCATAGTCTCAAAAACAGTTTACAATTTTTGAAGGTGCGAGATAATGAAAATTGTTTCCCAAGTCCTGTCTTCAAGTGGAGCTAAAAGTGGACAATCAGCATTCTCTGAGTTGGATAAAGGTGTTGCTAGATTTACTTATCAAAGAGATCAAGTGATAGTGTGAAATTAGCCTTCAAGCACAGTGCTCAGTGTAAAATACTTATACCAAAACAGTGTTTGTGTTGATTGATGGCACACCATTCGTGATTTTGTCAACTTCTTAGTGGGGCAATAAAGCCCAAAAAAGAGGTTAAATGCCAGGTCGTCACTCTGTTTAGCGAGTTGCTGGACCATATTGAGTGATCCAAATTTGTTCATAAACTTATCATCTTATGATCTACAGACAAATGAGAAACTTGTTCTTGGTTTTGTTAGGAAGTTTTCTATCCTCCTTGATTGTATTGAAAATCCAGCTTACTATTGCTAAAGGTTTAATCAACCTGGAAAAGAAAGAAGTCGTCTGATGTTACAAATGAAGATATTCCGCAGCTAAGGTTGTATACCGCGTGGTTTTAAATAAGAATTTTGGCACAAACATTCCTAAAAGATTTGAAACAGCCTTCGATAAACTTGAAAAAGAAATAGAACTTATCCATATTACAAAACGATAAGTCCTAATGCTATTGTTATGCTTGGATGCAAAGTGACTACAATGATAAGATGGTCATTACCCAGTGAGTGAAAACGCGTATTGGCCAGACTTCAGCGAGAAAGATCCCTGGAAAATATTAATAAGTTATCTAATTCCAAAATGAAGATGTTATTGAAAAAAGAATCGATCTCACTAAACAGCTCTCTCAAATCAATCCCCACTTTACCTTATATGTGGATTGATCCAAAACACCTAAGCTTAATAATCCATTCAAAGTCCCTGTCGTGAGTTCTTAATGAGTTCTGTTACTTACAAATTATCAAATTGGCTGGTAAAGATGATATCCCCTCTTACAAGGCCAAATATCTATCATATATATCTTTATAATAGCGTGGTTAATTGATAAACTCCAAAAAACACAACGAACCTTGCGAATTAATAAGTTTTGATCAAATTCACTGTTCACTAGAGTACTATGAAAGACTTACTTTCATTTCTTAAGATAATTAACTGCTAGATTTAACTATTGAACATGATACTCCTGAAATTGATAGAGTTATGCGTAAACGACAATGTGTTTAGAGCAAATGGGAAGTTCTGCAAATAATGTTGGCATGAGCATGGGTAATTGTCTTTCTGCTCCTCTAGCCTGTATTTATGAGTTTTTTGAGTCTAGATTACTACTAATATAGTGGACTTTATTCACTCCATGGTATAGATATGTAGATGATGTTCTTTGTCTTTTGGCCTAAAGCATGACCATTAGATTTTAGACAAGCAACATGTGTCCTAGTATCACATTCAAAATTGAAAGAAATAAATGAATCCCTTCCATTTCTTGATATACTTATCATGAGAAATGTAAGCCAAAACTATAAATTTAGGTATATAGAAAGCCCACTGGGTAGACAGTTTCTGTTCACTTTTTATGAATCACCTTGAGTCTACCAAAATGTCAGTTTTTCTGCTATGTTCCTAAGATGTCTGCGTATTTGTGACTCTGAATTTGTGTGATGAATTAGGCTGCCCGTTCTATTGCACACAGAAACATGGGTACCTTCTGTGTTTGTTGATCGTTGTTTTTAAAGGGCTAAAATCCTTTCATTCCTCTCAAGCCAAACAAGTTCCTACACTTAAGAATTATTTTGACTGCCTATCGTAATGAATTTGTCCCGTTAGTTCGGTCCCTCAGCTTCTAAATAATAATGTTGTTTCAAGTATGACTCAACCATTACCAATATGTTAATAAGGGGCATGGTTTGAATGTAAATGGAAGTGTTTAGTAGCCATTCCATGTAGCAAATGTAATTATCAGTATGTAGGTCAGACAGGAAAAACACTGTCAAGAATCAAACAACATAAGTACTTATATAATATCAGAACTGCATCCTGAAAGCAGTGCCTTGTTTGTTCATGTTGGGAATAATAATCACCCCATTGGCAGGAAAAAAGCTTAGAAGTATTCAAATCATCTTGTGTCACAGAAAGACTTCTGGTTGAAGCAGGTTTGATTAAGAATTAAAATCAATAAACCTTAGTGATGGTCGGTTCTAAGAAAAAGCAATATGTTACATAATTTGTTGTCAGTGGCCCAAGGTTAAAAATGCTTTGAAAACCTTTGATCTTGATGTGATAGTTATTTTGTGGGTCGCGCCATTCTGGCCTGGCTGAAGTCCCGTCACCACCACTCTCTTAAGCTCCTCTACGTGTGTGTTGGGCTATTGAGGGATTAGTGGATGTCATCATTTGACCTGACACCTCATGTTTCCTGTATATTTAACTCGCTCTGTCCATATAATCCAGTTACCTCTGAAAGATGTCTTGAATAAAGCCAACTAAAATTACTCCGTTGTTCCATTTTCCCGTGTGATTTTATCAAGATTTATCTTATCACAATTTTTCATTGACAGATTGATTTACATGAAATATATATATATATATATATATATATATATATATATATATATATATATATATATATATATATATATATATATATATATATATATATATATATATATATATATATATATATATATATATATATATATATATATATATATATATATATATATATATATATATATATATATATATATATATATATATATATATATATATATATATATATATATATATATATATATATATATATATATATATATATATATATATATATATATATATATATATACATATATATCATATATATATATATATATATATATATATATATATACATATATATATACATATATACATACATATATATATACATACATATATATATATATATATACATATATATACATACATATATATATATATATATATATATATATATATATATATATATATATATATATATATATATATATATATATTAGTATCTTTATAACGAATCTAGTGGTTCTAGAACTTGATAGGTTATATAACATTAGGTTCGATATAATTAATCGTTTCAGGCCCCAAATACAACCACTTAACACTGAAAAATATAATATAAAATTGTAAAAATTGTAAAAAAGTGCATAAATATGCATCTAAACCCTGAAATAAAGAATATCATTAACTTGTAATAAAAAACAATAAATTAGTAAAAAAAAAAATATTTAAATGTTAAGTTGTGGGAGTTTAGATTAGTTATAGCATTCTCCATTTTATAAATTAAAACTGTTGTTATAGGAATATTCATTAGTAGGATCGTTAGATTATAGCATACCCACTGTATATATATATATATATATATATATATATATATATATATATATATATATATATATATATATATACATATATATATATACATATACACACACACAGTCATGCGTCGGTTAACGTCCGATCGCATATACGTTCGTGCCCCGCCCCCCAAAAAAAACTTCCGTGACGCCTGCCGGACCACCACTCCACGACCCCCTGATGGAGACACGATGATCCTCCCCTTACTGGCCAGATAATTATGTGTTAAAGGAATATGCTTCCTTCCTTAGGCATTTTTTTAAGCATTTGCCCCCAGGTGTAATGTTAACCTACATCTATTGAGGATAAAATCTTTCACCTACAACTTGACAATAACACATTTGCTGTAATCAGACATATCTAGTTGCCTCAACAATTGCAACCCCAGTTGCAATTGGGGTTGCAATTTCAAATTCTGTGGCATTACTAAAAATAGTAAAGTTTCTGGTGCACTCTTAAGATTAAGAGAGAAAACGGAGGACTCAGGCGTCCTGATGTGAGAGAAAACGGACTCGTATGATGGGGGACCAAATAAAAAAAGCATAGCTACATGTTTTGTGGACTACAGTATTAAGCGTACCCTTTTCATCACTTTGTAATAAACCTAGCCATGCCTATGTGTGTTTATGATATTTACCATAACATTTTATATATATTTAGTGGGTCTAAATGGTCGTAAAATGGGAAACTTAGGGTTGGGTCTTGGGTGCCTGGAACCAATTAGAATAAATCCCATAGGTTCTGTACTTTCGTTATCGCGTTTTTCGTTATCACGCACTCAGCAGGGTCCCAATTAGGCGCGATAACCAAGGGATGATTATACTGTACTGTATATAATTGTAACACTGGCCAGTTGCTTCTGGTGTTATGGTACAGGGGTACCAAGTGACAGCACTAGGATCCTGCTTCCTCTATCAAGGAATAAACAATTAAAATTTAAATTGAAAAAAAAAATTCAAATAATTGGACATAGCGAACCTAAATGGCCCTAGAGCGGGCACAGTCATGTACGCATCGCGTATTCTTATAGATTGTGCTGCCAGGCGTACGTTATCTAGTGAATTTAGTCAATATTGTACAGTAACAATGGACCTAAGTGCAAACCTGTATTGTACATGTACTAAATGATTACGGTACTAAAATTGTTATGTCTATTGCAAATATAGCTTGTTTATACAGGTATTCAAACAAATTACACCTAGACCCCGACTTACGACGGGGTTAGGGACCCAAATCCAGGTCGTAAGTCCGACATGGTCGTAAGTCCGACATAGATAAAAAAAATTTTTTTTTTTAATAAAAATCTATAAGCGAAATACAGGCAATAGCAAAAGTAATGAATAATGATGAATTGATACATTATAAGGAAAGTAACAAATGAATAAGGAAGTCGATACAGTGTGACTTTGGAGCACTTAACCTTTTAATGTAGTCAGCTGAATGCACATGGGGCCCCCACAATTTTCTTTAATTATGCATGTGGAGACTACATTAACTGAAACGTTTCGGTATAGTAAAATGCGTGTGTCATTTAAAATTTTTTATTTTTTTATTTTTTTATGTCTATATCTGAGGCGGTCGTAAGTCCCGACGGTCGTAAGTCCACGTAGTCGTAAGTCGGGGTCTAGGTGTACTATCTTACAAGAATCCCTCCAATGTAAGTTATATTCACCCAGGCTGTTTGGGTGGCAAATTATGAGAAGAGCTTAGTCACTCTTAAGTAACGATAAATAAACACGCAGGCAGGCCTTCAGCGCCAACTGTCAAATCTTATCTCAAATAAATAAACAAACAAACGCCAGACATTCTGTCACCTCACCTTCCTCCCCCCCCCCCTGCCGTCTTCCCACCACCCTCGTGTTCAAGATAAAAGATTGGTGATTTCTTTATGTTTATTTTATATAATATCTCAGACTAAAGTTAGGATAATATAATTTGCATTGCTGTAATCCTTGCAAGACAGAGATTAATTTAAATATAAGCATCATATATTTTGCTCAAGATATAAAAAATGTAGTTCAGTACATTAGTGTACAATACTGTAGTACATTTTATAAAATGTTTTTCAACTATATTTTTGGGTAGATTTACATAAATTTCTTCATTTATTTTCATCCATTTACATGCACACACCATACTAAAAGAAACGTAAAATACATAAATGACTTTAGTGCAAAGCTGGAGTGCACATGTACTATTTGATTATGGTACTAAAATTGTTATGTCTAGTGCAAATTACAACATGTTTATATTCAAATAAATCAGTATCATACAAGAATCTCAACAATGTTAATTATATTCTCCTAGGTCATATCACTGGCATTTTAAAATGAGAGAAGCTTAGTAGGACTGTTAAATAAACACACAGAGACCTTCGCCTCAAACTTATCACCTCAACCCCCCACCCCTCCGTGGCTCCGTCCCTCCCTCCCTCCCTCCCTAATCTGCTCAGCCGGGGGTATATTTAGGCTTACAGTTTTTATCTTATATCATATCTCAGACTAAAGTTAGGAGATTATAATTTGCATTGCTGGTGTGGGGTATGAGATGTTTGGTTCACACTCAGGATGGGATGGAGAAAGGAAACTCACAATGTGCTCTCTGTATACATGTTGTATTGGATGTACAATGCAGCTTGGTGCTGGGAAGGCAGCATGGTTACAAGCGTGATGTAGAGAGAGCTGGTTGGTGAGGACGCTCAGAGAAGGACAGCTTGTGGGCCGCCATGCTCGCCAGCGGGAGAGAGGACCGCCAGGCAGGCGGAGGAGCGAGGACCGCCAGGCAGGCGGAGGAGGTGTTGCTGGCTGGTTGGTGTAGGTAGAAAGAGAGACAGATCACCACGAGGTCAGGTCTTAAATAGCGGGGGTAGGCGTGGCTTAGCAGTTGACCCCCGCTCCGTGGTGTATGGCGGCGCTGGTTGACCTAGACCACGAGGCATACACTGGGGAATTGGTGGGGTCGGCTAGGCAGCGACAAACAGCGTTTGTAGGGGAGAATTCCACTACAATACTCCCCCTTCCCTCCAGGCGGTGTAGGAGACTTGTTGTCTGCAGGGTTGCATAGCACATGTGAGGCAGAACGGGCGGTGCATGCCTCATGTGAGACAACGGCGATGGCGTGGATGAGCCGGTCGCTGGGGACAACTGTCTAGATACACAATATCTGTGGGAGTAGAGAGGGAGAATAAGGGTGTGTGGAGGCGATGAATGTTGTGCTTCCCTCACGGCAGATACAGAGTCGTCAGATGCGCCTGCTGGGGTGTGTGGGCCTGGATCAGGAGCAGGGGCTGCGTCAGCAGAAGCGGATGAGGGCTCGTGACAGCAGCTGGGTCCACGACAGCAGCAGGGTGCAGGACATTAGCAGGGAGTACCTGAGGGAGAAAAGAGGGGTGTGTGGGTCCGCACTCAGGAACAGAGGCCGCATCAGGGGCGGCAGGGTTTACTGCTGGGCCGGGGTCGGCGTCTGAGGCAGGACGGGTGTGCTGGGGTCGGTAGGACGTGGTGCTTGGGGCAGGAAGAGGAGCTGGTGTCTGCATAGAGTAGCAGAGCTGCTCTAGGGTGTCTAACCTGCGGTGTAGAGACAGTAGTTGTAGAGCCGATGAGAGCTGCTTTTGTGTGGATAAGCCAGTCTTCCATGTTGCTTGAAGACTGGGAGCGTGATCAGTTTCTCCTCCATCCTGTGTGAGTGCGAATCTCCGGGAGTCACCATTTGTGGGGTATGAGATGTTTGGTTCACACTCAGGATGGGATGGAGAAAGGAAACTCACAATGTGCTCTCTGTATACATGTTGTATTGGATGTACAATGCAGCTTGGTGCTGGGAAGGCAGCATGGTTACAAGCGTGATGTAGAGGGAGCTGGTTGGTGAGGACGCTCAGAGAAGGACAGCTTGTGGGTCGCCATGCTCGCCAGCGGGAGAGAGGACCGCCAGGCAGGCGGAGGAGCGAGGGCCGCCAGGCAGCGGCAGAGGAGGTGTTGCTGGCTGCGGCTGTAGGTAGTAAGAGCCAGATCACCACGAGGTCAGGTCTTAAATAGCGGGGGTAGGCGTGGCTTAGCAGTTGACCCCCGCTCCGTGGTGTATGGCGGCGCTGGTTGACCTAGACCACGAGGCATACACTGGGGAATTGTAACGTCGGTTACTCAGCTTATTAAACAGTTGCTAGGGGGAGAATTCCACTACACTGGAATCCTTGCAAGACAGCCATTAATTTGAATATAAACTGCCATATATTTTGCTCAAGAGATAAAATTGTTGTACAGTAATTGTAGTACATTTATAATATAAATTTTTTAAAACCGTGATTTTTGGGTAGATTTATTGATAAATTTCTTCTTATTTTATTTTCATCCATTTACATGCACACACCATACTAAAAGGAACGTAAAAGAAATAAATGACCTTAGGTGCAAAGTTGGAGTGCATGTACTAATTTGATTACGGTACTAAATTTTTATGTCTAGTGCGAATTATAGCATGTTTATATTCAAATTAATCAATATCTTACTAAGGGCTTGAGCTGCCACCATTTATGAGGGATTGAGCTGCCACCATTTATGAGCTGGCAACAAGCACTTCATGAGGGCCTGTGCCACCAACAATTCCTTTTACTGTTATATATCACCATTGGTAGCGTGACGATAGGAGGCTCGTGGGTAGGTGTCATGATAGTATCAAGCAATAGGGAAGAAATAACGGTAGATACTGTAGGTAAATAATATACACAATTATACAGATACAAAGTTTATTTAAACATGAATATGAAATTAGAAGAAAAAATTGGTTGGTACTAACAGACGAAATCTATTACTAGGCCCTCAGGCTCAACATACTCACACCATTACTGGGTGGACATATTCAATACCCTTCCAACCCTACTGGGTGGACATACTCAATAGCACAACTAGGATTGTCACTTAGCACCATACATATTAGAGCAACTGCCACTACAACACTCAGTCGTCAGGAGTGATACTCAAGCAACAGCCATGGGGTCCAGCCACCATGGAGTACTATCCGACGAACTCTGGAGATCCCAGTGGGTTAATTCCACCACACAAATATAGCCCTACTGAGGTAGACACTCATCCACCAATGATGGGGGCTGGTAGTGGTGTGTGGCTTGGTGGTCCGGGTCACCTCGTGGACCGAGCGTTAGGGCCAGACGAGCCAGCTATGGGGGCTATAGGTGGTCTGAAGTGTCTGACGGCCGGGTCTCACGAAGGTAACTGATCCTACTGGACCTCGGACATGTCCCCAGACATAGTGGATACAACATCCACCCTACAGACACGGCCTAGGCTGCGTTAGGGACCTGTATGGATGAAGGGACGGGCACTTACTAACGGTTAAAATGCCCGCGGCGCCCTCACTCAAACCAGACCAGGGAGTCCAGCTACTCCTATTCCAATGAATTAATTTACGGTACCCTCTGACGTTGAAATTGAGACTATGAACTCCTTTTCATTCTCTACTATTATCTTCACTAACAATGCTCTGACTCAGCTATCGAAAGCAAAATTAAATTGATTACAAAGGAATGGATGGCAACAGGTCCCAGCATACAGCGTCTGCTCCCATAGACAAAGGCGGGGGAAACAGAGAAAACGGGGGACGTTTCCACTGGGGGACTCGGAAGGTTTTGTGGACGTTTGAGCGTAATATGAATCCTTAAGGTTTTCAGGTTAGCTCTTATCATGACCATTACATTACAAGAATCCCAACAATGTTAATTATATTCACCCAGGTCATGTCACTGGCTTTTTATAAGAGAGAAGCTTAGTCACTTAAGAACTGATAAATATACAGGTACACGCGTTAGACCTTGGGCCGGTGCCAACTGTCAAACGTACTACCTCCCCTCCCCCCACCCCTCGCTCGCTCCCTCCCTCTCCTCCCTCCCTCTCCCCAACTGCCCAGCGTTGCTGGAATCCTTGTAAAACAGTGAATAATTTTAATATAAACGTCATGTATTTTGCACAAGAGATAAAAATTAATCACCTGTATCACATTACAGTAGTGATTTAAGAGTAAAAGTGTATATGTATGTATATAGTATTCCACATACACGTAAGTATATAAATAAAAAGTTTATATGATGATCGGACAACGTCCATTTCGGTTAACGTCACGTTTCGAACGTATCTGGGCGTTAACCGGCGCTGACTGTATATATACAATATATATATATATATATATATATATATATATATATATATATATATATATATATATATATATATATATATATATATATATATATATATATATATATATATATATATATATATATATATATATATATATATATATTGTTACGAACCACGCCACCAATTGTCGTGATCTACCTACCCAGCACTACGAACCACGCCATCTATTGTCCTGATCTACCTACCCAGCACCACGAGCAATGCCATCTAGGGACGAAACACGAGTATGACTAGTCTTGGTTACCACTCCAGGGTTTCCCTTCTCCATATCCTGGTTGTTGCGTCACCTCCTACAAGTCTTCTTCATCAGCTCCAGTTCGATGAGAGTTCAGTTCACTCTGGGAAGTGACCACAGGATCACCTATCCTGGAAACCTACGGCACAGTGACTACCTACCACCGTCTACAATACTCAGCCTTACTCGTCAGCCATCTCAGCTCCGCACTTAAGTATTTGTAATCTTATATTGTCTCCCAGAGTCCACCTTGCTTCAAATTATTGTATGTTGTATAAATATGTATATACTGTTAATGTTTAGGTTAAGTATGGTTAAGGGTAAATTATAGAAAGCTGAATATTTTGTTAAGGAATTTATGGTACTTTATTATACACAACAAAAACTCGCATCCTTTGTCTACCCTTTTATAGTCCGATTGTCTTTGTTTTTTTATTGTTGTTGCCTGTTGGGATCTGGGTAGACTTTTTACTATATTCTAAATCCCCAACTCGTAACAATATATATTGAACCTCCCTAATCCGGCACCCTTTGGACCTGACCGGTGCCGGACTATAGAATTTTCTGAACGATGGACTATAGAATTTTCTGAACGACAGGTGATCTTTGTAAAATACATAGTACAGCCACTCCTCGACTTACGACCACCCGTACATACGACTGCCTCAGTCGTACCCAAATTTTGTCAAATTACGTAGTTTCGAGTTCCTACATTAGTGATCGTGCTGTGTACTGACAAATATTTTTTGGTAATTCACTTTAAAATGGCTGGCAAGCTTAATAGTGAGAGTTTTGTGGTGCTGAGAAGAAAAAGAGACACCCATTTTAGATTTTCTATGTATTATTTAAGCATTTTCGACTTACGACCTGGATTTGGGTCCCTAACCCCATCGTAAGTCGAGGAGCAGGTGTATTATTGATGCGCATCATATTCAAAATTTTGCGCCTCATGTTTCTCTGGGCACGCTACACTGCCCTAAGGGTAAAGCTGTACTGTACATGTATTGAAAATAAAGTACTAAATGATTACTAAAATTTTTGTCTAGTGCAAACTACAGCATGTTTATATTCAAATTTATTACTATCTTATAAGAATACCAGCAATGTAACTTATATTCTCCCCGGTCACTTCTGTGACATTTTATAAACAAAAAACAAAACTCAATCAAAAGGACATAAATAAACAAATAAATACTTCACTAGACCTTCAGTGCCAACTGTCAAACATGTCACTGTCACCTCCACTTCCTTCCTCCCCTCCCCCCCTCCCTCCCCCCCAGCCAGGGTTTGGTGGTTATACAGTAGGCTTTAAGTTTTTATCTTATATAATATCACAGACTAAAGTTAGGAGAATATAATTTGCATTGCTGGAATCCTTGCAAGACAGTGAATAATTTGAATATAAACGTCATATATTTTGCACAAGAGATAAAAAATTTTGTTCATTGTATGGTTAATGCGAGCTAGCATGTTTATATTCAAACTAATCACTATCTTATACGAATTCTTGTAATGTTAACTATATTCTCCCATGTCAGTTCAGTGACATTTTATAAGAGAAAACTTAGTCACTCCTAAGTACAGATAAATAAATAAGCACTAGACCTTGGCATCAACTGTAAAACATATCACCTCTGCACCCCCCCCATCTTCCCTGCCAGTAAACAGACCATTTTGCATCTCTTAATTTTTGCTGTGTTGATTTATGAGTGTTTGTTTTAACATAATAACAAAAAACAATGATTTGTTTATTATAGGAGATGGGCTGAGGTGCATCTGGGTAGACTGTCAGTCTTTTTAGTATTTTGTGTTTCTCTTAAGTACCAAACTAAATTATTCCATTAAAACAACACTTTGATTTAGTGAGAATTCGGTTTAAAGCGACCTCTCTTGGAACATATCTCGTGTTATATCCACGTTATACTGTACAGTGTAATTGTAATAAACAAAAATAGATAAACAATAATTCTCATTCTGCATTTAAAATGACAAAATAGTTATGGTACCTATACATAAATTGGTGATGTTCACCTGTAAAGAAGAAAAAGATATCTGTACAGTAAATGAAATAATAAAATAAATACCTTATGCTTAGCAGGCATATTAAGGGTAAATAACAAGTGAAGTATTACAGAAACACTTGAAATACCTAGGAACGCACCAAACTCCACGAGGACCAGGTGTAAACAAAGGGTATGCCAAACCATGGATACTGGACCTTGGGACCAGAAGCTGCCTGCTCTGCTGATGGCAAAACTAATGCTGAGAACCAAACTGTGGCTGCCAGTGGACCTGCTGACAAGAAGACCACCTGGTGAAGAACTTCCTGAAGAAACCTCCGGTTATGTCAAAGGCCTACAAGAAAGGTTAACGGAGGTCCACCATCAAGTTCGAGGAGCTCTGGAGTTCTCGGGTGAAGTGATGAAGCACAGCCATGATGTCAAAGCAAGCCAGGTCTGTTACAAGGATGGTGTTAAGGTCTGGCTGTAGAACCCTCTGTGAAAGAAGGGTCAGTCACTGAAGTTGCAGAGCCCATGGGAAGTACCATACACTGTAGTGGAACGCCTTTCACATGTGATCTACAGGATCAGGGGAGGAAGGAAGGCTCAGCTGAAGTTAGTCCACGTCAATTGTCTCTGGCAGTATCATGGGCCAGGGCAGTACACCTGGTAAGACTCTGAGGAGCAGCCACCTACCACCGACGAGGACCAGACCGGAGATCCTGGAAGGGCCGTACCGATCCGGGGAACCCGACCACGGACCAGGAAGAGAGCCACTGTTCCTTCTTGGCAGAATTGGACTCGACAGGAGAGGGGGGCCACTCTGAGGATGTGACTAAGGTTGCTGCACCAAGAAAGGACTCTCAAGACATCCCAGTACATCAGTAGAAGAAGAGACCTACCAAGTTGCAGGATTATTATGTATACAGTATAGTGAATAAGTGTGTCGGGATGACACAAGAATTAGGGAGGGGGTAGTGTTATGCCGTGGCATAATTTGGTGTTATAATGTTTGTAAACTAGGTGTTTCGGTTGTTTTCTGTCCCAAGCATCAGTTATTTTGGCAAATTTAGGGAGATTTTCATGAATATATATTGATGTGTTACTTATGTAAGAATATTCTAAAATGTATTGCGTCATTTTTGTTTTGATTTACTTATTATTATTTATTACAGCCTTGTCATTTTGTCGATCGTTTCTGCTCCGAGTGTCAAGATCAAACCTAGTAAGACTTTTGAAGATAATTATTGTGAAAGTATTGTGGAATTGTTGTGATCAATATAAAGTGAAAGACTAAGGAATTGTACACTGGTAGTGTGCTGACTATATAGTCGAAGTGAAAAGTCCAGCTGTGAAGACATTACTCTGTGAACAGTGTTTTGAAGAATTAGTGTTTATTTAAGAAGACTACAGTGTACAGGTTGACAATCCCTTATCCGAAATCCTTGGGGCCAGAGGCATTTCGGATTTCGGAATTTTTCGGTTTTCAGAATGGTTAGGTTTTTTTTTTTTTAGCCCACCCGGGCATAGATCACTGATCCACATCAGGGCCTGGGGGGCGAAAATATAATAAAAATTTTAATAATAATAATAATTCATAGGTCTAGGTCGTGTTTCTCACTTTTGATCTTTTTTTCATTCTTGTATTTCTTTATTATTATTATTATTATTTTATTATTACAGTACTCCTGTATTATTGTTATTTTTATTAATTTTATTATTATTATTTTTAATGTTATCATATTATTTTATTTTGGTGTATTTTTATTTACTATGAATAATTATTATTACCTGTATAATTATTATTACTATTACATTTTCGCCCCCCAGGCCCTGATGTGGGTCAGTGATCTATGCCCGGGTGGGCTAATCTCTGTTTAAAAAAAAAAAAAAAAAAAAAATTGCCCCACAAAAAAAAATTTAGGTTTTTGGAATTTCGGATGAGGGGTTGTCAACCTGTACAAGTCTGTTTCTGTGATCTGGTGGAAATCTACCTGCCTGCTGTTTGTCTGTACACTGATACCAATTGTCGGGAAATTACCGAAGACTGGCGGGACAGCCAGTGGTAATTGGAAACACCTGTGAGATATCTACTGCTTCCTCTACTTACGACTTTTACTGCTGGTATCCTGTGGTGGAGGCTGGGTAAGCGGAGAAAGGAGGGTTGTTACAATAATAATAATAATAATTAAGAAAAAATTAAAAAAAATATTAAATAAAAATATAATAATAATAGAGGACCATAAAAAAATTAAATAATTCTATAGTGAGAAATGATAGCTTCCCCGCTTGGAGTACTGTCAACCCATCTGGTCCATGAGATATACTAGGGACTGTCAGTTGATTGAAAATGTTCAAAGGAGGGCCACCAAACTGGTGCCTGCACTTAAGCACCTCAGCTACCCTGAGAGATTAGAGCTCCTGAACTTGCCTAGCTTATACTACAGACGGGCAAGGGGCGACCTAATTGAGGTGTATAAACATCTCAAAGGGCTCTATCCAGTCGAGTGCCCTTATCTGGAGCTGACGGACACTCGCCTCACAAGGGGTCACAGCTCTAGGTTGAAGAAGGCACAAGCCCAGAGAATTGTGAAGGCAAATTTTTTCGGAGCGAGAGTTGTGAACTGTTGGAACAATCTGCCAGAGAGCGCTGTGATGGCACCGAGTGTGAGCTCTTTCAAGACCAGACTTGACCAACACTGGAACAGGAGCCGGTGCATGCCCAGTGCTTTGCCAACAGTGCGTAACAGAGACGTGACCGATCACTTTAGTGGCTAATGAGCCGATCAGTGGTGAAGAGGATAAAAAAAAAGAAGAGTAAAAGTATGAACAGTATGTTGTGTTGTCAAAGTAATGGAAACAATTGAAACCCTGTGATCGTGTGTAAATAAGGCAGAAAGCCAGATCAGCAACCTGGGACTTGATGTAACGGTGAAAAAGAACCAAAGAAAATACCAACAGCTGTACCCATTGTAACGGTGGTAAAACCCCTTACTTACACCTTTTTTTTTTAATGTACCCTCTCTGTCTTAACTCTGACCTGTGGCAGCATGGCAAGACCTGTGGAGGACCCGTGTAACTGTAATAATGGTACCAAGATATGGGGAAGAAAATAAAGGTGGTCACTGTAGGAAAATAATACCCCTAACATACAATAAAAATGTTTTATTACAAAAATGCTAGACTTTTGACTACTTCCAGTACACACAACTACCACGAGTAACACTCGTGTACTTCTCAACAAGGTACAGTACATCTCTCGCAGCCACCATCACTTGGTGTGTCTTTTAAACAAGACACCACATTACCCTTATACCTCATACACTGGAGCACCAAACAATTCACTTCCTGTATACAGTACAAACTGCACGGATCACTTTCATGGTTCCATCCTTGGTACTTCACAGTGAGGTACAATACAACTTCAAGTATACAAATAATATGGTGTATTTTTCACAAAACCACATAACACTGTGATCACACCTATAGTACACTGGAGCATCACCTGTCCAGGTTACCTTAATATGTAGCTTGTAAACAGTAATAGGACTCTGCAGTAGCCCCACATTTAAATTCCTGGAGAGCTGCCGTGGTTGCAATCTCAAAGAACAAGTGGCTTACCTCATACTCTTGCTCGCTCTAAACATACATAGCACTGAGGAGATTATACACACAAATTCTCGGACATATAACACACCCACAGTAATCTGTACTTAGCAGTAAACTCATACAACAACACTGCATGAGCGAGTCATGTTTAAATCGCGGGCAAGCAAAAAGTGGATGGCGAACAGGCCAACAATCTCTTAGCGGCTGGCTGCAGGCCGGTGGGCCTTTGGGTCAGATCTCAGCTCACCCCATAGCTGTGTCGGCGACGATATCCGACCTTATTGACGTTCATCCTTCTCCAAATACTAGTGTGACGTCTTCCCGTGATCGACACGACCAGCTTGGCCTCCCACTCTCTGTACGGATGGAATTCGTGGCTGGACTGAGGTCAGGGGCCCTCTGACCCTCCTCACAGCCAGCATCTTCCAACCGTAAGTTACCAAGGCATCACTTACACAAAGTAAATCGACAGACTAAGTTACTCTACACAGCAGCGTATGAAATTGAGGCTATGAACTCGTACTAATCTTGCTAAGTCTCCCTTCTCAAACTAAGTAGTGACTGAGCTCTCAAAGACAAGAATAAAACTGACAGCAAATACTCAGAACAGCAGTGTGTTTACATTTCAGGCAATTATCTAACAAGACTGACAACACTTTCTGTGTTTCCATCAGATTCTCTGAAGTTGATATATCGAAATATTGACTTTAGTTACGAACGGCCGCTGCGCAAGAACAAACGAGACATAAGATATACAGCCGGTAAACAGAGTACTCAACACATACTTTACTTTTTACTTTTATCCTCTTCACCACTGATCGGCTTGTTAGCCGCTTGGGCGATCGGTCACGTCTCTGTTACTCACTGTTGGCAAGTACTGGGCATGCACCGACTCCTAAATGTGCCTGAACCCACTCCAGTGTTGGTCAAGTCTTCTCTTGAAAGAGCTCACACTCGGTGTCGTCACAACACTTTCTGGTAGATTGTTCCAAGAGTTCACAACTCTCACTCCGAAAAAGTTTGCCCTCACAGTTTTCTGGACTCGCAGCTTCTTCAATCTGGAGCTGTGACCCCTTGAGGGGCGATCGTCCGCCAGCTCCAAGTAAGGACACTCGACTGAGTAGTGCCCCCTGACATGCTTATACACCTCAACTAGGTCCCCCCTTGCCCGTCTGTAGTATAAGATAGGCAAGTTCAGGCGCTCCAATCTCTCAGGGTAGCTGAGGTGCCGAAGTGCAGGCACCAGTCTGGTGGCCCTCCTTTGAACATTTTCAACCAACTGATAGTCCCTAGCATATCTCGGGGACCAGACGGGGTGACAGTACTCCAGATGGGAAGCACTTCACTCTTGAAGATCATTACGAGGGACGAACCGTCTAGATATCTGAATGACCTTCTTATAAGATCCAATAATTTATTTGCCTAATTTACAGGTACCTTCTTCTCGCAATGGCCCGAGAACTTCAGCTCATTGTCAACTTACACACCTAGGCCCTTCTCACATTCAGTCTCAAATAGTGCAGTTTCTTCATCCCGTTGGGACATATGATACGCCTCCTTACCGTTGGTACGCCCCAGGTGCATCCTCTTACACTTCATGACATTGAATTTCAGCAGCCACTTCTTTGACCATTCTTGGAGCCCACAGAGGTCTTTCTGCAGCTCTTCACAGTCCGCTTGGTTCTTGATTTCCTGAAATAACTTGGTGTCATCGGAAAACATTTGTATGGAGGAGTGTACAACGTCAGGCATGTCATTTATGAAGCAAACAAACAACAGCAGGCTCAATACACTGCCCTGTGGTACCCTGCTTGTGACAGGTACAGATGATGATTTCGTTCCATTAATCGCTACACACTGCTTGCGGTCATGTAGAAAGTCTTCTATCCACGCTTGGACATTTCCCCAAATTCCGTACCCTTCCAGTTTGATTTTCACCCTTTCGTGGGGTACACTGTCAAATGCCTTGGCAAAATCTAGGTAAATATTGTCGATATTACCATCCCGTTCCAGAATATTGGTCCAAATATCCAATACCTTGAGCAATTGTGTTAAGCAGGAGCGCCCCTGCATGAAACCGTGTTGGCAATCCTTTACAAGGTTGTTTCGTAGTAGATGTTCCATCGCAGCATCTCTGATAATACTCTCAAGTACCTTACCTGTTATGCTGGTCAGGCTCACTGGTCTATCATTGTTTGTGGAGTGACGATCGCCCTTCTTGAGGATAGGACTCACATAAGCCACTTTCCATTCACGAGGGACCTTTCGTTCATCCAGGCATTTACAAAACAGGATCTTCTGGGGCTCAGCAAGCTCGTTGCTCAACTCTCTAAGCACTCTAGGATGCACCATGTCAGGGCCGGGACTCTTATGGACCTTTAGCTTTGACTGTTTATATCTAATACCCTCTTCTGTGAACACAATGTGGGTCAGTGCTGTGTCGTGTTGTCTGTCCTCAAACGCAGGAAGGTTAATCGCATCCTGTCTTGTGAACACCGAGGAAAAGAAGCTGTTCAATGCCTCAGCTTTATCCTGGTCGGAACCTGTGTAACTACCATCGTCAAGCCTCAGGTCTGATACTCCTACTCGCGTTTTTAATTTCGACTTTGCAAAGCGGTAAAACGCCTTTGGGTTTGACTTGACCTCGCTTGCAACCAGCCTCTGGAACTCATTTTCAGCCCTTCTACATTCTATCTTTGCTTGGTTTCTGGCTCTTGCATACACTCTTCTGTCCTGCTCATCATTTGACCCAACCCACTTCTTAAATTTCTGTGTTTTCTTCTTAACTCTGTCGACCGCCGCATGGTTCATGTGTAGGGATCCCTTCGTATTCCTAGAGGCACTGGGTTTGGTCTTGGGTATATATTTATCGATGAAATGGGTCACTTTTCTAGTTATGATATTCAGCGTAGTGTCTGCATTCTTGTACCTTAATGAGTCAGGCCAGTGGATACCCCTCATCTCTTCCCTCATCCCGTTGCAATTTCCCTTGTAACATTTGCACCTTGGCCTGGCCTTATGTTGAACTAGGTAACATAAATCTGAATGACAACACTATATGGTGACTGGTGCCAACTAAGGCAAGGTGTTCCAGTTTGGCCACCATACCCTCCTCCTTTGTTATGATGAGGTCTAGTGGCTTGGGTGTTTGCTCCCCTCTGTAATGTGTCGGGTCTCTAACATGTTAGAACAGAAAATTATCTCTCAGAGTTTCTACAAAAAGAGTAGCAGGGTTATTCAAGTCATTTGGGGTGAACTCGTTTCTCCAGTCGATGTCGCCATAGTTAAAGTCCCCTTTGATAAGGAGGTGGCTAGGGTTGAGCATCGCTGCATTGTCTATTAAGGCTCTTAAGTTCCTTTGATTTAGTGGGCCACAGTTTGGGGATCTGTAGATACACCCGACGATAAGTAAGTCCCCTCCCTTTAGTTTAATTTTACACCACTTGGACTCTTCAAAAACATCCTCTCCCAGTACCCTTGCCTGGCTGGCTCCAAGGTCTTGCCTAGCTTAGATAATCACACCCCTCTTGCAAGGTTCTTGAGAATGCTTTTAAATGAGTCATATCCAGCAATACCGAACTCGCATTCCTCTGGCACTGTCTGTGTTGGCACCATTACCGAGGTTCGGTTGTAATGGGGTGCCTTTCCCCTTACTTCCAATTTCATGTACTTATATTTTTATTTCAAATATTTCTCATATTCCTTCTCTTCAATTATTTTTCTTCAATAAGTATCCTGTTTTACATTTCTCTTCCATATATTTTTTTCTAGTTATATTCTAAACTATGGATTAATCTGGGAAACCATGTCTTTCTTATTACCACACTTATTATACTTACAACGGTAGCCTGCCACCACTCAGACTTTTATTAGAATACAGTATAACATATCTTGGTGAACTGTTAGGTAGCCTGCTAGCGAGCTTCTAGGCACGTGAGTTACAAAGTTATTTTCTGAGAACCAATGTGTGAATGGAATAGAGTGATGTAGTTTACCAATTCAACATTTATTAACACAAGGAGTGAACAAGATGTTAATCAAGTACACTCAAACCAGACTGGGCCACTCAGGTCCCACTTTACCATTCATAAAATAGAGCTTCAGTTACTTATTATATCATTAAACAACTTCAGTTATTTATTACATCATTAAATAACTTCAATTACTTATTACAGTGGTCCCTCGGTTAACGAGCACAATCCGTTCCAGCAGGTTGCTCGTTAACCGAAACCATTGTTTCAATGGGTTTTTGGGTAATTGGTTCCAGCTCACCGAAAATTGCCTAAATTCAACAAAAAAGGTAGAAAAGTACACTTACTTTGAGGTGTGTATGTAGAAGGCTCCTGGATGATGATGATGATGATGGGAATTAGAATGGGGGTGGAGGAGAAGGAAGAAGAGAAGGCATTGGGGTGGAAGAGAAGTCACCCCAAGGTGCCATTTCACCCATAAAATTTTAGCTCTCTTGGTGTAATTCAAGATTATTTTCTTTAAATCAACACTGCACTGCATTATATATTGTCAATATGTAAAATATATTTCAAAATGACCAATAATTTGCTTGGAAACACAGAGAAAAGCATTTAGTTGAAGAGAGTCTCAAGCAAGATGTTACCTCCACTGAAAACAGAGAGAGACTAACGCCTGTCTGGTGTGTTAAAAGGCTGGATGGCACGACAGAAACTAGTTTCTTTACCTTCAATTATGCTCAATAATTGTTAAAATGACTAAAAAATTAATATTAAACTTTTAAAGTTATTGAATAGTATAAACTTCTTGATATTTACTAAAATAGTAAGGAATTTAAGCCCTAAAACCGATTACTGTATTGGCGGACTAATTCCAAAGCTGGTGGACCGCCAAATGCAAGCGAAAACATGTTGAAGTCGGCTCGTAAAAAACTCGTTAATCGAGGGATTGCTCGTTAACCGAAGTTAAGAATCTTATGGAAGGTAAATCGTCAACTGAAATCTCGTTAACCGAGGCGCTCATTAACCGAGGGACCACTGTACATCATTAAACAATCATTATATTATGTCATTGTCACTGCAGATGGCTGTATGACACACTTGACAATATCTTGAATTAAGATATTATTTATAACAACACGCTATTTCGGAATGAATAACATGGTGTTTCTCCCTCAATTGAGGTACTCAACTCACACAACATATTTACTGATACTATCAATATTTATGGGCTCACTACTCAACCTGGGATAACCATACTCTGCTAAATATCCCCAATCATATAATGTATAACAACAATACTTTGGCCCATATAACTGTAAGGAGTGCCCCAGGGTGTCACTGGTTTCACCACAACAAAAGAAAAACGCTGTTAAGGTCAGTTGGAGTCCGATACACTGCGAGGGAGTTCGGATTTAATTCCTAAGGTGCAAACTCGCACAGTTTAATCCTGCCAAATTAACGGCATCTTCCAATGCAGCCAGCTGGTATGCAGCTATCTGTCCCCGGTTGCTTGCTGGGTATTCCACTAACACACACACTGTGCCTGAGACAATGATGGAGAAACGTCAGAGCAGTCTAATTCCTCGATCACAAACAATCTTTTGTCTAGCAACGACAGACGACATTTACATTATATTAATTCTTTCACTAGGTAAATGACAATTTCACTGTTACAACATGAACACTGATATTCACAAAATTCACTGAGTTAAACTGACTTAATATGGCGGGCAGATAATCGTATTCATACCCGAGACAATGATGGAGAAACGTCAGAGCAGTCGAGCTCTCCTCCGTGCACGGGCTTATATGCGGCTAACTGGCAACTCAGGCCTGTGCGGATCACATGCCAAAAAGGCCAGTCAGGCAATGACAGAAATTACATTCAACACAGTCATTGTACATTTAATTACGACAACCAATTGCCACCAGTCAGGCAAATTTCCTACGTGTAATCTAATCGGATGTTGAGCTTGCCAAGAACAAGTGGAATTACACATGCTGTTAACACTAGTTCTCCCAACATAAGGAAATTTTTAGACAAGGACCCTCTATGGTATAAGTTGAGATCTTGGAGATAAGAAGTTTGACATGTTCTTTCAGGAGATTAATGGCTTTCTTGAATTGACAACTGACACTAACTAAACTACAAACATCAGATTCTCTGATGTTTGGGCATCAAAATGATCTAATTTCAGTAGTACTCAGAAATTCGTGGCTATCCCCAGGGACAGTATTGTCGGATGCCATTCGTGCTAGCAGACTTGACACTCATTCACTTAACAAGTGTTACGAGCAACAAAGACAGTTAAAGCTTTCAACATCACTCACAAGGGATCTTGTATGCTTTAACTGTAATCAGACATATCTAAGTTGACTCAAAACAATGTTGTTCTCTCTCACATTCAGATTTACTTTATAGAAGTTGGTTTCAGGAAGTCAGAGAAAATGGGAAAACGGACGACTCACGAGTCTTGAAGCAATGAGAAAACGGACGCCTCAGAGGGGAGACTCAATAAAGAAGGCATAGCTACATGTTTTGTGGGCTATTGGGCGTAATATGACCGTGGTCATTACGAGGTAGCCGCTTATAGGCAAGATGGTCCTTGAAGGATGTCTTTAATATGGCGAGATTAGAATCCAAGGACAGGACTACCCAGAGAACACCATGCGAAGACACTGCACCGAGTCTATCCCCGGGCGCTACTAGCGAACGAGCTTTGGCTGTTTGTGTCGGAAATCTATGGAATTTTAAATCACTGTGCAGTAGTTTGTTCTTTTTTTGCTGAGAGCAAAACTTATATCCACTTGGAGCCATTATGCATTCTAATGTCTCGGTCAAAAAAAAAAAGTAAACAATCCAGATGACACAGCTACGTCACACAACCACCTCTCGCTCCGCTGATGGTTGGCGCTTACCACACGTGTTAATGACTTCATGTGGTGTCTCACATGACTACGGTGGTTATACTGGGCTGGTGAGAACAGGAATTTAACAAGTGAGTTGATGAATTTTGGGCGTAACTCCTATCACTGTTACTCAAGGACACCGCTGGCCTACATATCACCTCTCTGCCCCAGTGTATAAGACCTAGATTCCATCTAAATCTAACCATAGCAGGAGTCGACGCCGGGCGGCGCTCTGCTGATGTTCCCGACGAAGATAACAAAGGAGATGAGGAGGACAGTCATGGCGACACTGAAGCTGGCTTTCAGGAGTTTAAGACTCGTCAGCAGAAACACAAAATGAGGACCCAGGGAAGGAAGCAGAGTAGAGCCAATAGGTGTATCCCTCCCATCGCTCCCCGGGCTAACTACATGCGCCTTGCCTTCCCCGAGAACACAACCAATTTGATGAAGATTAAGTGGTTGACTGCTCTGAATGAGGAATATTGCACGACTCCACTGAATGTTGTCGTGCCAGGTCGCGCCCCTCGTTTTGTCTATGTAGGCCGAGAGGAGACGGATGCTATCCAACGCTTCATTGATGGAAAGGTCGGCTCACTACATCTCATAAGCGGGACGTACCTGTTCAACCCCCAAAAATGAAGGAATACCTTGTCACCCTATTCCACAAGGGTATTCCCCCCAGTGACGCTCTGTCACTTCCGGGCGTCCACAGAGCAAGAAGACTTTATAAGGATGGTGCACAACGTAGTAGGATCATCATTGTTTGGAAAAGGAAGGAACCACCTCCTGAGGAATACTGCTTCTTCGGCAGCATGTACGGTACCCCTAGTAACATCAGTTGGTGGACTCCTCCCCCTGTGGTGTGCTACAACTGCTTCGGGGTCAATCATGTGGCGAAATACTGTCACAAGACAGCCACCTGCGGCTTCTGCGCAGGAATGTACAGCACGAGGAGCTGCCCCACCAAGGAAGGTGCCTCTCGGGAGGGGAGAGAGCAGGACCCCCTACCCGGGTGGCAGTGTGCCAGATGCAAGAAGAAGGGTATGACGGTCTGGCACTCAGGTTGTCCTGGGAGCCCGCCGCCACCCACAATAGCAGTCACACTCAGTGACACCAACTGCAACTCTGCGGGGTCGCGTCCAGCGCCTGAAATCAACAGCCACACCTCCCCACCCAGGGGACAGTGTCCCAGGTTCAGGGAGGAGGGTGTGACGGCCTGGCACCCCAGTTGTCCTGGGAGGTCGCCTCCACCCACAATAGCGGTCTCAGTCAGTGATGCCAATGCGGTTGGATCGTCTCCACCTGAAGTCAACAGGCACAGTGACTCTCCTTCGTTAGCCAATGCAGGTCAGGTTAAAGCCTGCCAAGTAAGTGTACCAGTGAACAATGGCAGTGATAGTGTCAGTGGAGCTTCTGAAGGAGCTGGTGCCTCCTCTCATAATGATGCCAACTTGAGGGTGAGTAGCCAGAGCGAGACCAACAGTGATGGAAGCATGAATGGGGAGAATGAGCCCCAGACTGCCAGCGTGTTCTCTTTAATAACCCCAGGTCTGAAGACTGTCCATGACCCTGCACTTTTTCCAATGTTTACCTTGGAGGAACTCACCGGACTAATGAAGGAACCTGTGTATAAAAATCCTACTGGAATAAGGGTCGTGAAGCGCATTATCAAGTACGCCAGGGGTGATGAATTTGAAATGGTCAACTTATTGGTCAGGTTGATCTATGAAGCCAACGCGCGATTCTCTATACTGTACCAAGTTCAAGGTGGAACGAGTAACACAAACGCTCAGGTTCATTTCATGGAACATCCGGAGTGTTAACCGCAGAATTAATGACCTACAATGTTTTGTTAAAGTTTTTAACATTGATGTTATTGGTTTACAAGAACCTTACATGTCCAGCACCCAGAAGAAAGTTGCACCCAGGATAGCTGGTATACTGCCAGACTGGGGTCACTAATTCTAAGGGGAAATACTTAACTCTAATCTTAATTTCTAAGGGTCGCTGCCACCAGACCCCCTCTGGACAGCATGTAGCTCGTTAGGTAGCGTGCAGAGTGGACTAGGCCTTAGGTCAGGTTTTTCATTGACCAGATCGATAAGGGGTAAGAAGGGTGAAACCACAATATGTCTTAGTTTTTTCAATTGTTCTTTCTACTTACCTCAGTTCATTTTTGGTACTACCTAACCTCAGTTCTTTTTGGTAGCATGTCGATGGTCTAGGCACATGGGTAGTGTAATTCTGATATCAGGGTCACTTGGACAGAAATAAAGGTAACTACTGTGGGAGAAATGAATACTGTACTCCTAAAATACTCAAAGAACAAGTTTATTAATATAAAATCAAAGGGGAAAAGAGATATTATTAACATATAACTACCAGGCTCAACTCCTGGGCCTATTGCAGACTCCGTATTTCTTATTTACTTATTTTTCTTATTTACTCGACAACAAGTATTCAGATATTACACTCTTACCTTGCACAATCTTACTGGTGTCACATTACATTACATAGCAGGACCAGTTCCTTGTCCCTACTCACAATACACCGTTACATGGCAACTCCTTGCAGATTACTTTACTTCTCCCACTTTACTAGGTACTTTTCATTACATCCAGTTATAAGACCAACTGGCATATGATACTTCACAGACTGTTGGTAGTGCATAGGAGATGCACTCACAACAACACGCTAATACTGATACAAACACCTACATGGGTCCACCACCCAACATGGGGTAATTATTAACAAACACATACAACCACACTGTGAACCATAACTCCAAGGCATGTCCCAGGGTATAGCACTGGCGCCTCTAACAACTGATGACTGCTGTTGTGGTCGGTTACACTCCGACACGAGGCGGGTCTGGGGCCCTTGGCCCACGAGGTGGACCTGCCGTCTCGATCATGTTGAATCAACGACATCGTCGATATATGGCTCCCTGCTGGGAATCTACTGGCTCCGGGGCTATCGTGGGGTGATCCGAGAACCACAAATTGGATCTGGAGGCAAACGGTGAGGTCGGGGAGGAGGGGAAGCATGAACACAAACAAAACAAATCTCTTGTCTGGGAACGAGACATATTTATATTATATTACTCTTACACTGAGTGAATGACAATTCAACTGTTAAAGCATGAACACTGATGAACACTGATATGCACTACAATTGACTGAATCAAACTGAATGGCCAGGGAACACAAAAACATACCTGGGAACAAACGGAGAGAACAGGTGTCAGGGGACGCTAGCTCTGCATGATCCCCTGGTATATATACCCCTGAGTTGCCAGTGATCGCTACTCATGCAATGACAGAAATAACAAACAAAACAACTGTTACTCATTCAAGGCTGACCCTCAGTTGACAAAGATCTGGCAAATTACTAAAGTTGATTTACATAACTAATTCAAGATTGAGTTTGCTAGGAGGAAGTGGAATAAACGCATATTGACAACTGTGTTCAAAGGCCGGACTTACTGGGAGGGATCCTGAGTGTAACGACTGGGAAAAACACTCTCTCCTTAATGCTATGAATACATACAATTAATATTATATAACCCGTAGCTGGGTACAATTCATTAAATAACTCCGTAACATTCATTAGGTGAGTTGTCTTTATCAATGACTCCTGTTCTCTGAGATTTTACAAGCGCGGTGGATTTGAATGTTATGTAGCGTAATGTGAATTAAAGGGTTTTTAGGAATGACAATGATGTGCGCAGTACACTGGGTTTACTGCATAAAATAGTGGAGCAGAGGTGAGGTAAAAGGCCGATGATTGAGTCAAGCTGATTCAGAGTTTAAGACTTCCATGGCTGATCCGAGTATGACCAGGAGAATGGTGACTTTGTCCCAACCCAGAAAATAATGATCCCAAACCTTCCAGGCATAAGATTCGAAATAGGAAAGATATCTCGAGCATAGCTCTGGCCAGCATGCGACACCACACTGGTCTCAGAGAAACTGCAGAGATAGCAACAGCTGCCTGATTGATTGTGGTTTGATAACACCTGGATGATGTTCACCTGGTGATAGATCATAACAAAGTATGAGAGCTCAGGAGAAACTTGTCAGTAACCTAGAAGAGGAGTTTGATAAGGGATAAGAGAAAAATGGAACTAATTGTTTGTTCTTTGATGGGAGAAGTGGGATGACACTCAAAGTGTCTATGAAAAGTTGGAGATTCTTGACAAGTTGTTCCTGCCATGGTGAAGGAGGAACACTACTTCCTGCTGCAGTGAATCAGAGGGAAGTATTTGTGGCATTTCACTCCAGAGAAAGATGACATCAGGAAACCAGCTGAGATAGTGGCAGATAAATACTGTGAACTGGCTCAGAGAGAGGAACGTAGACCAGACCCTTGCAGGCTATTGGAGGGGACAGCACCAACACGAACACAGGGTGGCAAGGGGGGTCATACAGTGATAGAGCGGAAGATTGGGAGGAAGCTGGTTCGATTGTTTGTGACCTCCACACCAACGAGTTGCCACTCAGACATCTGATCCATAGGAGCTGGATGGCAAGACTCTTTCAAACAACAGATGGTCTGGTCCTTGGCAAGATGCTGGACTCTGCCACTGAGAGTTAGAAATAAATCCGAGCTTTGAAAATCACAGTTGGGCTCCTCCACTCGTTGAGCTTGCACATACTGTCATTGACGACCTGAGTACTGACCAGTACTATGGTTACATGATTTGCAGTGCCATCAAAACTGGGGTCATGCCTGATAGACTGCTTAATTTTTTTGCAGATAGGTCCAGTCTCATTCTAGTGTGGCTCACAACGGCTCTCAGGTTCTGCAGAATTTGGGTCGCTCATCATAAACTGAAAGGGAACCAGCTTCACAACCTGAGACTTATTGTCCACTCCATCGTGAGTGTCTACTTGCCAAATTGGTTCACCAAGGTCAAGCCAATGTTCTCCGGGTCCGAGGCATGTTCTCTTCCCAGCTTGAGCTCCTGAGGAGTCAGCCAAGGAAGGTTGTTCAGATTGTGGAGCAGACTGTGAGGAGATCTTTTCCTGGTATGCCTATCCTGAGGCAGTTCTGCAGACAATGCCTGTGCAGTAAGGGGATGAGGAGGAGAGAAGAGTGGCAGTCAAAGATCTTGGATATGAGACTTATGAGAGAGATCTGGGCATGACGAATCAGTTAGTGACGATTCCTTCAGGTCAGGAAGACTCCTGAAGTCAATCTAGGTGCCAAGACCCTCACTGATCTCATAGATCTGGAATATAACATCCAGGCTGGCAGTGAGCCCCTCTTACCTGCAGCCTCACCAATGTTCAAGTCAGAGCTTTCCTGACAACCCCATGCATGTCCCTGCCTGGCCCTCGCACACCCAGAGTATAGAGCGTTAAAAGCAGTAAGTGAGCGAGGCCAGCAGTCACGTGTACAGCCAGGAGAGGAGGAAGGCCATCCGAGCCCAGGGTCAGTAGGAGTGTTGAGTAGAAACAGAAGCAAGAAAGACTTGTTCTCTATGGTGTGCAGCAACACCGGGTCGTAGTAAAACCGGTTTTGTATTTGATGATTTTGTTTTCAAAGGAATATTAAATTTAATAAATGTGTCAAGATCATTCGTTTCATCTATTCTGGATCATTTTCATTCCTAATAAATTAACCTGATACATTTACTTCTACTTTTAAATAAGCTATTTAGTGTTGGTAAAAGGGTGGGAATATTGAATTTTCATAAGATTTCAAGTTAAATTTACCTAGCAAAAATGAAAACTTTCTCAAATCTGAAGATATCACATGATTCTGCACAGAACTACTCATTAATACCATGGGCCGATTTTTCAAACTCAAAAAAAAAAAAATTGCCTGCATGACACACCCCAATGTCCCAGGTATAGCACTGGCGCCTCTAACAACTGAGGACTGCTGTTGTGGTCGGTTACACCCGACACGGTGGGTCCGGGGCCCTCGGCCCACGGTGTGGACCTGCCGTCTCGATCATGATGAATCAACGACATCGTCGATATATGGCTCCCTGCTGGGAATCTACTGGCTCCGGGGCTATCGTGGGGTGATCCGAGAACCACAAATTGGATCTGGAGGCAAACGGTGAGATCAGGCGTCAGGGGGAACAACTGTCTCCCTTACTCATGGTATATATACCCCTGACTTGCCAGCGATCGCTACTCACGCAATGACAGGGATTATAAACAACTCAACTGTTACTCATTCAAGGATGACCTTCAGTTGACAAAGGTCTGGCGAATTACTAAAGTTGATTTGCATAACTAATTCAAGATTGAGTTTGCTAGGAGGAAGTGGAATAAACGCATATTGACAACTGTGTTCGAAGGCGGGACTTACTGGGAGGGATCCTGAGTGTAACGAGTGGAAAACACGTCTCCCTTAATGCTATGAATACATACATTAATGTTATAATAACCCGTAGCTGGGTATACTTCTTCAAATAATCCCGCAACATTCATTCGGTGAGTTGTCTTTATCAATGTCTCCTGTTCTCTGAGATTCTACAAGCGCGGTGATTTGAATGTTATGTAGCGTAATATGAATTAAAGGCATTTTCAGAATGACAATGATGCGTAGTACAAGGAAAGGAAACTATACACAAAGTTAGCCTGTGTGTGTCCAATCACTCCAACAGAGTACAAAATACTGCAAATTTCCTTATCGTCGCCAAACTTGTCAAAGGGGCTGAGGCGGTGGGGAGAAGGGGGAATACTGATCCTCTAAGGGAATTATAAAGGAAGTGGCAATAAAAAGAAAATAAGGGTTTGTTGTAGCGTTTAAAACCAATTAGTACCATATTCATACCCACCTATAATACTGATCAGCTGTTATGACTTGCATGGGTTAGGGTTGGGTTGTTGGGTTGGGTAACCTGTCCTGTCCCAAACTGTCGTATGGCATTGGAGACTCTGTTGGGATTGACAGTGACAGATGGAGACTGACTGGAAGAGACAGAGGAACGAGATAAAAGAGAGCGCAGGATTATAAAGTGATCCGGAGTAAGAGAGAGAGAGAGAGAGAGAGAGAGAGAGAGAGAGAGAGAGAGAGAACAAACTGAAAGAGATAGCAGAAGAGGCCAAGAGATAGAGTCCAAGATATATACAAACACGAGACAAACACAGAGACAAGATAGACAGAAGAGAGATAAAATACCAAGACACTGAGGCCAAGAACAGCAAAGAACAAAGAAGAGACACAGACAGAGACGGAGACAGGCAACAGACAGAGAGAGAGACCAAGAGACAAGAAGAGAAAGGTATTCAGCCTAACATTCTTCTTCAGAACCCGATATGTTGTCGGTTCAAAATTGGGGGAGGAAACAGGGCGGTGAAGGGGGATAGGGCGGTGGGAGGGGCAGGAGGGAGGGATAGGCGTGGAGGGGTGATAGGGCGGTGGAGGGGGTGATAGGTGGTGGGAGGGGTGATAGGGCGGTGGGAGGGGGTGATAGGGCGGGGAGGGGTGATAGGGCGGTGAGGGTGAGGGCGGTGGAGGTGATAGGCGGTGATGAGGAGCGGCGGAGGGAAGAGGCGGTGATGGGGACAGGGCGGAGGGGGAGAGGAGGTGATGGGCGATAGATGGGGAGGGGCTGATAGGGCGGGTGAGGGGTGATAGGCTGTGGAGGGGCTGATAGGCGGTGGGAGGGGTGATAGACGGTGGGAGGAGTGAGATAGGGATGGGAGGTGATAGGGCGGTGAAGGGTGATAGGCGGTGGGAGGGGTGATAGCGGTGGGAGGGATGAAAGGGTGGAGGTGATAGGCGGTGGAGGGGTGATAGGGCGGTGGAGGGGTGATAGGCGGTGGAGGGGTGATAGGCGGAGTGGGATAGGCGGTGGATAGGTAGGATGAGAGGGGTGATAGGGGGTGAAGGGGTGATAGGCGGTGGAGGAGGATAGGGCGTGAGGGTGACAGAGGCGGCGGAAGGTGACAGGGTGAAGATGTGGATGTGCGAAGGGTATGAAGGCGGTGAAGGCGGGAAGTGATAGGGCTGGGAGGGGTGATAGGGCGGTGGAGGGGTGATAGGGCGGTGAGGTGATAGGCGGTGAGGTGATAGGGAGGTGGAGGGGGTGATAGGGCGGTGGAGGTGATAGGGCGGTGGGAGGGTGATAGGGCGGTGGGGAGGGGATAGGGCGGTGGAGGGGTGATAGGGGATGAGGTGAAGGGCTGGGAGGGGTGATAGGCGGTGGAGGGGTGGGAGGGGTGATAGGGCGGTGGAGGGGTGATAAAGTGGGAGGGGTGATAGGGCGGTGAGGAGTGCGATAGGGCGGTGAAGGGGTGATAGGGTTGTGGGAGGGGTGACACGGAGGTGAGGGGATAGGCGTGGAGGTGATAGAGCAGGAGGGGTGATAGGCGGTGAGGGGTGATAGGCGGTGGGAGGTGATAGGCGGTGGGAGGGGTGATAGGGAGGTGGGAGGGGTGCAGGGATGGGAGGTGATAGGAGGTGGATGAGAAGGGCGGAAGGGCGATAGGGTGATGGATAGGTGGGAGGGGATGGGCGGTGAGGAGGGATAGGGCGGTGAAGGGTGATAGGCTGGGAGGGCGATAGGCAGGAGGGGCTGATAGGCGGTGGGAGGGTGATAGGGGGTGATAGGCGGTGGGAGGTGATAGGGCGGTGGAGGGTGATAGGCGGTGGAGGGGTGGATAGGGCGGTGGAGGGTGATAGGCGGTGGAGGGGCGATGGGTGTGGAGGGGTGATAGGGCGGTGGGGAGGGATGACAGATGTGATGAGGTGATAGAGGGAGGGGTGTGAGAAGATAGGCGGTGGAAGGGGTGATAGGGCGGTGGGAGGGTGATAGGGCGGTGGAGGGGTGATAGGGCGGTGGGAGTGATGGGCTGGGAGGGAAGGGAGGGACAGGGGGAGGGGTGATAGATGGGAGGGTGATAGGGCGGCGGAAGGTGATAGGGCAGGAGGGGTGATAAGGCGGTGGGGATGATAGACGGTGGAGGTGATAGGCGGTGGAGGGGAAGGGTAGGAGAGGGTGATAGGCGGAGGTGAAGGCGGTGGAGGTGATAGGCGGTGGAGGGGTGATAGGGCGGTGGGAGGGGTGATAGGGCTGTGGAGGGTGATAGGGCGGTGGGAGGGGTGATAGCGGTGAAGGGGTGATAGGCGGGGAGGGGTGATAGGCGGTGGGAGGGGTGATAGGCGGTGGAGGTGATAGGACTGGTGAGGGGGTGATAGGGCGGTGGGAGGTGGAGGGGGTGATAGGGTTGTGGGAGGGGTGATAGGCGGTGGAGGTGATAGGGCGGTGGAAGGGTGATAGGGCAGGGAGGGGACGCAAGGTGGAGGTGATAGGCGGAGTGCGATGTGGCGGGAGGATAGGCTGGGAGGGCGATCGCGGAGGAGGGTGATAGGCGGTGGAGGGGCGGATAGGAGGTGATGAGGATAGGAGGTGGAGGAGGCGATAGGAGGTGGAAGGGGTGATAGGGCGGTGGAAGTGATAGGGGTGGGAGGGGTGATAGGGCTGTGAGGGTGATAGGCGGTGGAGGAGGATAGGCGGTGGAAGGGTGTGATAGGCGGTGAGGGGGTGATAGGTTGTGGAGGGGTGATAGGCGGAGGTGACAGGGCGGTGGAGGGTGATAGGGCGGGGAGTAGAGGGGGTGGAGCGGATAGGGCGGGTGGAGGCAGATGTGGGCGGTGAGGGGTGATAGGAGGTGGAGGAGTGATAGGCAGGGGGGTGATAGGTCGTGATGTGAAGGCGGTGAGGAAGGGCGGTGAAGGGATAGGGAGGGATGAGAGGACGGGGGGATAGGAGGGAGTGGATAGGACGGTGGAGGTGATAGGCCGGGGAGGGGGTGATAGGGCTGTGGGAGGGGTGATAGGCGGTGGGGGTGATAGGGCAGGGAGGGGTGATAGGGTGGTGGAGGGAGTGATAGACGGTGGAGGTGATAGGGCGGTGAAGAAAGGATAGGGCGCGAAGTGAAGTGATAGGGATGAGGTGAGTGATAGGCGGTGGGAGGAGTGATAGGGTTGTGGGAGGGGGTGATAGGCGGTGGGGTGATAGGGCGGGGGAGGAGGTGATAGGCGGTGGGAGGAGGTGACAGGGCGGTAAAGAAAGGTGGGGTGATAGGGTGTGGGAGGGGTGATGGTAACTGGGAGGGTGATAGGCGGTGGGGTGACAGGGCAGGTGAAAGTGATAGGTGGTGAGGTGTGATATGACGGGAAAAGGATGGGTGTGGGTGATAGGCGGTGGAGGGGTGATAAGGCGGTGGAGGGGTGGGATAGGGCGGTGGAGGGGTGATAGGCGGTGGAGGGTGATAGAGCGGTGGAGGGGGTGATAGGCGGTGGGGGTGATAGGGCGGTGGAGGGGTGATAGTGTTGTGGAGGGGTGATAGGGCGGTGGGAGGAGTGTGATAGGGCGGTGGGAAGGTGACAGGGGGAGGGGTGATAGGACGGTGAGGGGTGATAGAGCAGTGAGGGGGAGGGTAGGGGCGGCGGAGGGTGAAAAGGAAGAGGGTCATCAGTGTTAAGGGAGGAAGGAAGGAGAGAGGAAGAAAGGGGGGATGGGAGGAAGAGTAGGGAGTGATAGAACAAGGGAGAGAGTGAGAGAGGGAACAAGAGAGGGAGTGAAGGAAAAAAAGGATAAAGGAAAGGAGGAGAAAGGATGGAAGGACTGAAGGCACGGAAGGAGGAGGGAATGATTAAGGCAGGAGGAGAAAGGAAGGGAGGAAAGAAGGAGGTGGTGAGTAAAGGAGGGAAGGATAAAGGTAGGGAGAGATGGAAAGGGAAGGGAGGGAATGATAAAGGTAGAAAGGAGGAAAGAGGGAGAGGGGGAGGGAGTGAGGTGGGAGGTAGGGAGGGAGAGTAAACAGGCAGTAGTGACAGGTAGTCAATTGGGTCGTTAAGGAACTGTCACTCACATTGACCTGAACCAATGTGTAAGGTCACTTCATATCACTGTGTTGTTTACTTCATCTTATTTATTTTTCTCGTTTATGGTTTATTTTCACTTTTTTGTCTTATGGTATATTATTTTTTTTATTGTTTATTTCATATTTATTATTTATTTTACGTTGTTTAGTTATTGTGATTTGTCTTCATTGTTCGTTTTATCTTGTTTATTGTTTATTTTCTTTTGTTTACTATTTATTTCCTTATTTATCCTGCAGGAAAGGTAATCTCTCTCAAGCTTCCACCAACGATATGAATAGTATAATTATATGTTAGTAATTTGTGTAAGTATAATTATTAGAGATAGCATAATTGTTTGTGTGATCATCTTAAATTATTGCAGATCATCTGTAAATTATTTAAGGGTTCATCTGTAAATTATTTAAGTCATCTGTAAATTATTTAAGGGTATCTGTAAATTATTTATGTCTATCTGTAAAATTATTTAAGGGTCATCTTAAATTATTTAAGGGTTCATCTGTAAATTATTTAGGTAATCTGTAAATTATTTATGATCATCTGAAAATTATTTAAGGGTCTATGTGTAAATTATTTAAAGTCTATTTGTAAATTATTTAGGGTTTATTGTACATTATTTATGTCATCTAAATTATTAAGGGGTTCATCTGTAAATTATTTAAGGGGTCTATCTGTAAATTATTTAAGGGTTCATCTATAAATTATTTAAGGGGTTCAACTGTAAATTATTTAAGGGGTCCATCTGTAAATTATTTAAGGGGTTCATCTGTAAATTATTTAAGAGGTTCATCTGTAAATTATTTAAGGTGTTATTCTGTAAATTATTTAGAGTCTTCATCTGTAAATAATTTATAGGGTCATCTGTAAATTATTTGTCAAGACTGTGAATTATTAAGGGTTCATCTGTAAATTATTTAAGGTGTTAATCTGTAAATTATTTATGTATACTGTAAATTATTTAAGGTTCATCTGTAAATTATTTAAAGGGTTCATCTGTAAATTATTTAAGGGTTATCTGTAAATTATTTAAGGGTTCATCTGTAAATTATTTGTTGTTCATCTGTAATAATTTAAGGATCATCTAGAAATTATTTAAGGGTCATTTGTAAATTATTTGGGGTTCATCTGTAATTACTTAAGGTAATCTGTAAATTATTTAAGGAGTTCATCTGTACTATTTAAGGGATCATCTAAATAATTTAAGGGATTCATCTGTAAATTATTTAGGTTCATCTGTAAATAATTTATGAGTATCTTAAAATTATCTAAGGATCATCTGTAAATTATCTAAGTTCATCTGTAAATAATTTAAGGGTTATTTAAATTATCTAAGGGGTTCATCTGTAAATAATTTAGGATCATCTGTAAATTATCTAAGGGTCATCTGTAAATTACTTAGGGTTCATTCTAAATAATTTAAGGGTCATCTGTAAATTATTTAAGGGGTTCATCTGTAAATTATTTAAGGGTTCATCTGTAAATAATTTAAGGAGTCATCTGTAAATACTATTTAAGGGTTCATCTGTAAATAATTTAAGGGTCATCTGAAAATTATTTAAGGGTTCATCTGTAAATTATCTATGATCATCTGTAAATAATTTAAGGGTCTTATCTGTAAATAATTTAATTATCTGTAAATTATCTAAGGGTTCATCTGTAAATAATTTAAAGGATCATCTGTAAATTATCTAAGGGTTCATCTGTAAATATTTAGTCATCTGTAAATTACACTGTAAATAATTTACGAATCATCTGTAAATTATTAAGGGTCATCTGTAAATAATGAATCTCCAACACAGATACAGATGCGATAACAAACACCTGTAACACGTGTGTACTAACATCTGTAAAATATCAACACTACACACCTGCAACATATTTGTAACACATATAACACACCTATAATAACACTTGTGACAGACATGTGCTAAAATCCCATAACACACCTGTAGTACACACCTGTAACACACACCTGTAGCTCACCTGTAACACACCTGTGACACCTATGATGGTCATTAATTACACTCATTATCACGTTTCTGTCCCTCATCAGACTCTAATTGGATATTTTTCTTCTCCATATCTGGAAGAGGAGAGAGGAGGGGGAGGAGGGAAGGGGGAAGAAAGGGAAGGGGAGGCTAGGGGAAGAGGAGGGAGAAGGAAGGGAAGGGAGAGGGAGGAGGAGGAGAGAGGTAGGAGAGGAGAGAGGTAGAAAAGCAAGAGGATGGAAGAGAGAGAGGGGAGGGGGAAGGGAAGGTAGAGGAGAGAGGAGGGAGTAGGGGTAGGAAGGGATAGAGGAGGGGGATGGACACAGGTGGTGGTAAACACAGTCGGGTCACGTGTCAGAGCACCAATGGTTCTCACCTCACTGGGCTAATTACCACTAACTGACTTGTTTTGAATCTGTTTTGATTGTGTTTTGGGCTTGTTTTGGACCGGTTTAAGACCTATTTTATACCTTTTGTTGACCTGTTTTTGACCTGCTTTGTCCCTTTCTTGACCTGTCTTGTACCTATTCATGAACTGTGTGTGACCTGTAACTGTGTTGTTATTCACCTCATAATTAAGTACAGCTTTCTGACCTGTTGGCTTGCTAGGTGGGACCCTACACCATCACCAACACCATCGCCAACACCATCACTATCACCAACACCAACACCATCACCATCACCATCACCATCACCAACACCATCACCATCACCAACACCATCACCAACACCACCAAACACCATCACCATCACCAAACACCATCATCACCAACACCAACACCATCACCAACACCATCAACAACACCAACACCATCAACATCACCAACACCATCAACATCACCAACACCATCACCAACACCATCACCAACACCATCAACATCACCAACACCATCACCAACACCATCACCAACACCACCACCAACACCATCAACAACACCAACACCATCAACATCACCAACACCATCACCATCACCACCACATCACCAACCATCACCAACAACCAATCACCAACAACACCATCACCATCACCAACACCACATCAACAACACCAACACCATCAACATCACCAACACCATCAACATCACCAACAACCATCACCATCACCAACACTGCCTCACCAACACCAACACCATCACCATCACCAACACCATCACCAAACACCACCATCACCAACACCATCACCAACACCCATCAACAACACCACCAACACCATCAACATCACCAACACCATCAACATCACCAACACCAAACCATCACCAACACCACTCATCACCAACACCTCACCAACACCATCACCACCAACACCAACACCATCACCACAACCAACACCATCACCAACAACCATCACCATCAACCAACACCATCACCATCACCAACACCAACACCATCACCAAACACCAACACCATCACCAACACCATCACCATCACCAACACCATCACCAACACCATCACCACATCACCAACACCACCACCCATCACCAACACCATCACCATCACCACCACCATCACCAACACCATCACCAAACACCATCAAACATCACCAACACCATCACCAACACCATCACCAACACCAACACCATCACCATCACCAACACCATCACCACATCAACAACACCAAACACCATCAACATCACCAACACCATCAACATCACCAACACCATCACCATCACCAACACCATCACCATCACCATCACCAACACCACCATCACCAACACCATCACCAACACCAACACCACATCACCATCACCAACACCCACCCACCATCACCAACACCATCAACAACACCAACACCATCACCAACACCAAACACCATCACCATCACCAATCACCAACACCACATCACCAACACCATCACCAACACCATCACCACCATCAACACCAACACCATCACCAAACACCATCACCACCACCATCACCAACACCCATCACCAACACCAACACCATCACCAACACCAATCACCATCACCAACACCACCACCAACACCAACACCATCACCAACACCATCACCATCACCAACACCACCAACATTCATCACCAACACCAACACCATCACCAACACCACTACCAACAACTCATCAACAACACCAACACCATCACCAACACCAACACCATCACCAACACCATCACCAACACCAACACCATCATCATCACCATCACCATCACCAACACCATCACCAACACCACCACCAACACCATCACCATCACCAACACCACGCCAACACTACATACCCTCCAAAGTCAACAGTCTCAAGAACAGTTAAATGCCATTATTTCCAACTCAAAACAACAGCCCGTCAGTCACCAACGGAACCCAGCACGGAAACAAATCCAAAAAAAAATGGCCCAAATTTTTTCTTCCCCAAAAAAATATATAGAGAGAGAGAGAGAGAACATGAAGGAAAGACGGAGAAGAAAAGGAAGAAACGACACGCACACACACACCACACAGGTACAGACAAGCACCTCCCCTGGCCTCCCTGACCCCAATACCACCTGCCTCCCCACAATACAGGTAAGTCTCATAATACCATCAACACACACCTTCACCTGTGCCATCATGCAGTAATCAACGTGTCTCCTCGTTACCTGGTCATAACGACAACATTCCTGACTCGCCGAAGTTAAATGAAGCAGCCAATTTACCTCATATTTTTTTTCTGCTCTTGTCGTTTAATTAATGTCAAAGTTTTTCTCCGGAGGCGACAAGTGGAGGTCACTGCCGTCTGGTGTCCTGCCCACGCTGTATGAGAGTTTGGGACGACTGGCAGAGCAGTGATACGTCCCCACAGCTGTGATCCCTAACACTGGCGGGCGTATGACGATGATTCTTTCCTGGCCAGCTGTTAACCCACTACCACCATCAACCACTACTACCACCATCACCACTGCTACCACCATCAACCACTGCTACCTCCATCAACCACTGCTACCACCATCAACCACTGCTACCACCATCAACCACTGCTATTTCCATCAACCACTACTACCACACCATCAACC
>NW_024717594.1:0-4142 GCF_018991925.1 Homarus americanus | reverse complement strand
TTCCCCTGTCAGCTGACGTACAGGGGAGTATTCGGCTGGAAACGCCCTCTGTCCCCACACCTCGCCAGTGCGTGTTAGTGTGAAGGGTGGAGGGTCAGCACAGCCTGCCGATTCGCCTGGGGACCTCTGTGATAGTGCAGGGTCTCCCCTACGTGAGGGGCGCAGGAAATCAGGGACATTGTTAGGGGAGATCTCCATAAATCTCCAAAATTTAAACAGTTAACATGCCTTCAATTAAAATTAAAGTGGACCGTACCATCCAACCGTGCACAGACCTCGCCTCACTCATTTTTCAGCTGACCTTGATATTTCAGATCCGTTCCTTCACAAACGACGATATCATCAAAATCTTTGTACAAACTGATGAAGATGCCGACCAATTCCACTCCCCAGCAATGAACAACAAACTGAAAGACAATGGCTTAACGGTCCTCAGTTCCCCTGAGTACCGTGCAAAATGCACCCTCATATGCAGGAAAGTAATCCCACCTATTCTTGACAACCCAAACCTTTTGAATGAACTCAACTCACACAACACCTCCCAAATGACATATGCAGCCCGGATGGGAACTCTCCCCATGTAAAAAATCACTACAGCTACACAAACTGACGCCATCAAATTAAAATCTAACGGAATAAAAATCGGCAACAATATCATCCCCTCAAGAGACATTGAATTCCAACACTTCATACAAGTGCACCAATGTTTCAATTGCTACCAATTCGGGCACAACACCAACCGTTGCAGTAACACAATAACTTGCTCAAAGTGTGCCAATCAAGGCCACTCCTACCGAAACTGCACTGCCACGGTAACAAAATGCTGCAACTGTAGGGGCCCTCACGCTGCCATCAGCAACAGGTGCAAGGTCAGACTCGACAATAGCACAACACCACTCCCTCTCCGCCGACCCTCACCTCCTACAGCGCCTCCCACAGCACCACCTCCACCTCCCCACCACTCACTCCCTACTGCCACGACCCTCCCCACCCGCACTTGCTGGACCAACAACCTGACCGCCCCCCCACCCTCCCCCGACATTGACACAAAAATCACCACCATCATACTTCTGGCACATACCCTAAGCAACGGAAACAGGTCTCTTTTTCTGAAACTGGCAATTGATGGTTTGAAGGCGAACGGCCTCCCTACCATACACATTCCTGATTCCTTCAGAACCGGTCCCGACCTCATCTTCCCCACTGTCCCCATCTCCGACCGGACCAACATGCCACCCCCTCCCCCCAGAGAAACCACTGCAATCTCTCTCCACTTCTGCCATGCCCACACCTGACTTATCTCACCAATCTACTATTACCTCGCCCCCCAGAGTAATCAGTCCAAAACCTCCCGGCCCCTCCACCTTGACCTTGCCTACACCTGACTTTTCCCACACGACTACGATGAACTCCCGGACCACAAAAATCCGAACCAAACCCAATCTTCCCCTAACACCTCAGACTCCCAAGAATAAAATGGCAGCCCATCCCCCCACAGAACTAGTGGTCAAGACCACTAGACCTAAGAGGAAGAACACCTCCCCCCTTTCTTCCTACACACATGACAGCAAAAGAATTATAAAATACACACATCCAACTAAATCTATAATCAAAGTAAATCTATTCGGCACTACCCCAAAGGAAACAGGAAACAACCCCGACACGAACCTAGCACACTCCACTCATCCTCCCGACTCCCCCACACACACAGTCACGTAACCGCCCATCCCTCACCTGCATACACCACACTCAGACCTCGCTCACAGTCACTCGACAAGTTAAACCTCATCCCTGCACCCCAGAATTTCAATCTCATGTAAGTAACCAAGAACAAATTATACAACATGATCACCATTATGCAATAGAACTGTAGAGCATATCACTCAAACAGACACGCCATCTCTCTCCTCCTACAAGAACACAACCCAGTCATCCTCCTCCTCAACTCAACATGCACATACACCAAAATCAGGCACTTCGGCTACACAAGCAGACAATCACCCCACGAATTATTCGAGGGCGTTGCTATCCTCATCAGATTCTCCATGAAACACGAATTCATCACCAACTTCGCCTTCAAACACTTCATGGCCGTCAAGATCGACACTCAACACGGACAGATAATCATCTGCACAACATACTCAAGACCTAACTCGCTTATCCCCTTCACAGACCTAAACTCCATCTTTAACAACTCACACCTACCTGTAATACTAATGGCCGACCTCAATGCACACCACACCGCATTCCAGCACAACCGCATCGACCCCCATGGCCAACAACTACACGCTTTGGTCACTCACAAAAACCTTCACCACTTTGGCCCTTTCTTCCCCACATTCTACGCTGCTCACGGCAAAGGCACTCTAGACATCGTCATCACCTACACCCCTGCCCCCTATCAGGCTCAGACCACTCTTCACCTCTCCAACAATCCCATCCTCCTCCCAACAACCACACCTCAATACCAGTATCAACACACAGATTGGGATGCCTTCAAAACCACACTCTCTGAACAACAATACACACTCAACCTCGAACACCAACCCACTAGGAAGATTGAGGAAACCTGGACACACCTTTTCAACACTATCACCGCCATAGCAGATACCCACATTCCTAAACACCGGTTCAAGAGAAAATACTCCTTCACACCCTCCATAAGAACTCGACGCCTAATTCACTGCTACAGGACACGATTCGAACTAAACAAACTTAACCTAGCACCAGTTTACACAGACTAAGAACACACATCATCCACAGCCTACGCCAAGACCATGAGGTTCACTGGGCAAAACTCGTAGAGGCTGCCCAGGAACACATCCTTTGTCCACCCTTTTATAGTCCGATTGTCTTTGTTTTTTTTTTTTGTTGCCTGTTGGGATCTGGGTAGACTTTTAACTATATTCTAAATCCCAACTCGTAACACTACTTTCGTCGAAAAGTAGATAGATTTTCTACTTTTCGGGAAAGTAGATTATCGACTTTTCAGAGGAGTATGTTTTCGAATTTTGGGGGAAATATTACCTAATTTTGCGAAGTAGATTATCATAGAAAACGGGAAATTTGTATCATAAAAAATGGGAAATATCTACTTTCCGGGAAAGTTGGTTAGATAACCAAATTTGCCGAAAATAGATTATCATAGAAAACGGGAAATTTGTATCATAAAAAATGGGAAATATCTACTTCCGCGAAAGTTGGTTAGATTTACAACTTTCCCGAAAATAGATTATCATAGAAAACGGGAAATTTGTATCATAAAAAAAGGGAAATATCTACTTTCCGGGAAAGTTGGTTAGATAACCAAATTTGCCGAAAATAGATTACCATAGAAAACGGGAAATTTGTATCATAAAAAATGGGAAATATCTACTTTCCGGGAAAGTTGGTTAGATAACCAAATTTGCCGAAAATAGATTATCATAGAAAACGGGAAATTTGTATCATAAAAAATGGGAAATATCTACTTCCCGCAAAAGTTTCTTAGATAACCAACTTTCCCGAAAATAGATTATCATAGAAAACGGGAAATTTGTATCATAAAAATGGGAAATATCTACTTTCCGGGAAAGTTGGTTAGATAACCAAATTTACCGAAAATAGATTATCATAGAAAACGGGAAATTTGTATCATAAAAAATGGGAAATATCTACTTTTCGCGAAAGTTGTTATTCACTTCCCGGAAAAAGTAGATAGATTTTCTAATTCTCGAAAGTAGATTATCGACTTTTGGGAAAGTAGATTTTCATTTTCGGGAAATATTACCTAATTTTGGGAAGAGATTATCATAGAAACGGAAAATTTGTATCATAAAAAATGGGGAAATATCTACTTTCCGGAAAGTTGGTTAGATAACCAAATTTGCCGAAAATAGATTATCATAGAAAACGGGAAATTTGTATCATAAAAAATGGGAAATATCTACTTTCCGCGAAAGTTGGTTATCTACTTTCCCGAAAAGTAGATAGATTTTCTACTTTTCGGGAAAGTAGATTATCGATTTTTCGTGGCAATAGATTTTCGAATTTTGGGGGAAATATTACCTAATTTTGCGAAGTAGATTATCATAGAAAACGGGAAATTTGTATCATAAAAATGGGAAATATCTACTTTCCGGGAAAGTTGGTTAGATAACCAA
>NW_024717593.1:0-66197 GCF_018991925.1 Homarus americanus | reverse complement strand
TACACCGCTGATGCTCCCCAGGTACTGCTGACCTCCCAATGCCATCCTGACACTCCCAGGTACACCTCTGACACTCGCAGTTACACCGCCGACACTCCCAGGTACACCGCTGATACTCCAGGTACAACCCTGACACTAACAGGTACACCTCCGAACCTCGCAGGTACACTCAGACACTCCCATGTACATCTGACACTCCCTGGTATACCCCTGACACTTCCAGGTACACCCCTGATACTCCCAGGTACCTCTGACACTCCAGGTACACCTCAGACACTCTCAGGTACACCTCTGACACTCCCAGGTACACCCCGATACTCCCAGGTACACCTCCTACTCCCAGGTACACCAATGGCACTCTCAGGTACGCCTCTGACACTCCTGGTTCACCTTTGACACTACCAGGTACCTCAGACACTCGGTACTCCTCTGACCTCCCAGGTACACCTCTTTGACACTCCCAGGTACACCTCTGACACTCCCAGTTACACCTCCGACACTCCCAGTTACACCCCTGACACTCCCTAGGTACATCTCTGACCTCCCAGGTACACCTGTGACACTCCCAGGTACACCTCCGACACTCCCAGGTACACCTCTGGCACTTCAGGTACACCTCTGACACTCCCAGGTACACCTCCTGACCACCCAGGTACACCTCTGACACTGCCAGGCACCTCTGACACTCTGAGAACACCTCTGATACTCCCAGGTACACTCCTGACACTCCCAGGTACACCTTCTGACACTCTCAAGAACACCTCTGACACTCCCAGGTCTCCTCTGATATTCCCTGGTACACACCTGACACTCCCAGGTACACCACTGACACTCCCAGGTACACCTCTGGCACTCCCAGGTATACCTCTGACACTCCCAGGTACACCTCTGACACTCCCAGGTACACCTCAGACACTCACAGGCACACCTCTGACACTCCCAGGTACACCTCAGATGTCTGGTACATCTCTCACTCCCAGGTACACATCTCACACTCCCTGCTACACCACTGACACTCCCAGGTACACCTCTGACACACACCAGGTCACACCATAAACTCCCAGGTAAACCCTGACACTCCCAGGTACACCCCTGACACTCCCAGGCCTGCTTGACACTCGCAGGTACCCTCAGACATTCCCATGTACACATCTGACACTCCCTGGTATACACCTGATACTTCCAGGTCACCCTGATACTCTAAATTCGTCTGACACTCCCAGGTACACCTCAGACACTCTCAGGTACACCTCTGACCTCCCAGGTACTCCCCAGTTCTCCCAATACACCTCCGATACTCCAGGTACACCTCCGATACTCCCAGGCATACCTCTGACACTCCTGAGTACTCCTCTGACCACTCCCTGGTTCACCTTTGATACTCCCAGGTACACCTCTGACACTCTCAGGTACACCTCTGACACTCTCAGGTACACCTCTGACAGTCCCAGGTACACCTCTGTAACGCCCAGGTACTCACCTGATACTCCCAGGTACACCTCTGACACTCCCAGGTACACCTCTGACACTCCCAGGTACACCTACGATACTCCCAGGTACACCTGATCCTCACGGGTACACCTCTGACAATCCCAGGTACACCTGAGACGCCATGGTACACCACTGACACTCCCAGGTACACCTCTGACACTCACAGGTACACCTCTGACACTCCCAGGTACCTCCCGTCTCCCAGGTACAACTCCGTACTCCCAGGTACACCTCTGACACTCCCAGGTACACCTGAGACGCATAGTACACCACTGGCACTCCCAGGCACCTCTGACACTCACAGGTACACCTCTGCCTCCCAGGCCACGCCTGCACTCCCAGGTACCGCTGAGCACTGCCAGGTACACCTCAGACACTGCCAGGTACACCTCAGACACTCCAGGTACCTCAGGCACTCCCAGGCACACCTCTACCACTCCCAGGTACACCTCTGACACTCCCAGGTACACCTCAGACACTCACAGGCACACCTCTGACACTCCCAGGCACCTCAGACACTCACAGGTACACCTCTGACACTCCGGTACACATTTGACAGTCCCTGGTACACCACTGACACTCCCAGGTACACCTCTGACACTCCCAGGTACACCCTGATACTCCCAGGTACACTGCTGACACTCCCATGTACATCTCTGACACTCCCAGGTACACCTCTGACACTCCCTGGTACACCGCCGACACTCCCAGGTACACCGCTGACACTCCCAGGTACAACGCTGACACTAACAGGTACACCTCTGACACTCGCAGGTACACCTCAGACACTCCCATTTACATCTGACTCCCTGGGCATACCCCTGACACTTCCAGGTACACCCCTGATACTCCCAGGTACACCTCTGACACTCCCACACCTCAGACACTCTCAGGTACACCTCTGACACTCCCAGGTACACCCCGATACTCCCAGGTACACCTCCAATACTCCCAGGTACACCTATGACACTCCCAGGTACGCCTCTGACACTCCCTGGTTCACTGACACTACCAGTACACCTCCAGACACTCCCAGGTACTCCTCTGACACTCCCAGGTACCTCTGACACTCCCAGGTACACCTCTGACACTCCAGTTCACCTGACACTCCTAGATACATCTCTGACACCGGTACACCTGTGACCTCCCAGGCACACCTCCGACACTCCAGGTACCTCTGGCACTCCCAGGTACACCTCTAGCACTCCCAGGTACACCTCAACACCCCAGGTACACCTCTGACTGCCAGGTACACCCCTGACCTCCCAGGCACACTTCCACTCTCAGGGACACCTCTGACACTCCCAGGTACTCCTCTGATATTCCTGGTACACACCTCACTCCCAGGTACACCGCTGATGCTCCCAGGTACAACCCCTGACACTAACAGGTACACCTCTGACACTCGCAGTGCACCTCAGACACTCCCATGTGCACATCTGACCTCCTGGTATACCCTGACCTTCCAGGTACACCCTGATGCTCAGGTACACCTCTGACCTCCCAGGTACACCTCAGACACTCTCAGGTACCTCTGACCTCCCAGGTACACCCCGATGCTCCCAGGTACACCTCCAATACTCCCAGGTACCACCTGTGCACTCCCAGGTACGCCTCTGACACTCCCTGGTTCACCTTGACACTACCAGTGCACCTCAGGCACTCCAGGTGCTCCTCTGGCCTCCCAGGTACACCTCTGACCTCCCAGGTACACCTCTGAGCACTCCCAGTTACCTCCGACACTCCCAGTTACCCTGACACTCCTGGGTGTCTCTGAGCACTCCCAGGTACACCTGTGACTCTCCAGGTGCCTCCGACACTCCCAGGTACACCTCTGGCACTTCCAGGTACCTGCCTGCTCCCAGGTACACCTCTGAGCACCCCCAGGTGCACCTCTGACACTGGGTACCTCTGACACTCTGAGGAACACCTCTGACACTCCCGTTGCTCCTGGCCTCCCAGGTACACCTCTGACCCTCTCCAAGAACACCTCTGACACTCCCAGGTACTCCTCTGATGTTCCCTGGTACAACCTCCCAGGTTCCCACGCACTCCCAGGTACCTCTGGCTCCCAGGTACACCTGACACTCCCAGGTACCTCTGACACTCCCAGGTACACCTCAAACACTCCACAGGCACACCTCCTGACACTCCCAGGTACCTCAGATGCTCTGGTACATCTCACCTCCCAGGTACACATCTCAGCTCCCTGCTACACCACTGACACTCCCAGGTACACCTCTGACACGCAGGTGCACCGCCGACACTCCCAGGTAGCTGCTCCAGCCTCCCAGGTACACCTGACACTCCCAGGTACACCTGTGACACTGTGGGCACCTCAGACATTCCCATGTACACATCTGCACTCCCTGGTATTACACCTGATACTTCCAGGTACCTGATCTCAGTGCACCTCTGACACTCCCGGTACACCTCAGACACTCTCAGGTACACCTCTGAGCTCAGGTACTCCCCATTCTCCCAGATACACCTCCGTGCTCCCAGGTACACCTCCCGTGCTCCAGGCATACCTCCCGACACTCACCAGGTACTCCTCTGACCTCCTGGTTCACCTTCGTCCCAGGTACCTCTGCTTGCTCTCAGGTACACCTCTGACGCTCTCAGGTACACCTCTGACAGTCCCAGGTACACCTCCCGGACGCCCAGGTGCACCTCTGATGCTCCCAGGTACCTCTCGGCACTCCCAGGTACCTCTGACGCTCCCAGGTACACCTGCGATGCTCCCAGGTACACCTCTGATCCTCCTTGGGTACCTCTGACAATCCCAGGTACACCCTGAGACATGTGGTACCTACTGGCCTCCCAGGTACACCTCTGACACTCTGGGTACACCTCTGACCTCCAGGTACACCTCCGATACTCCCAGGTGCAGCTCCGTGCTCCCAGGTGCACCTCTGACCTCCCAGGTACACCCTGGGGACCCACATGGTACACCACCAGCACTCCCAGGTACACCTCTGACACTCACAGGTACCTCTGACCTCCCAGGTACGCCGCTGGCACTCCCAGGTGCACCGCTGACACTGCCAGGTACCACCTCAGACACTGCCAGGTACACCTCAGACACTGCCAGGTACCTCAGACACTCCCAGGCACACCTCTCTACACTCCCAGGTGCACCTCTGACACTCCCAGGTACACCTCAGACACTCACAGGCACACCTCTTGACCTCCCAGGCACACCTCAGACGCTCACAGGTACCTCTGACCTCCCAGGTACACATTTGACAGTCCCTGGTGCACCACTGACCTGCTCCAGGTACTCTGTGCTCCCAGGTACCGCTGATGCCTCCCAGGTACCTGCTGACACTCCCATGTGCACATCCCTGACACTCCCAGGTACACCTCTGACACTCATGGTGCCACCGCCGACACTCCCAGGTACACCGCCCCAGCCTCCCAGGTACAACCTGACACTAACAGGTACCTCTGACACTCCGCAGGTACACCTCAGACACTCCCATGTACACATCTGCACTCCCTGGTATGCCCCTGACACTTCCAGGTACCCCTGATGCTCCCAAGTACCTCTGACACTCCCAGGTACACCTCAGACACTCTCAGGTACCTCCCAACCTCCCAGGTACCCCGATACTCCCAGGTACACCTCCAATACTCCCAGGTACACTGCCCATGCACTCCCAGGTACGCCTCTGACACTCCTGGTTCACCTTTGCTTTCAGGTACCTCGAACCTCCAGGTACTCTCTGACACTCCCAGGTACACCCCTGACACTCCCGGTACACCTCCCCAGCTCCCAGTTACACCTCACACTCCCAGTTACACCTGACCTCTGGTACATCTCTGCCTCCCAGGTACACCTGTGACACTCCCAGGTACATCCGACACTCGTTTGCCTCTCTGACACTGCCAGGTGCACCTGACACTCCCAGGTACCTCTGTGCTCCAGGTGCCTCCTGACACTGCCAGGTGCCTGACACTCTCAGGCACCTCTGACCTCCCAGGTACTCTCTGATATTCCTGGTACACCTGACACTCCCAGGTACCACTGACACTCCCAGGTACCTCTGGCACTCCCAGGTACACCTCTGAGCACTCCAGGTACCTCGGCACTCCAGGTACCTCAGACACTCTGGGCACCCTCCCAGCCCTGGTACACCTCAGATGCTCTGGTACATCTCTCACACTCCCAGGTACCATCTCACACTCCTGCTACACCACACCCCAGCCTCCCAGGTACACCTCCAGCACACACTCCAGGTACACCGCCACACTCCCAGGTAAACCACTTCAGCACTCCCAGGTACACCCCTGCTCCCAGGTACACCTGTGACACTCGCAGGGTACCTCAGACATTCCCATGTGCATCTGACACTCCTGGTATCACCTGATACTCCAGGTACACCTGGTACTCACAGGCACCTCTGACCTCCCAAGTGCACCTCAGACACTCTCAGGTACACCTCTGACACTCCAGGTACATCTGACAGTCCCTGGTTTTTAACACTCCCATGTACATCCTCTGACACTCCCAGGTACACCTCCAGACACAGGCACACCTCTACCACTCCCAGGCACCTCCTGACACTCCCAGGTATGCCTCCAGGCACTCTGAGCACACCTCTGAGCACTCCCAGGTACACCTGAGACGCCATGGTACACCACTGGCCTCCCAGGTGCACCTCTGGCACTCCCACCAGGTACACCTCTGGCCTTGCTCTCCCAGGTACGCCGCCAGCACTCCCAGGTACACCGCCCAACACTGCCAGGTACCTCAGACACTGCCAGGTACACCTCCAGACACTGCCAGGTACACCTCAGACACTCCCAGGCACCTCTGCCACTCCCAGGTGCACCTCTGGCCTCCCAGGTACCTCAGACACTCCACAGGCACACCCCTGACCTCCCAGCACCTCAGACACTCCACAGGTGCACCTCGGCACTCCCAGGTACATTCCCGGCAGTCCCTGGTGCCTCACCCAGCTTGCTCCATGTTACCTCTGACATCAGGTACCTTGATACTCCCAGGTACACTGCTCAACCTCCCATGTGCATCCCTGACACTCCCAGGTACACCTCTGACACTCGCTGGTACACCGCCGACACTCCCAGGTACACCGCCCACTTGCTCCCAGGTACAACCCTGACACTGCTGGTACACCTCTGACACTCACAGGTACACCTCAGAACTCTCCCATGTACCTCCGCAGCCTCCCTGGTATACCCCTGACACTTCCCAGGTACACCCCTGATCTCCCAAGTACACCTCTGGCCTCCAGGTACACCTCAGACACTCTCAGGTACACCTCCTGACACTCCCAGGTACCCGATGCTCCAGGTGCACCTCCAATACTCCCAGGTGCACCTATGACACTCCCAGGTGCCTCCTGACCTCCCCTGGTTCACCTTTGACCTGGTGCACCTCAGACCTCCCAGGTGCTCCTCTGACACTCCCAGGTGCACCTCCCAGCCTCCCAGGTACACCTCTGACCTCCCAGTTACCTCCGGCCTCCCAGTTACACCCCTGACCTCCTGGTACATCTCGCACCTCCCAGGCCTGTGACCTCCCAGGTACCTCGGCCACTCCCAGGCCACCTCTGACACTGCCAGGTACACCCCTGGCCTCCCAGGTACACCTCTGACACTGAGAACACCTCTGACCTCCCAGGTACACTCCTGACACTCCCAGGTACACCTTTGACACTCTCAAGAACACCTCCTCAGCCTCCCAGGTGCTCCTCTGATATTCCTGGTACACACCTGGCCTCCCAGGTGCACCACTGACACTCCCGGTACCTCTGGCACTCCGGGTGCCTCTGACCTCCCAGTGCCCTCTGACCTCCCAGTGCCTCAGACACTCCAGGCACCCTCTGACTCTCAGGTACACCTCAGATGCTCACAGGGTACATCTCCCACACTCCCAGGTACCATCTCACACTCCCTGCTACCACACTGACACTCCCGTTACCTCTCAACCACGCAGGTACACATCAACACTCCCAGGTAAACCGCCGAACCTCCCAGGTACCTGACCTCCAGGTCACCTGTGACCTCTGGAGTACACCTCAGGCATTCCCATGTACACATCTGACACTCCCTGGTATCACCCTGATGCTTGGTACCCCACAATCACTCACAGGCACTCCTGACACTCCCAGGTACACCTCAGACACACACAGGTACACCTTGACACTCCCAGGTACACTCTGACAGTCCTGGTACACCACTGACACTCCCATGTACATCTCAGACACTCCCAGGTGCACCTCAGACACACCAGGCACACCTCTACCACTCCAGGTACACCTCTGACCTCCCAGGTATACCTCAGACACTCCCAGGCACACCTCTGACACTCAGGTACACCTCAGACACACACAGGTACACCTTTGACACTCCCAGGTGCATCTGCAGTCCCTGGTACCACCTGACACTCCCAGGTATACCTCTGACACACACCAGGTACAGCCCAGCACTCCCAGGTAAACCGCTTCAACACTCCCAGGTACACCTGACCTCAGGTACACCTCTGACACTCGCAGGTACACCTCAGACACTGCCAGTGTACACCTCGGACCTCCCAGGTACACCTCAGACACTCCCAGGCACACCTCTACCACTCGCAGGTACACCTCTGACACTCCCAGGTACACCTCAGACACTCACAGGCACACCTCTGACACTCCCAAGCACACCTCAGACACTCTCGGTACACCTCTGGCCTCCCAGGTACACATTGACAGTCCTGGTACACCACCTCAACTCTCCAGGTACACCTCTGGCCTCCCGGTACACCGCTGATGCTCCCAGTACACTGCTGACACTCCCATGTGCATCCTGACATCAGGTACCTTCTGGCCTCTCGCAGGTACACCGCCGACACTCCCAGGTACACCGCTGGCCTCCCAGGTACAACCTGACACTAACAGGTACACCTCTTGACACTCGCAGGTACCTCGAACCTCCCATGTACACATCTGCACTCCCTGGTATCTGACACTTCCAGGTACCCTGATACTCCCAGGTACACCTCTGACACTCCCAGGTACCTCCAGACACTCTCAGGTACCTCCTCTGACACTCCCAGGTACCCCGATACTCCCAGGTACACCTCCAATACTCCCAGGTACACCTATGGCACTCCCAGGTCGCCTCCTGACTCTCCTGGTTCACCTTGGCTACTACACCTCAGACCTCCCAGGTGCTCCTCTGACACTCCGGGTACACCTCTGACACTCCCAGGTACACCTCTGACCTCCGATTACACCTCCGACACTCCCAGTTACACCCCTGACACTCCTGGGTACATCTCTGACCTCCAGGTACACCTGTGACCTCCCAGGTGCACCTCCGACACTCCAGGTACACCTCTGGCACTTCAGGTACCTCTGACACTCCCAGGTACCCCCTGCACCCCCAGGTCACCTCTGACCTGCCAGGTGCCCTCTGACACTCTGAGACTGCCTCCAACCTCCCAGGTACACTCCTGACCTCCCAGGTACACCTGTGACCTCTCAGGAACACCTCTGACCTCTCCCAGGTACACCTCTGACGCTCCCAGGTACCTCAGACACTCACAGGCACACCTGGCACTCCCAGGTACACCTCAGATGCTCACAGGTACATCTCTCACACACTCCCAGGTGCACATCCTCACTCCCTGCTGCACTGACACTCCCAGGTGCACCTCTGACACACGCAGGTACACCGTCGACACTCCCAGGTAAACCGCTGACACTCCAGGTACACCCCTGACACTCCCAGGTACACCTGTGACACTCACTGAGTACACCTCAGACATTCCATGTCATCCAGTGCTCCCTGGTGTCACCTGATGCTTCGGTACCCCTGATACTCCAGGTACACCTCTGACGCTCCCAGGTACACCTCAGACACTCTCAGGTACCTCCCAGCACTCCCAGGTGCTCCCCGTGCTCCCAGATACACCTCCGATGCTCCCAGGTGCCTCCCGATGCTCCCAGGCACACCTCTGACACTCACAGGTACTCCTCTGACCTCCCTGGTTCACCTTCGATGCTCCCAGGTACACCTGACACTCTCAGGTACCTCTGACACTCTCAGGTACCTCTGACAGTCCAGGTACACCTCCCGATACGCCCAGGTACACCTCTGATGCTCCCAGGTACACCTCTAGCACTCCCAGGTACACCTCTGACACTCCCAGGTACCTGGGCTCCCAGGTACACCTCTGATCCTGGGTACACCTCTGACAATCCAGGTACACCCCTGAGACGCCATGGTACCACTGACGCCTCCCAGGTGCACCTCCTGACACTCACAGGTACACCTCTGACCTCCCAGGTGCACCTCCGTGCTCCCAGGTACAACTCCGATACTCCCAGGTACACCTCCTGACACTCCCAGGTACACCCTGAGACGCCATGGTACCCCCAACCTCCCAGGTACACCTCTGGCACTCACAGGTACACCTCTGGCACTCCCAGGTACACCATGGCTGCTCCCAGGTACCGCCTGACACTGCCAGGTGCACCTCAGACACTGCCAGGTACACCTCAGACACTCCCAGGTGCCTCAGACACTCCCAGGCACCTCTACCACTCCAGGTACACCTCTGAGCCTCCCAGGTACCTCAGACACTACAGGCACACCTCTGACCTCCCAGGCACACCTCAGACACTCCTGGGTACACCTCTGACCTCCCAGGTACACTTTGACAGTCCTGGTACACCACTGACACTCCAGGTACACCTCTCTGACCTCCCAGGTACACCACTGATACTCCCAGGTACACCTGCTGACACTCCCATGTCATCCCTGACCACTCCAGGTACACCTCTGACCTCGTGGTACACCGCCGACACTCCCAGGTACACCGCTGACACTCCCAGGTACAACCTGACACTACTGGTACACCTCTGACACTCGCAGGTACACCTCAGACACTCCCATGTACACATCTGACACTCCCTGGTATACCTGACACTTCCAGGTACCCCTGATGCTCCCAGGTACCTCTGGCTCTCCAGGTACACCTCAGACACTCTCAGGTCACCTCTTAGCACTCCCAGGTACACCCCGATACTCCCGTTACACCTCCAATACTCCCAGGTACTCTTCTGGCCTCCCAGGTACCTCTGACACTCCCAGGTACACCTCTTGCTCCCAGTTACCTCCGACCTCCCAGTTACACTGACACTCCTAGGTACATCTCTGACACTCCAGGGTACACCTGTGACACTCCCAGGTACATCCTCAAACCTCCCAGGTACCTCTGGCACTCCCAGGTACACCTCTGAGCCTCCCAGGTGCACACCCGGCACCCCCAGGTGTCACCTCTGGAACTGCCAGGTACACCCCTGACACTCCAGGTACACCTCTGACCTCTCCAGGAACACCTCTGACACTCCCAGGTGCTCCTCTGATATTCCTGGTACCCTTGCATCCCAGGTACACCACACACTCCCAGGTACACCTCTGGCTCCCAGGCCTCTGACACTCCAGGTACAACTCTGACACTCCCAGGTAAACCTCAGACACTCACAGGCACACCTCTGACCTCCCAGGTACACCTCAGATGCTCACAGGTACATCTCTCTCACCTCCCAGGTACACATCTCACACTCCCTGCTACACCACTGCAACCTCCCAGGTACACCTCTGACCCACCTGAGTACACCGCCGTGCACTCCCAGGTAAGCAACGGCCTCCCAGGTACACCACTGAGCCTCCCAGGTACCTGTGACACTGCAGGTACACCTCAGACATTCCCATGTACACATCTGACACTCCCTGGTATACACCTGGCCTTCAGGTACACCCTGATACTCCCAGGTACACCTCTGATGCTCCCAGGTACACCTCAGACACTCTCAGGTACACCTCTGACCTCCCAGGTACTCCCCGTTACTCCCAGATACACCTCCGATGCTCCCAAGTACACCTCCGATGCTCCCAGGCACACCTCTGACACTCACAGGTACTCCTCTAACACTCCCTGGTTCCTTCGACCTCCCAGGTACACCTCTGACACTCTCGTGCACCTCTGTCACTCCCAGGTACACCTCTGACACTCCCAGGTACACCTCCGATACTCCCAGGTAAACTTCTGATGCTCCCAGGTACACCTCTGAGCCTCCCAGGTACCTCTGCTCCGAGGTACACCCCACGATACTCCCAGGTACACCTCTGATCCTCCGCAGGTACACCTCTGACCTCCGGGTACACCTCTGGCCTCCCAGGTACACCTCCTGACACTCGAGTACACCTACGATACTCAGGTACACCTCTGATCCTCGCAGGTACACCTTTGACTCTCCCAGGTACACATCTGACAGTCCCTGGTACACACTGACACTCCCAGGTATCACCTCTGACACACACCCAAGGTACACCGCCGACACTCCCAGGTAAACCGCTGACACTCCCGGTGCACCCCTGACACTCCCAGGTACACCTCTGACACTCCTGAGTACACCTCAGACACTGCCAGGTACACCTCAAACACTCCCAGGTACACCTCAGACACTCCCAGGCACACCTCTACCACTCGCAGGTACCTCTGACACTCCCAGGTACACCTCAGACACTCAGAGCACCCCTCTGACCTCCCAGGCACACCTCGAACACTCACAGGTACACCTCTGACACTCCCAGGTACACATTTGACAGTCCCTGGTACACCACTGACTCTCCCAGGTACACCTCGGCACTCCCAGGTACACCGCTGATGCTCCCAGGTACACTGCTGACACTCCCATGTACATCCCTGACCTCCCAGGTGCACCTCTGCCTCACTGGGTGACGCCGCACTCCCAGGTACACCATGACACTCCCAGGTACAACCCTGGCACTACAGTGGGTACCTCTGACACTCCCAGGTACACCTCAGACACTCTCAGGTACACCTCTGACACTCCCAGGTGCACCCCCGATACTCCCAGGTACACCTCCAATACTCCCAGGTACACCTCTGGCACTCCCAGGTACGCCTCTGACACTCCTGGTTCTGTGACACTCCCAGGTACACCTCAGACACTCCCAGGTACTCCTCTGACACTCCCAGGTACACCTCTGACACTCCCAGGTACACCTCTGGCCTCCCAGGTACACCTCCGACACTCCCAGTTACACCCCTGGCCTCCTAGGTACATCTGTGGCCTCCCAGGTACACCTCTGGCACTGCCAGGTACACCTCTGACACTCTGGGCACCTCCAACCTCCCAGGCCTCTGACCTCCCAGGTACACCTCTGACACTCTCAGGCACCTCTGACACTCCAGGTACTCCTCTGATATTCCCTGGTACACACCTGACACTCCCAGGTACACCACTGACCTCCCAGGTACCTCTGGCACTCCCAGGTACACCTCCCAGCCTCCCAGGTACACTCTGACCTCCCAGGTACACCTCAGACACTCCTGGGCACACCTCCGAGCCTCCCAGGTACACCTCAGATGCTCACAGGTACATCTCCACCTCCCAGGTACACATCTCCACCTCCCTGCTACACCACTGGCCTCCCAGGTACACCTCTGACACACACCAGGTACACCGCCTGACTCCCAGGTAAACCGGCGACACTCCCAGGTACACCTCTGGCCTCCAGGTACACCTGCGCACACTGCAGGTACACCTCAGACCATGTACACATCTGACACTCCCTGGTATACACCTGACACTTCCAGGTACACCCTGATACTCCCAGGTACACCTCTGACACTCCCAGGTACACCTCAGACACTCTCAGGTACACCTCTGACACTCCCAGGTACTCCCCGTTGCTCCCAGATACACCTCCGATGCTCCCAAGTACACCTCGTACTCCCAGGCACACCTCTGACACTCACAGGTACTCCTCTAACACTCCTGGGTTCACCTTCGACACTCCCAGGTACACCTCTGACACTCTCAGGTACACCTCTGTCCTCCCAGGTACACCTCTGACATTCCCAGGTACCTCCGATACTCCCAGGTAACTTCTGATGCTCCCAGGTACCTCTGACACTCCCAGGTACACCTCTGACACTCCAGGTACACCTACAATGCTCCCAGGTACCTCTGATCCTCGCAGGTACACCTCTGACACCGAGTACCTCTGGCCTCCCAGGTACACCTCTGACACTCCCTGGTTCTTCATGCTCCCAGGTACACCTCTGACACTCTCAGGTACACCTCTGACACTCAGGTACACCTCTGACAGTCCAGGTACACCTCCGTACGCCCAGGTACACCTCTGATGCTCCCAGGTGCACCTCTGACTTCTGGGTACACCTCTGACACTCCCAGGTACACCTACGATACTCCCAGGTGCACCTCTGATCCCTCAGGTACACCTCTGACAATCCCAGGTACACCCCTGAGACAGACACTGCCAGGTACACCTCAGACACTCAGGTACACCTCAGACACTCCAGGCACACCTCTACCACTCCAGGTACCTCTGACACTCCAGGTACACCTCAGACACTCTGGGCACCTCTGACACTCCAGGCACCCACCTCAGACACTCACAGGTACACCTCTGACCTCCCAGGTACACATTTGGTAAGTCCCTGGTACACCACTGACCTCCCAGATTGCACCTCTGACACTCCCAGGTACACCGCTGATGCTCCCAGGTACACTGCTGCCTCCGTAGCCGCATCCCTGACACTCCCGGGTACACCTCTGACACTCCGCGGGTACACCGCCGACACTCCCAGGTACCGCTGACCTCCCCAGGTACAAACCTGACACTAGCAGGTACACCTCTGGCACGGCACTCAGGTACACCTCGAACACTCCCATGTGCACATCTGACGCTCCTGGTATACCCTGACACTTCCAGGTACACCCTGATACTCCCAGGTACACCTCTGACACTCCCAGGTACACCTCAGACACTCTCAGGTACACCTCTGACTTGCTCCCAGGTACACCCCGATGCTCAGGTACTACCTCAATACTCCCACGGGTGCCTATGACACTCCAGGTTGCCTCTGACCTCCCTGGTTCTGTGACACTACAGGTACACCTGGACACTCCCAGATTGCTCCTCTGACGCTCCAGGTGCACCTCTGAGCCTCCAGATTGCCTCTTACGCTCCAAGTTACGTCGACACTCAGTTACCTGACACTCTGGGTACATCTACGTACTCCAGAGGTACCTGTGACACTCCAGGTACACCTCCGACGCTCCAGGTACACCTCTGGCACTCCCAGGTACACCTCAGGCGCTCCCAGGTACACCTCTGACACCCCAGGTACACCTCTGAAACTGCCAGGTACACCTGACACTCAGGTACACCTCTGACCTCTCAGAACACCTCGACACTCCAGGTACTCCTCTGATGTTCGCGCTTGTACACTGACCCTGGTACACACCTGACACTCCCAGGCACACCACTGACACCCCAGGCACACCTCTGGCACCCCAGGCACACCTCTGACACCCAGGCACAACTCTGACACCCCAGCAAACCTCAGACACTCACAGGCACACCTCTGACACTCCCAGGCACACCTCAGATGCCTCAGGCACATCTCTCTCACACTCAGGCACACATCTCACACTCCCTGCTACACCACTGACACTCCCAGGCACACCTCTGACACACGCAGGCACACCGCCGACACTCCCAGGTAAACCCCAGGCACACCCCTGACACTCCCAGGCACACCTGTGACACTGCAGGCACACCCCTGACATTCCCATGTACACATCTGACACTCCCTGGCATACACCTGACACTTCCAGGTACACCCCTGATACTCCCAGGCACACCTCTGACACTCCCAGGTACACTCAGACCTCAGGTACACCTCTGACACTCGGTACTCCCCGTTACTCCCAGATACACCTGATACTCCCAAGTACACCTCCGATACTCCCAGGCACACCTCTGACACTCACAGGTACCTCTAACACCCCTGGTTCACCTTCGACACTCCCGGTACACCTCTGACACTCTCAGGCACACCTCTGTCACTCCCAGGCACACCTCTGACACTCCCAGGCACACCTCCGATACTCCCAGGTACACTTCTGATACTCCTGGCACACCTCTGACACTCCAGGTACACCTCTGACCTCGAGGCACCCCACGATATTCCCAGGTACACTCTGATCCTCGCAGGTACACCTCTGACACTCGAGGCACACCTCTGACACCCAGGTACACCTCTGACACTGAGGCACACCCCACGATACTCCTCAGGCACCTCTGATCCTCGCAGGTACACCTTGACACTCCCAGGCACACATCTGACAGTCCCTGGTACACCACTGACACCCCCAGGTATACCTCTGACACACGCAGGTACACCGCCGACACTCCCAGGTAAACCGCTGACACCCCAGGCACACCCCTGACACTCCCAGGGCACACCTCTGACACTGCAGGCACACCCCAGACACAGGCACACCTCAGACACTCCCCAGGCACACCCCAGACACTCCCCAGGCACACCCCACCACCTGCAGGTACACCTCTGACACTCCCAGGTACACCTCAGACACTCACAGGCACACCTCTGACACTCCCAGGCACACCTCAGACACTCACAGGTACACCTCTGACACTCCCAGGTACACATTTGACAGTCCCTGGTACACCACTGACACTCCCAGGTACACCTCTGACACTCCCAGGTACACCGCTGATACTCCCAGGTACACTGCTGACACTCCCATGTACATCCCTGACACTCCGTACACCTCTGACACTGCAGCACCACACTCCCAGGTACACCGCTGACACCCCAGGTACAACCCTGACACTAACAGGTACACCCTGACACCTCGCAGGTACACCTCAGACACCCCATGCACACATCTGACACTCCCTGGTATACCCTGACACTTCCAGGTACACCCTGATACCCCAGGTACACCTCCACACCCAGGACACCTCCAGACACTCAGGCACCCTGACACTCCCAGGCACCCCTGATACCCCAGGCACACCTCCGATACTCCCCAGGCACACCTCTGACACTCACAGGTACTCCCAACACCCCTGTTCACCTTCGACACCCAGGTACACCTCTGACACTCAGGTACACCTCTGACACCCCAGGCACACCCTCTGACACCCCAGGCACACCTCCGATACTCCCAGGCACACTTCTGATACCCCAGGCACACCACTGACACTCCCAGGCACACCTCTGACACTCGAGGTACACCCACGATACTCCCAGGTACACCTCTGATCCTCGCAGGCACACCTCTGACACTCCGAGGTACACCTCTGACACTCCCAGGTACACCTCTGACAACTCGAGGCACACGATACTCCCAGGTACACCTCTGATCCTCGCAGGTACACCTTCGACACTCCCAGGTACACATCTGACAGTCCCTGGTACACCACTGACACTCCCAGGTATACCTCTGACACACGCAGGTACACCGCCGACACTCCCAGGTAAACCGCTGACACTCCCAGGTACACCCCTGACACTCCCAGGTACACCTCTGACACTCGCAGGTACACCTCAGACACTGCCAGGTACACCTCAGACACTCCCAGGCACACCTCAGACACTCCCAGGCACACCTCTACCACTCGCAGGTACACCTCTGACACTCCCAGGTACACCTCAGACACTCACAGGCACACCTCTGACACTCCCAGGCACACCTCAGACACTCACAGGTACACCTCTGACACTCCCAGGTGTATGTATATTATGTATGCTGGATTATGTATTATGTATGTATATTATGTATGTGCTCCATTTATATTTATTCAGCCTAGCTAGCAGCGTGTGGCAATGTTATTACCATATCCCACATGCTTAATTAATGTGCCTGGCGACGTATGGAAGCTGCTAATGTATCACTTGCCATACGTCGTCTATAGCAGTTGACCAGGAGCCTAGCTGAGGAGTGCTACCCCCCCCTCTGTGTACATACTCTTATCCAGTAAACCGAACCTACAAAACTATACAGGTGTTTGTGTTCTCTCCTGTATATAGAACTTATTACCCAGAACACCTAACACCAGGTATACCTCTTACACTCCCTGGTTCTCCACTGACACTCCCAGGTACACCGCAGACACTCCCAGGTACACATCTGACTCTCCCAGGTACACCTCTGACTCTCCCAAGTACACCCCTGATACTCTCAGGGACTCCTCTCACACTCCCAGGTACTCCTCTGACACTCCCAGGTACACCTCTGACACTCACAGGTACACATCTGACACTCCCTGATACACCTCTGACACTCCCAGATACTCCTCTCATACTCCTTGGTACACCTCAGACACTCCCGGGTACACCTCAGACATTCCCAGGTACACCTCTGACACTCCCAAGTACACCCCTGACACTCCCAGGGACTCGTCTGACACTCCCAGGTACTCCTCTGACACTCCCAGGTACCCCTCTGACACTCCCAGGTACAACTCTGATACTCCCAGGTATACCTCTGACAGTCCCAGGTACACCGCTGACACTCCCAGGTACACCTGTGACACTCCAGGTACACCTCAGACACCCCAGGTACACACCCCCAGGTACACCTGACACCCCAGGTACTCTCCCAGGTACACCTCACACACTCCAAGGTACACCTCTCACACTCCCAGGTACTCCTCTGACACTCGCTGGTACTTCTCTCATACTCCCAGCTACACCTCAGACACTCCCAGGTACACCTCAGACACTCCCAGGTACACCTCAGACACTCCCAGGTTCACCTCTGACACTCCCAGGTACACCGCTGTCTCTCCCAGGTACACCTCTGACACTCCCAGGTACACCTCCGATTGGCCAAGGAACACCTCTGGCTCTCCCAGGTATACCTCAGACACTCCCAGGTACACCTCTGGCACTCCAAGGTACACCTCCGAAACTCCCAGGTACACCTATGACACTCCCAGGTACACCCATGACACTCCCAAGTACTCCTCAGACACTCCCTGGTACACCCCTGACATTCCCAGGTACACCTTTGACACTTCCAGGAACTCCACTGATACTCCCAGGAACACCTCTGACACTCCCAGGTACACCTCTGACACTCCCAGGTACACCTCACTCCCAGGTACACCTCCGACACTCCCAGGTACACCTCCAACACTCCCAGGTACACCCCTGACACTCCCAGGTACTCCTCTGACACTCTCTGGTACACCCCTGACACTCCCAGGTACACTTCTGACACTCCCAGGTACTCCACTGACACTCCCAAGAACTGCTCTGACACTCCTAGGTACGCCTGCGACACTCCCAGGTACACCTCCGACACTCCCAGGTACACCTCCAACACTCCCAGATACACCCCTGACACTCTCAGGTACTCCTCTGACACTCTCTGGTACACCCCTGACACTCCCAGGGACTCCTCTGACACTCCCAGGTACTCCTCTGACACTCCCAGGTACACCTCTGACACTCCCAGGTACACATCTGACACTCCCAGGTACACGCCTGACGCTCTCAGGAACATCTCCGACTCTCCCAGTTACACCTCCGTCACTTCCAGTTACACCCATGACACTCCCAGGTAAACCCCGAACACTCCCAGGTAAACCTCTGATACTCCCAGGTACACCTCTGACACACCCAGGTACTCCTCTGACACTCCCTGGTTCACCTCTGACACTCCCAGGTACACCTCTGACACTCCCAGGTACACCTCTGACACTCCCAGGTATACCTCTGACACTCACTGGTACACCAGTGACATTCTCATATACATCACTTACACTCCCAGGTACTCCTCAGACACACCCAGGTACACCTCCGACACTCCCAGGTACACTTCTTACACTCCCAGGTACACCTCTGACACTCCCTGGTACATACCTGACGCTGCCAGGTACACCTCATACACTCCCAGGTACACCTCAGACACTCCCAGGTACCCCTCTGACACTCCCAGGTACTCCTCTGACACTCCCTGGTACACCTCTGACACTCCCAGATAATCCTCTTACACTCCCTGGTTCTCCTCTGACACTCCCAGGTACACCTCAGACACTCCCAGGTACACCTCTGACACTCCCAGGCACGCCTCCGACACTTCCAGGTACATCTCTGACACTCACAGGTATACCTCTGTCACTCCCAGATACTCCTGACACTCCCTGGTACACACCTGACACTGCCAGGTACACCTCATACACTCCCAGGTACACCTCAGACACTCCCAGGTACACCTTTGTCACTCCCAAGTACACCCCTGACACTCTCAGGGACTCCTCTGACACTCCCAGGTACTCCTCTGACACTCCCAGGTACACCTCTGACACTCCCAGGTACACATCTGACACTCCCAGGTACACACCTGACACTCTCAGGAACACCTCCGACACTCCTAGGTACACCTCGGACACTCCCAGGTACACCTCTGACACTCCCTGGTACACCTCTGACACTCCCAGATACTCCTCTGATACTCCATGATACACCTCAGACACTCCCGGGTACACCTCAGACACTTCCAGGTGCACCTGTGACACTCCCAAGTGCACCTCTGACACTCCCAGGCACACATCTGACACTCCCAGGTACACCTCCGACACTCCTGCAACACTCTGACACCCCAGCACACCTGGACACTCCCTGTGCACACCCCTGACACTCTACACCTCTGACACTCCCAGATACCCCTCTGATACTCTCAGGTACACCTCTGACCTCCCAGGTACACCCCCGATACTCCCAGGTACACCTCCAATACTCCCAGGTACACCTATGACACTCCCAGGTACGCCTCTGACACTCCCTGGTTCACCTTTGACACTACCAGGTACACCTCAGACACTCCCAGGTACTCCTCTGACACTCCCAGGTACACCTCTGACACTCCCAGGTACACCTCTTACACTCCCAGTTACATCCACTCCCAGTTACACCCCTGACACTCTAGGTACATCTCTGACACTCGGTACACCTGTGACACTCCAGGTACACCTCCGACACTCCCAGGTACCTCTGCACTCCCAGGTACCTCTGACACTCCCAGGTACACCTCCTGACACCCCCAGGTACACCTCTGACACTCTCAGGAACACCTCTGACCTCCCAGGTACTCCTCTGATATTCCTGGTCACCTGACCTCCCGGTACACCACTGACACTCCCAGGTACACCTCTGCGCTCCCAGGTACCTCTGACACTCCCAGGTACAACTCCGACACTCCCAGGTAAACCTCAGACACTCACAGGCACACCTCTGACACTCCAGATTCAGGCCTGCATGTCTCACACTCCCAGGTACACATCTCACACTCCTGCTACCACTACACTCCCAGGTACACCTCGACACGCAGGTACACCGCCGACCTCCCAGGTAAACCGGTGACTCCCAGGTACACCCCTGACACTCCCAGGTACACCTGTGACACTCATAACCTCAGACATTCCCATGTACACATCTGACACTCCCTGGTATACACCTGACACTTCCAGGTACCCTGATACTCCCAGGTACACCTCTGGCACTCCAGGTACACCTCAGACACTCTCAGGTACACCTCTGACCTCCCAGTGCTCCCCGTTACTCCCAGATACACCTCTGATACTCCCAAGTACCTCCGTCTCCCAGGCACACCTCTGACACTCACAGGTACTCCTGCCTCCCTGGTTCACCTTCGACACTCCAGGTACCTCTGACACTCTCAGGTACACCTCTGTCCTCCCAGGTACACCTCTGACACTCCCAGGTACACCTCCGATACTCCCAGGTACACTTCTGATACTCCCAGGTCACCTCTGACCTCCCAGGTACACCTCTGACACTCCGAGGTACCTACGATACTCCCAGGTACACCTCTGATCCTCGCAGGTACCTCTGACCTCCAGTACACCTCTGACCTCCCAGGTACACCTCTGACACTCCGAGGTACACCTACGATACTCCCAGGTACACCTCTGATCCTCGCAGGTACACCTCTGACACTCAGGTACCTGCAACTCCTGGTACACACCCTACACACTCCTATGTACCACTGACACTCCCAGTACACCCGCAGCACTGGCAGGCACCTCTGATACTACCAGGTACTCCTCTCACACTCCTGGTTCACCTCTGACACTCTCAGGTACCTCTGACACTCCCAGGTACACCTCTGCACTCCCAGGTACACCTCTGACCTCTCCAGGTACACCTCCGGTACTCCCAGGTACCTCGTACTCCCAGGTACACCTCAGACACTCCCAGGTACACCCTTGACACAGGTACCTCACCTCCCAGGTACACTTCTGACACTCCCAGGTACACCTCTGACACTCCCAGGTACAGCTGACACTCCCAGGTACCGCCGAGCACTGGGTACACCTCAGACACTGCCAGGTACACCTCAGACACTCCCAGGTACACCTCAGAACTCTCCCAGGCACACCTTTACCACTCCCAAGTACACCTCTGACACTCCCAGGTATGCCTCAGACACTCACAGAGCACCTCTGACACTCCCAGGTACACCTCAGACACACACAGGTACACCTTTGACACTCCCAGGTACACATCTGACAGTCCCTGGTACACCACTGTGCTCCTCCAGTACACCTCTGACACTCGCCAGGTACACCTGATACTCCCAGGTACACCGCTGACACTCCCATGTACATCCCTGGCACTCCCAGGTGCACCTCTGACACACGCAGGTACACCGCCGACTTCAGGTAAACCGTGACACTCCCAGGCACACACCTGACACTCCCAGGTACACCTCTGACACTCGCAGGTACCTCAGACATTCCCATGTACACATCTGACACTCCCTGGTATACCCCTGACACTTCCAGGTACACCCCTGATACTCCAGGTACACCTCTGACACTCCCAGGTACACCTCAGACACTCTCAGGTACACCTCTGACACTCCCAGGTACTCCCCCCGTGCCAGTTACACCTCCGATACTCCCGGTACACCTCCGATAATCCCAGGCACACCTCTGACACTCGCAGGTACTCTCCTCTGCCTCCTGGTTCTGTGACACTCCCAGGTACACTTCTGACCTCTCAGGTACACCTCTGACACTCCCAGGTACCTCTTTCCTCCCAGGTACACCTCCGATACTCCCAGGTACACCTCTGATACTCCCAGGTACACCTCTGACCTCCCAGGTACACCCTGACACTCCGGTGCCTCCTCCAGGTACACCTCCGATCTCACCATTCAACCTCCCAAGTACTCTCTGACCTCCCTGGTACACACCTGACACTCCCAGGTACACCACCTGACACTCCCAGGTACCTCTGGCATTCCCAGGTACACCTCTGACCTCCCAGGTACACCGTGACACTCCCAGGTACACCTCTGATACTCCCATGAATACCTATGACACTCCCAGGTACACCGCCCAGCACTCCCAGGTACACCGCTGACACTGGCAGGTACACCTCTGACCTCCATGTACACCTCAGACACTTCAGGTTCACCTCAGACACTGCCAGGCACCTCAGACACTCCCAGGTACACTTCTGACACTCCCAGGCACACCGCTGACCTCCCAGGTACACCGCTGAGCCTCCCAGGTACACCCCTGACCCTCCCAGGTACACCTCTGGCCTCCCAGGTACACCTCTGACACTCCCAGGTACACCTCTGATACTCCCAGGTTTGCGTCCTGACACTCCCAGGTACACCTCTGACACTCCCAGGTACACCGCTAACACCACGGTACACCTCTGACACTCCTATGCACCTCAGACACTTCCAGGTACACCTCAGACACTCCCAGGTACCTCAGACACTCCCAGGTACCTCTGACCTCCCAGGATACAGTTGACACTCACAGGTACACCGCTCACAATCCCAGGTACATCCTGACACTCCCAGGTACACCTCTGACACTCGCAGGTACACCGTTGACACTCCCAGGTACACTACTGACACTCCCAGGTACACCTCAGACACTCCCAGGTATACCTCTGACCTCCCAGGTACACCTCCGATACTCCCAGGTACACCTCCGATACTCGCAGGCACACCTCTGACACTCCCAGGTACTCCTCTGACCTCCCTGGTTGCCTCTGACATCTGGGCCACACCTGTGACACCAGGTACTCCTCTGACACTCCCAGGTACACCTCTGACACTCCCAGGTACCTCCGATGCTCCCAGGTACACCTCCGTACTCCCAGGTACACCTCTGACCTCCCAGTTACACCCCTGAGACGCCATGGTACACCACTGGCACTCCCAGGTACACCTCTGCACTCCCAGGTACCTCTGACCTCCCGGTACCTGACACTCCCAGGTACACCGCTGACACTGCCAGGTACACCTCAGACACTGCCAGGTACCTCAGACACTCCCAGGCACACCTCTACCACTCCCAGGTACCTCTGACACTCCCAGGTACACCTCAGACACTCACAGGCACACCTCTGACACTCCCAGGCACACCTCAGACACTCCCAGGTACACCTCAGACACTCAGGGTACACCTCTGACACTCCCAGGTACACATTTGACAGTCCCTGGTACACCACTGACACTCCCAGGTACACCTCTGACACTCCCAGGTACACCGCTGATACTCCCAGGTACCTGCTGACACTCCCATGTACATCCTGCTTGCACACCCAGTACACCTCTGACACTCCTGGGTACCTGCCGACACTCCCAGGTACACCGCTGACACTCCCAGGTACAACCCTGACTAACAGGTACACCTCTGACACTCGCAGGTACCTCAGAACTCTCCCATGTACACATCTGACTCCCTGGTATACTGACACTTCAGGTACACCCCTGATACTCCCAGGTACACCTCACACTCTCCAGGTACACCTCAGGCACTCTCCAGGTACACCTCTGACAGTCCCTGGTTTCACCTCTGACACTACCAGGTACACCTCAGACACTCCCAGGTACTCTCCTGACACTCCCAGGTACACTTCTGACACTCCCAGGTACCTGCAACACTCCCAGTTACTGGCACTCCCAGGTACACCTCTGACACTCCCAGGTACACCTGTGACACTCCCAGGTACACCTCCGACACTCCCAGGTACCTCTGGCACTCCCAGGTACACCTCTGACACTCCCAGGTACACCTCCCAGCCCTGGTACACCTCTGACACTGCCAGGTACACCTGACACTCCCAGGTACACCTCTGACACTCTGAGAACTCCTCCCCAACCTCCCAGGTACACTCCTGACCTCCCAAGTACACCTCTGACCCTCTCAGGAACACCTCTGACACTCCCAGGTACTCCTCTGATATTCCTGGTACACCTGACCTCCCAGGTACACCACTGACACTCCCAGGTACCTCTGGCACTCCCAGGTACACCTCTGACACCTCCCAGGTACAACTCTGAGCCTCCCAGGTACACCTCCAGACACTCACAGGCACACCTCTGACACTCCCAGGTACCTCAGATGCTCCTGTACATCTCTCCCTCCCAGGTACACCTCTCACACTCCCTGCTACACCACTGACACTCCCAGGTACACTTCCTACACTCTCTGGTTCTCCTCTGACACTCCCAGGTACACCTCAGACACTCCCAGGTACACCTTGAACTCTCCCCAGGTACCTCCGACACTCCCAGTTACATCTCTGACCTCCCAGGTACACCCTGATGCTCCCAGGTACACCTCTGACACTCCCAGGTGCTCCTCTGACACTCCTGGTACGCACCTGACACTCCCAGGTACACCTCACTTGCTCCCAGGTACACCTCTGACCTCCCAGGTACACTTCTGATCCTCCCAGGTATACCCCAGCACTGCCAAGTGCACACAGCACTCAGTACACCCCTGACACTCCAGGTACACCCCTGAGACGCCATGGTACCTGAACACTCCCAGGTACACCTCAGACACTCCCAGGTGCACCTCTGACACTCCCAGGCGCACCTCCAATACTCCCAGGTATACCCCTGACACTCCCAGGTACACCTCAGACACTCTCAGGTACACCTCTGACCCTCCCAGGTACCCCGATATCCCAGGTACACCTCCAATACTCCCAGGTACACCCTATGGCACTCCCAGGTACGCCTCTAACACTTCCTTGTTCACCTTTGACACTACAGGTACACCTCAGACACTCCCAGGTGCTCCTCTGACACTCCCAGGTACACCTCTGACACTCCCAGGTACACCTCTGACACTTGATTACACCTCCGACACTCCCAGTTACACCCCTGACACTCCTAGGTACATCTCTGACACTCCCAGGTACACCTGTGACACTCCCAGGTACACCTCCGACCTCCCAGGTACACCTCTGGCACTCCCAGGTACACCTCTGAGCACTCCCAGGTACACCTCTGACACCCCAGGTACACCTCTGACCTGCCAGGTACACCCTGACACTCCCAGGTACCTCTGACACTCTGAGAACACCTCTGCAGCCTCCCAGGTACCTCCTGACCTCCCAGGTACACCTTTGACACTCTCAAGCACCTCTGACACTCCCAGGTACTCCTCTGATATTCCCTGGTACACACCTGTGCTCCCTAGGTACACCACTGACACTCCCAGGTACCTCTGGCACTCCCAGGTACACCTCTGACCTCCCAGGTACCTCTGACACTCCCAGGTACACCAGACACTCACAGGCACACCTCTGACCTCCCAGGTACACCTCAGATGCTCACAGGTACATCTCTCACTCCCAGGTACCACATCTCCCACTCCCTGCTACACCACTGACACTCCCAGGTACACCTCTGACACACACCAGGTACACCGCCGACACTCCCAGGTAAACCGCCGGCACTCCCAGGTACCCCTTGCTCCCAGGTACACCTGTGACACTCGCAGGTACACCTCAGACATTCCCATGTACACATCTGACACTCCCTGGTATACACCTGATACTTCCAGGTACACCCCTGATACTCCCAGGTACACCTCCCAGCACTCCCAGGTACACCTCAGACACTCAGGGCACACCTCTGACACTCCCAGGTACACCTCAGATGCTCTGAGTGTCCTCTCACACTCCCAGGCACGTCTCCCACTCCCTGCTACCTGACACTCCCAGGTACACCTCTGACACTCCCAGGGTACACCGCTGATGCTCCCCAGGTACTGCTGACCTCCCAATAACCCATCCTGACTTGCTCCCCAGGTACACCTCCTGACACTCGCAGTTTACGCCGCCGACACTCCCAGGTACCGCTGATGCTCCAGGTACAACCCCCAGCACTAACAGGTACACCTCCCAACCTCCACCAGGTACACTCAGACACTCCCCATGTACATCTGACACTCCCTGGTATACCCTAAACACTTCCAGGTACACCCCTGATACTCCCAGGTACCTCTGACACTCCAGGTACACCTCCAGGCACTCTCCCAGGTACACCTCCTGACACTCCCAGGTACACCCCGATACTCCCAGAAGTACACCTCGTACTCCCAGGTACACCAATGGCACTCTCCAGGTGCGCCTCCTGACACTCCTGGTTCACCTTTGACACTACCAGGTGCCTCAGACACTGGGTGCCTCCTCTGACCTCCCCAGGTACACCTCTCTCTGACACTCCCAGGTACACCTCTGACACTCCCAGTTGCACCTCCGACACTCCCAGTTACACCCCTGACACTCCCTGGGTGCATCTCTGACCTCCCAGGTACACCTGTGACACTCCCAGGTACACCTCCGACACTCCCAGGTACACCTCCTGGCACTTCAGGTGCACCTCTGACACTCCCAGGTACCTCCTGGCCACCCAGGTACACCTCTGGCACTGCCAGGCACCTCTGACAGCACTCTGAGAACACCTCTGTTGCTCCCAGGTACCTCCTGACACTCCCAGGTACACCTCCTGACACTCTCCAAGAACACCTCTGACACTCCCAGGCCTCCTCTGATATTCCCTGGTACACACCTGACACTCCCAGGTACACCACTGACACTCCCAGGTACACCTCTGTGGCACTCCAGGTATACCTCTGGCCTCCCAGGTACCTCTGGCCTCCCAGGTACACCTCAGACACTCACAGGCACACCTCCTGACACTCCCAGGTGCACCTCCAGATGTCTGGTACATCTCTCCCACCTCCCAGGTGCACATCTCACACACTCCCTGCTGCACACCACTGACACTCCCCAGGTACACCTCTGACACACACCAGGTGCACACCATAAAACCTCCCCAGGTATTCACTTCGACACTCCCAGGTACCCCCCTGACACTCCCAGGCCTGCTTGACACTCGCAGGTACCCTCAGACATTCCCATGTACACATCTGACACTCCCTGGTATACACCTGATACTTCAGGGCGCCCTGATGCTCTAAATTTTCGTCTAACCTCCCAGGTACACCTCAGAACACTCTCAGGTACACCTCCCCAACCTCCCAGGTACTCCCCAGCCCTCCCAATACACCTCCCGATACTCCAGGTACACCTCCGATACTCCCAGGCATGCCTCTGACACTCTTGAGTACTCCTCTGGCCACTCCCTGGTTTCACCTTTGATACTCCCCAGGTACACCTCTGACACTCTCAGGTACACCTCTGACACTCCTCAGGTACACCTCCTGACAGTCCCAGGTACACACTCTGTAACGCCCAGGTACACCTCCTGATGCTCCCCAGGTACCTCTGACACTCCAGGTACACCTCTGACACTCCAGGTACCGATGCTCCCAGGTACACCTCTGATCCTCACGCAGGTACACCTCTGACAATCCCAGGCACCCCCTGAGACATGCATGGTACACCACTGACACTCCCAGGTACCTCCTGACACTCACGGTGCCTCTGGCACTCCCAGGTACACCTCCCGTCCTCCCAGGTACAACTCGTACTCCCAGGTACACCTCGGCCTCCCAGGTACCCTGAGACGCCTGTGCACCACCCCAGCCTCCCAGGTACACCTCTGACACTCCTGAGTACACCTCCTGACACTCCCAGGTACCTTGTACTCCCAGGTACACCATGACTGCACCAGGTACACACCTCGGGCCTGCCAGGTACACCTCAAGACACTCCCAGGTACACCTCCAGACCTCCCAGGCACACCTCTACCACTCCCAGGTACCACCTCTGACACTCCCAGGTGCACCTCCAGACACTCCTGGTACACCTCCTGACACTCCCAGGCACCTCAGACACTCTGGGTGCACCTCAGGCACTCCCCAGGTGCACATTTGACGGTCCTGGTGCACCACTGACACTCCAGGTACACCTCCTGACACTCCCAGGTGCCCACGCTGATACTCCCAGGTACTGCTGACCTCCCATGTACATCTCCTGACCTCCCAGGTACACCTCTGACACTCTCGCAGGTACACCGCCGACACTCCAGGTACCATGACACTCCCAGGTGCAACGCCCCGACACTAACAGGTGCCTCTGACACTGTGAGTACACCTCAGACACTCCCATTTACACATCTCTGACCTCCCTGGTATACCCCTGTGCTTCCAGGTACACTGATACTCCAGGTACACCTCTGACACTCCCAGGTACACCTCAGACACTCTCAGGTACCTCTCTCTGAGCACTCCCAGTGCACCCCCGATACTCCCAGTACACCTCCAATACTCCCAGGTACACCTATGACACTCCCCAGGTGCGCCTCCTGACACTCCCTGGTTCACCAACCTGGCTTTTCCAGGTACACCTCAGACACTCCCAGGTACTCCTCAACCTCCCAGGTACCTCCTGACACTCCCAGGTACACCTCTGACACTCCCAGTTACACCCCTGACACTCTAGATACATCTCCTGACACTCCGAGGTACACCTGTGACACTCCCAGGTACACCTCCATTGCTCCCAGGTACCTCCAGCACTCCCAGGTACACCTCTGACACTCCCAGGTACACCTCTGACACCCCAGGTACACCTCCTGGGCTGCCAGGCCCAGTGCACCCCAGGCACTTCTGACACTCTCCAGGAACACCTCTGACTTGCTCCCAGGTGCTCCTCTGATATTCCTGGTACACACCTGACACTCCCAGGCACACCACTGACCTCCCAGGTACACATTTGACAGTCCCTGGTACACCACTGACACTCCCAGGTACACCTCTGACACTCCCAGGTACACAGCTGATACTCCCAGGTACACTGCTGACACTCCCATGTACATCCCTGACACTCCCAGGTACACCTCTGACACTGCAGGTACACCGCCGACACCCCAGGTACACCGCTGATACTCCCAGGTACAACCCTGACACTAACAGGCACACCTCTGACACCTGCAGGCACCTCAGACACCCCATGTACACATCTGACACTCCCTGGTATACCCCTGACACTTCCAGGCACCCCAGGTACACCTCACACCCCAGGTACACCTCAGACACTCTCAGGTACACCCTGACACTCGGTACACCCTGATACTCCCGTCGCACACCTCCAATACTCCCCAGGTACACCTGCACCCCAGGTACGCCTGACACCCTGGTTCACCTTGACACTCACAGGTACACCTCAGACACTCCCAGGCACTGACACCCCAGGTACACCTCTGACACTCCCAGGTACACCTCTGACACCCCCAGTTACACCTCCGACACCCCAGTTACACCCCTGACACTCCTAGGTACATCTCTGACACCCCAGGTACACCTGTGACACTCCCAGGCACACCTGACACCCCTGCACACTCTGGCACCTCCAGGCACACCCTGACACCCCAGGTACACCCTCTGACACCCCCAGGTACACCTCTGACACTGCCAGGCACACCCCAGATGCCTCACAGGAACACTTCTGACACTCCGTACCCCTCTGATATTCCTGGCACACACCTGACACTCCCAGGTACACCACTGACACCCCAGGTACACATTTGACAGTCCTGGTACACCACTACACTCCCAGGTACACCTCTGACACCCCAGGTACACCGCTGATACTCCCCAGGCACTGCTGACACTCCCAGTGTACATCCCTGACACCCAGGTGCCACACCTCTGACACTGCAGGCACACCGCGACACCCGGCACACCGCTGATTCTGGTACAACCCTGACACTAACAGGTACACCTCTGACACCTGCAGGCACACCCCAGACACCCCATGCACACATCTGACACCCCTGCATACCCCTGAGACACTTCCAGGTACACCCTGATACTCCCAGGTACACCTCTGACACCCCAGGCACCCCTGAGACACTCAGGCACACCTCTGACACTCCCCAGGCACACCCCTGATACCCCAGGACACCACCACACCCCAGGCACACCCATGGCACTCCCAGGCACGCCTCTGACACCCCTGGTTCACCTTGACACTACCAGGCACACCCCAGACACCCCAGGCACTCCTCTGACACTCCCAGGCACACCTCTGACACCCCAGGCACACCCTGACACTCTGTTACACCTCCACACCCCAGCCACACCTGACACCCCAGGCACATCTCTGATGACCCCAGGCACACCTGTGACACCCCAGGCACACCTCCGGACACCCCAGGCACACCCTCTGGCACTTCCAGGTACACCTCTGACACCCCCAGTACACCCTGACACCCCAGGGCCACCCTGACACTGCCAGGTACACCTCTGACACCTGAGGAACACCTCTGACACTCCCCAGGCACACCCCCTGACACCCCAGGCACACCCCTGACACTCTCAAGAACACCTCTGACACTCCAGGTACCTCCCTGATATTCCCCAGTACACACCTGACACCCCAGGCACACCACTGACACCCCAGGCACACCTGGCACCCCAGGCACACCCTGACACTCCCAGGCACACCTCTGACACCCAGGCACACCCCAGACACTCACAGGCACACCCCTGACACCCAGGCACACCTCAGATGCCTCAGAGGCATCTCTCTCACACCCCACAGGCACACATCTCACACCCTGCCACACCACCGACACCCCAGGCACACCTCTGACACACGCAGGTGCACCGCCGACACTCCCAGGTAAACGCTGACACTCCCAGGTACACCCCTGACACCCCAGGCACACTTGTGACACTCGCAGGTACACCCTCAGACATTCCCATGCACACACTCTGACACTCCCTGGTATACACCTGGATACCTAGGTACACCCCTGATACTCTAGGGTACAAATCTACCCCAGGCACATTCCTCAGACACTCTCAGGTACACTGACACTCCCAGGTACTCCCCGATACTCCCAGATACACCTCCGATACTCCCAGGCACACCTGATACTCCCAGGCATACCTCTGACACTCGCAGGTACTCTGACACTCCCTGGTTCACCTTCGATACTCCCCAGGCACACTGACACTCTCAGGTACACCTCTGACACCTCAGGCACACCTCTGACAGTCCCAGGTACACCTCCGATACGCCCAGGTACACCCTGATACTCCCAGGTACACTTGACACTCCCCAGGTACACCTCTGACACTCCCAGGTACACTTACGATACTCCCAGGTACACCTCTGATCCTCGCAGGTACACCCTGACAATCCCAGGTACACCCCTGAGACGCCATGGTACACCACTGACACTCCCAGGTACACCTCTGACACTCACAGGTACACCTCTTGACACTCCCAGACACCTGATACCCCAGGTACAACTCCGATACTCCCAGGTACACCTCTGACACTCCCAGGTACACCCCTGAGACGCCATGGCACACCACTGACAACGCACACCTCCACACTCACAGGTACACCTCTGACACTCCCCAGGTACGCTGACACTCCCCAGGCACACCGCTGACACTGCCAGGCACACCTCAGACACTGCGCACACCTCAGACACTCCCCAGGCACACCCCAGACACCCCAGGCACACCCCACTCCCCAGGTCACACCTCTGACACCCCAGGCACACCCCAGACACTCACAGGCACACCTCTGACACCCCAGGCACACCCTCAGACACTCACAGGCACCTCTGACACTCCCCAGGCACCTCTGACACTCCCAGGCACACCGCTGATACTCCCAGGTACACTGCTGACACTCCCATGTACATCCCTGACACTCCCAGGTACACCTCTGACACTGCAGGCATACACCCTCTGACACTCCCAGGTCCACACCGCTGATACTCCCAGGCACACTGCTGACACCCCATGTACATCCCTGACACCCCAGGCACACTGACACCTGCAGGTACACCCGCCGACACTCCCAGGCACACCGCTGACACTCCCAGGTACAACCCTGACACCAACAGGCACACCTCTGACACTGCAGTACACCTCAGACACCCCATGTACACATCTGACACTCCCCTGTAGCACCCTGACACTTCCACACCCTGATACCCCAGGCACACCTCTACACTCCCCAGGCACACCTCAGACACCTGCACACCTCTGACACTCCCAGGTACACCCTCGATACTCCCAGGCATACACCTCCACACTCCCAGGCACACTCTATGACACCCCAGGTACGCCCTGACACTCCCTGGTTCACCTTGACACTACCAGGCACACCTCAGACACCGGGTACCCCTTGACACTCCCAGGTACACCCTCCTCTGACACTCCCAGGCACACTGACACCCCAGTTACACATCCGACACCCCAGTTACACCCCTGACACTCCTTAGATACATCTCTACACCTCAGGCACACCCAGACCCCAGGCACACCTCCGACACTCCCAGGCACACCTCTGCACCCCAGGCACACCTCTGACACCCCAGGCACACCCCCACACCCCCAGGCACACCTCTGAAACTGCCAGGTACACCCCTGACACCCCAGGTACACTTCTGACACTCTCAGGAACACCTGACACTCCCAGGTACCTCTTCTGATATTCCCTGGTACACACCTGACACTCCCTGCACACCACTGACACCCAGGCACACCTCTGGCACTCCCAGGCACACCTCTGACACCCCAGGTACAACTCTGACACCCCAGGCACACCCCAGACACCACAGGCACACCTCTACACATCCAGGCACACCCCAGATGCCCACACAGGCACATCTCCACACCCCAGGCACACATCCCTGCCACACCACTCACAATCCCAGGCACACCTCTGACACACGCAGGCACACCGCCGACACACCCCAGGCACACCCCAGACACCCCAGGCACACCTGTGACACCTCTGCAGGCACACCCCAGACATTCCCATGCACACATCTGACACCGCACACCTGACACTTCCAGGCACACCCCTGATACCCCAGGTACACCTCTGACACCCCAGGCACACCTCAGACACCTCAGGTACACCCTGACACTCGGGTACCCCATGCTCCCAGACACCTCCGATACTCCCCAAGTACACCTCGATACTCCCAGGCACACCTCTGACACTCACAGGTACTCCTCTAACACTCTGGTTCACCTTCGACACCCAGGCACACCTCTGACACCCCCAGGTACACCTCTGTCACCCCAGGTACACCTCTGACACCCCAGGCACACCTCCGATACTCCCAGGCACACTCTGATACTCCAGGCACACCTCTGACACTCCCAGGCACACCTGACACCTGAGGTACACCTACGATACCCCAGGCACACCCTCTGATCCCCAGGTACACCTCCTGACACCTGAGGCACACTCTGACACTCCCAGGTACACTTGACACTCTGAGGCACACCTACGATACTCCCAGGTACACCTCTGATCGCAGGCACACCTCTGACACTGAGGTACTCCCTCTGACACTCCCCTGGTACACACCTGACACTCCCATGTACACCACTGACACCCCAGGCTGGCTGACACTGGCAGGTACACCTCTGATACTACCACAGGCATTCCTCTCACACTCCCTGGTTCCCTGACACCCCAGGTACACCTCTGACACCCCAGGCACACCTCTGACACCCCAGGCACACCTCTGACACTCCCAGGTACACCACACTCCCAGGTACACCTCCGATACTCCCAGTACACCTCAGACACTCCAGGCACACCCCTGACACGCCCAGGTACACCACCACACTCCCCAGGTACACCTTGACACTCCCAGGAACACCTCTGACACCCCAGGTACACCGCTGACACTCCCAGGTACACCGCTGACACTGCTAGGCACACCTCAGACACTGCCAGGTACACCCTCAGACACTCCCAGGCACACCCCAGACACCCCAGGCACACCCCCACCACCCCAAGCACACCTCTGACACCCCAGGCATACCTCAGACACCACAGGCACACCTCTGACACTCCCCAGGCACACCAGACACACACAGGACACCTTTGACACTCCCAGGCACACATCGGACAGTCCCTGGTACACCAACTGACACTCCTAGTACACCCTCTCCGCAGGTACACCGCTGATACTCCCAGGCACACCGCTGACACTCCCATGCATCCCTGACACCAGGTGCACCTCTGACACACGCAGGTACACCGCCGACACTCCCAGGTAAACCGCTGACACTCCAAGGCACACACCTGACACTCCCAGGTACACCTCTGACACTGCAGGTACACCTCAGACATTCCCATGTACACATCTGACACTCCCTGGTATACCCCTGACACTTCCAGGTACACCCCTGATACTCCCAGGTACACCTCTGACACTCCCAGGTACACCTCAGACACTCTCAGGTACACCTCTGACACTCCCAGGTACTCCCCCGATACTCCCAGTTACACCTCCGATACTCCCAGGTACACCTCCGATAATCCCAGGCACACCTCTGACACTCGCAGGTACTCCTCTGACACTCCTGTCTACCTTTGACACTCCCAGGTACACTTCTGACACTCTCAGGTACACCTCTGACACCCCAGGCACCCTTTCACTCCCAGGCACACCTCCGATACTCCCAGGTACACCTCTGATACCCAGCACACCTCTGACACCCCAGGCACACCCCTGACACCCCAGGCACACCTCCCATACTCCCCAGGCACACCTCCGATCCTCGCAGGTACACCTCTGACACCCAAGGTACCTCCTGACACCCTGGACACACCTGACACCCCAGGTACACCACTGACACTCCCAGGTACACCTCTGGCATTCCCAGGTACACCTCTGACACTTGTACACTGCTGACACTCCTAGGTACACCTCTGATACTCCCATGAATACCTATGACACTCCCAGGTACACCGCTGACACCCAGGCACTGCTGACACTGGCAGTACACCTCTGACACTCCATGTACACCCTAGACACTTCCAGGTTCACCCCTAGACACCCAGGCACACCCTGCATAATCCCAGGTACACTCTGACACCCCAGGCACACCACTGACACTCCCAGGTACACCGCTGACACTCCCAGGCACACCCTGACCCTCCCAGGCACCTGACACTCCCAGGTACACCTCTGACACTCCCAGGTACACCCTCTGATACCCCAGGTTTACGTCTGACACCCCAGGTACACCTCTGACACTCCCAGGTACACCGCTAACACCAAGGTACACCTCTGACACTCCATGTACACCTTCAGACACTCCAGGCACTACCTGACACCCAGGTACACCTCAGACACCCCAGTACACCTCTGACACTCCCAGGCATCAGTTGACACTCACAGGTACACTGCTGACAATCCCAGGTACATCCCTGACACCCCAGGTACACCTCTGTCACTCGCAGGTACACCGCTGACACTCCCAGGAACACCGCTGACTCCCAGGTACTCCCCTGACACTCCCAGGTTCACCTTTGACACTCGCAGGTACACCTCAGACACTTCCATGTACACATCTGACACTCCCTGGTACACCCTGACCCTTCCAGGTACACCCCTGACACTCCCAGGTACACTCACTGACACCCCAGTACACCTCAGACACTCCCAGGCACACTCTGACACTCCCAGTACACCTCCGATACTCCCAGGTACACCTCCGATACTGCAGGCACACCTCTGACACTCCCAGGTACTCCTCTGACACCCCTGGTTCACCTCTGACACTCCCAGGTACACCTCTGACACTCCCAGGTACTCCTCTGACACTCCCGTACACCTCTGACACTCGGTGGCACACCTCCGATACTCCCAGTACACCTCCTGATACTCCCAGGTACACCTCTGACACTCCCAGGCACCCCTGAGACGCCATGGTACACCACTGACACCCCAGGTACACCTCTGGCACCCCAGGTACACCCCTGACACTTCCAGGCACACCGACACTCCTGCACACTACTGACACCCCAGGTACACCTCACAGACACTGCCAGGTACACCTCAGACACTGCCAGGTACACCTCAGACACCCCAGGTACACCTCAGACACTCCCAGGCACACCCCACCACCCCAGGTACACCTCACACCCCAGGTACACCTCAGACACTCACAGGCACACCTCTGACACTCCAGGCACACCTTGGACACTCACAGGTACACCTCTGACACTCCCAATACACTTGACAGTCCCTGTACACCACTGACACCCCAGGCACACCTCTGACACTCCCAGGTACACCGCTGATACCCCAGGTACACTGCTGACACTCCCATGTACATCCCTGACACACCCAGGTACACCTCTGACACTCGCAGGTACACCGCCGACACTCCCAGGTACACCGCTGACACTCCCAGGTACAACCCTGACACTAACAGGTACACCTCTGACACTCGCAGGTACACCTCAGACACTCCCATGTACACATCTGACACTCCCTGGTATACCCCTGACACTTCCAGGTACACCCCTGATACTCCCAGGTACACCTCTGACACTCCCAGGTACACCTCAGACACTCTCAGGTACACCTCTGACAGTCCCTGGTTCACCTCTGACAATCCAGGTACACCTCAGACACTCCCAGGTACCCTCTGACACCCAGGTACACTCTGACACTCCCAGGCACACCTCTGACACCCCAACACCTCCGACACTCCCAGCCACACCCCTGACACCCTAGGTACATCTCTGACACTCCCAGGCACACCTGTGACACTCCCAGGCACACCTCCGACACCCCAGGCACACCTCTGCACTCCCAGGTACACCCAGACACCCCAGCACACCTGTGACACTCCCAGTACACCTCCGACACTCTAGGTACACCTCTGCACTCCCAGCACACCTCTGACACTCCAGGCACACCTCTGACACCCCAGGTACACCTCTCTGACACTGCCAGGTACACCCCTGACACTCCCAGGAACACCTCGACACTCTGAGGAACTCCTGACACCCCCAGTTACACCCTGACACTCCTGCACACCTCTGACACCTCAGGAACACCTCTCACCCCCAGGTACCTCTGATATCTCTGGCACACACCTGACACTCCCAGGTACACCACTGACACTCCCAGGTACACCTCTGGCACTCCCAGGCACCCTCTGACACCCCAGGTACAACTCTGACACCCCAGGTACACCAGACACTCACAGGCACACCTCTGACACTCCCAGCAACCTCAGATGCTCACAAGTACATCTCTCACCCCAGGTACACATCTGACACTCCCTGCTACACCACTGACACCCCAGGCACACTTCTTAATTTCTGGTTCTCCTCTGACACTCCCAGGTACACCTCAGACAATTGTACACCTTAGACACCCCAGGCACACCTCCGACACCCCAGCCACATCTCTGACACCCAGGCACACCCTGATACCCACACCTCTCTGACACCCCAGGTGCCCTCCTGACACCCCTCACTCCTGCACGCACCTGACACTCCCAGGCACACCTCATACACTCCCAGGTACACCTCTGACACTCCCAGGTACACTTCTTATCCTCCCAGGTATACAATTCTGACACTGCCAAGCACCGCTTGACACCCCAAGCACACCCCTGACACTCCTAGGTACACACCCCTTGAGACGCCATGGTACACCACTGACACTCCCCAGGTACACCCTCAGACACTCCCCAGGTATACCCCTGACACCCCAGGCACACCGCTGACACTGCCAGGCACACTGGACACCATGTACACCCACACCCCAGGCACACCCCTCAGACACTCCCCAGGCACACCTCAGACACCACCAGGCACACCACTGACACATTCCAGGTACACCCTGACACTTCCAGGTACACCTGACAGCCCCAGATCTCACCTTCAGACACCCTAGTACACTCTCTCTGACACTTCCAGGTACCTCTGAAAGCTTCCAGGTACACCTCTGGACACCCCAGGTCCACCAATGACACTACCCAGGCACACCCTCTGACACTCCCGAGGCACCTCTGACGCTCCCCAGGTACTCCTCTGACACCCCAGGCACACCCCCACTCCCCTGGCACACATACCTGGACACCCAAGGCACACGCCCAACACTCTGCACACCTCTGAGAATTCCAGGCACATCTCTGACACCCCCAGGCACACCTCCCTGACACCGCCAGGCAGCACCACTGACACCCCAGGTACACCGCTGACACCTGGTACACCGCTGACACTGCCAGGTACACCCCTGACACTCCATGCAACACCTCAAACACATCCAGGCACACCCCAGACACCTAGGCACACCCCAGACACCTAAGTACACCTCTGACACTTGCTAGCCACCGCTGACACCCCAGGCACACCCTGCTGGACACCCCAGGCACACCTCCTGAGCACTGGTAAGCACTCATCTGACACTCCCCATGCACACCTCCGATACTCCCAGGCACCCTCTGACAGACCCCAGGCACTCATCAAATAATTCCCTGGTCTGACACCCCAGGTACACTTTTTGACACTCCCAGGCACACCAGTGACACCACCAGGCACACCCCTGACACCCGAGGCACTCCTCTGACGCTCCCCAGGCACTCCTCTGACACTCCCCCAGTGCACACCCTCTGACACTCTGGCACACACCTGACACCACAGGCACACCTCTGACACTCCCCAGGCACACCTCTGGCACCCCAGGCACACCTCTGACACTTCCAGGTACAACCTGACACTCCCCAGGCACAGCTCAGACACCATCAGGCACACCCCAGACACCCCAGGCACACCTCAGACACCCCAGGCACCCTGACACTCCCCAGGCACACCTCTGACACCTGCTGCACACCTCTGACACTCCCAGGTACACCTGAGACACTCCCAGCCACACCTCCGACACTCCAGCCACACCTCCGACACTCCCCAGTTACACCCCTGACACCCCAGGCACACCCCTCTGACACACCCAGGTACACCTCTCCATACTCCCAGGCACACCTTCTGACAATCCCAGGTACACTCTTGACACCCCAGGCACACCCCCTGACAGTCCAAGCACCACTGACATTTCCTGGGCACACCTGACACCCCAGGCACACGCCCAACACTCCCAGGTACACCTCTGACACTTGTGCACATCTCTGAGACTTGCACACCCTGACACCAGGTACACCACTATACCCCAGGTACACCATGACACTTAGGCCACCGGCTGACACTGCCAGGTACACCTCCGATACTCCCAGGCACACCTACGATAATTCCCAGGTACACCTCCGATACTCCCAGGCACCTCTGACACGCCCAGTCCCACACGCCCAGGCACACCCTGCCACTCCCCAGGCACACTCTGACACCCCAGGCACTCCCTCTGACACCTGGTTCACCCCTGACACCCTGTGTGCCACACCCCAGACACTCCAAGCACACCTCTACCACTCCCATGTGCACCTCTGACACCCCAGGCACACCCCTGACACTCATAGGCACACCTCTGACACTCCCCAGGCACACCCTGTGACACTCACAGTACACCCTCTGACACCCCAGGCACATTACTCAAGAGTCCCCTGCACACCACTGACACTCCCCAGGCACACCTCTGACACTCCCAGCAGCAGCACACCGCTGATAATTCCAGGCACACCGCAGACACTCCATGCACATCCCTGACACTCCCAGGTACAATTCTCCCACCTGCAGGCACACCTTCTGACACCCCTGCACACTGCTGACACCTAGGCACACACTCCACATGAGACACTCCCCAGGCACACCTCCTGACACCTCTATGTTCAATTCCCAGAAACCCATGCACACATCTGACACCTTGGCATACCCTGACACTTCCAGGCACAAACCTGATACCCCAGGCACACCCCACACTCCCAAGCACACCTCCGACACTCCCCAGGCACACCTCTGGCACCCCAAGGTTCACCCTGACACCCCAGGCACACCCTCTGACACCCAGGTACACCTCTGACACCCCCAGGCACTCTGACACTGCCAGTACACCCCACACCCCAGGCACACCTCCGATACCCCAGGTACACCTCTGACACCCAGGCAATTCCCCGACACCCTCGTTCACCCCGATTCAGGTACACTTCTGCCACCCCAGGTACACCTCTGATACCCCAGGTACACCTCTGGCACTCACAGGTGCACCTCTAACACTCCCAGGCACACCGCTGACACTCCCAGGCACACCTCTGATACTCCCAGGTATACATCTGACACTCCCAGGCACACCGCTGACACTCCCAGGTACACCGCTGACACTGGCAGGTACACCTCTGACACTGCCAGGTACACCCTGACACTCCCAGGTACACCTCCGATACTCCCAGGTACACCTCTGACACTCCGGTACTCCCTGACACCCTCGTTCACCTCTGACACCCCAGGCACACCTCTGACACTCCCAGGCACACCCTGATACTCCCAGGTACACCCTCTGACACCCCCAGGTACACCTCTGACACCCCAGTACACCTCCGATACCCCAGGTACACCTCCTGATCCCCAGCACACCTCTGACACCCGAGGCACCCTCTGACACTCCCTGGTACACACCTGCCACTCCCAGTACAACTCTGATACTCCCAGGTACACTCTGCAATTCCCAGGCACCTCTAACACTCCCAGGTACACCGCTGACACTCCCAGGTACACCTCTGATACCCCAGGTATACATCTGACACTCCCAGGTACACCGCTGACACTCCCAGGTACACCGCTGACACTGGCAGGTACACTGACACTCCATGTACACCTCAGACACTTCCAGGTTCACCTCAGACACTGCAAGGCACACCCTCAGACACTCCCAGGTACACTTCTGACACTCCCCAGGCACACCGCTGACACCTGCACACCGCTGACACTCCCAGGCACACCCCTGACACCCCAGGTACACCTCCTGACACCCCAGGTACACCTCTGACACCCCAGGCACACCCCTGACACTCCCAGGTACACCTCTGACACTCGCAGGTACACCTCAGACACCCTGCACATCTGACACCCCTGGTACACCCCTGACCCTTCCAAGTACACCCTGACACTTAGGTACACACTGACGCTCCCAGGTACACCTCAGACACTCCCAGGTACACTCCTGACACCCAGGCACACCCGGATACCCCAGGTACACCTCCGAGACCCCAGGCACACCCTGACACTCCCAGGTACCCTCTCACACCCCTGGTTCACCTCTACACTCCCAGGTACACCTCTGATACCCCAGGTACACCTCTGACACCCCAGGTACACCTCCGATACCCCAGGCACACCTCCCATACCCCAGGTACACCTCTGACACTCCCAGGCACACCCTGACACGCCCAGGTACACCGCTGACACTCCAAGGTACACCTCAGACACTGCCAGGCACACCCCAGACATTCCCAGGTACATCTCAGACACTCCCCAGCAAACCTCTACCACTCCCAGGTACACCTCTGACACCCCAGGTTACCTCAGACACAGGCACACCTCTGACACTCCCAGGTACACCTCAGATACTCACATGTACACCTTTGACACTCCAGGGTACACATCTGACAGTCCCTGGTACACCACTGACTCCCAGGTACACCTCTGACCTCCTGCAGGTACACCGCTGATACCCAGGTACACCGCTGACACTCCCATGTACATCCCTGTCACCCCAGGTACACCTCTGACACGCAGTACACCGCCGACACTCCCAGGCAAACCGCTGACACTCCCAGGTACACCCCTGACACTCCCAGGTACACCTCTGACACTCGCAGGTACACCTCAGACATTCCCATGTACACATCTGACACTCCTGGTATACCCCTGACACTCCCGGGTACACCCCTGATACCCCAGGTACACCTCTGACACCCCAGGTACACCTCAGACACTCTCAGGTACACCTCTGACAATCCCAGGTACTCCCTGATACTCCCAGGTACACCTGCGATACCCCAGGTACACCTCCGATACTCCCAGGCACACCTCTGACACTCGCAGGTACCCTCTGACACCCTGGTTCACCTTGACACTCCCAGGCACACCTCTGACACTCACAGGCACACCCCTGACACCCCCAGGCACACCTCAGACACTCACAGGCACACCCTGACACTCCCAGCCAGGTACACATTTGACAGTCCCTGCACACGTACCACTGACACCCCAGGCACACCTCTGATACCCCAGGCAAGTACACCGCTGATACTCCCCAGGTACACTGCTGACACTCTACACATCCCTGACACACTCCAGGTACACCTCTGAGCACTGCAGGCATCTGCCGACACTCCCAGGCACACCGCCGACACCCCCAGGCACAACCCGACACCAACAGGCACACCTCTGACACTGCAGGTACACCCCAGACACTCCCATGCACACATCTTGACACTCCCTGGCATAACACCCCTGACACTTCCAGGTACACCCTGATACTCCCCAGGTACACCTTCACACCCCAGGCACACCCCAGACACTCCCCAGGCACATTCTCTGACAGTCCCTGGTTCACCTCTGACACTTACCAGGCACACCTCCAGACACTTGTGCACTCCTCTGACAATCTATGCACATCTCCCCTGACACTCTGCACACTCCCTGACACCCCAGTTACACCTGACACCTCCCAGGTGCACACTCTGGACACTCCTAGGCACATCTCTGACATTCCCCAGGCACACCAGACACTCCCCAGGCACACCCACACCCCATGTACACCTCTGGCACTTGTGTACACCTCTCTGACACCTGCACAACTCTGACACTCCAGGTACACCTCAGACACCACACAGGCACACCTCTGACACTCCAGGTACACCCCAGATGCCCACAAGCACATCTCACACCCCAGGCACACATCTCACACTCCCTGCTACACCACTGACCAATTTGTGCACACTTCTACACCTCTGGTTCTCCCTCCACCCCAGGCACACCTCAGACACCCCCTGCAGGTACACCTAGGACACTCCCAGGTACACCTCCGGACACCTAAAGTTACATCTCTGACACCCCAGGTACACCCTGATACTCCCAGGCACACCTCTGACACTCCCCAGGTGCTCCTCTGACACTCCCCCTGGTACGCACCTGACACCTGCCCTCATACACCCCCAGGCACACCTCTGACACTCCCAGGTACACTTCTGATCCTCCCAGGTATAGCCCCTGACACTGCCAAGCACACCGCCTGACACTCCCAAGTACAATCTCTCTGACACTCCCAGGCACACCCCTGAGACGCGCACACCACTGACACCCCAGGCACACCTCAGACACCCCAGGGGTACACCTCTGACACCCCAGGCGCACCTCCAACACTCCCAGGTATACTCTCATACTCCCAGGTACACCGCCGGACACTGCCAGGCACACCGACACCCATGTACACCTTATACACCCCAGGCACACCTCAGACACCTTCTGGTGCACACACCTCAGACACTACCAGGCACACTACTGATATTCCCAGGTACACCCCTGACACTTCCAGGCAGTGTAATTCTGACACTCCCCAGGATTCTACCTCAGGGACACCTCCTGTGCCAATTTTGACACTTCCAGGTACCCTCTGAAGCCCAGGCACACCTCTGACACTCCCAGGTCCACCAATGCACACCAGCTCTCAGGCACACCTCTTACACCTGAGGCACTGATGCTCCCAGGTACCTCTGACACTCCTGCACACCTCTGGACACTCCCTGGTACTTACCTGACACCTACAGTACACGCCCAAACACTCCTGGTGGGTACACCTCTGACACCCCAGGTACATCTCTGACACCCCAGGCACACCTCCTGACACTGCCAGGCACACCTACCGACACTCCCAGGTACACCGCTGACACGCCCAGGTACACTGCTGACACTCACAGGCACACCTCCACACTATGTACACCTCAAACACATCCAGGTACACCAGACACTCCCAGGCACACCTTCAGACACTCCCAGGCACACCTCTGACACTCCCAGGCACACCATGACACTCCCAGGCCACCGCTGACACTCCCAGGCACACCTCCGATACTCCCAGGCACTCATCTGACACTTGTGGCACACCTCCGATACTCTGCCCTCCTCTGACACTCCCAGGTACTCATCAGACACACTCCTGGTCTACCTCTCTTACACTCCCCAGGCACACACTCCCCTGTGACACTTTGTGCGCCCAATGACACTACCACAGGCACACCTCTGACACCCGAGGCACCTCTGGATCAGCCCCAGGCACTCCACACCCCCCAGGCACACCTCTGACACTCCCTGCACAGCCTGACACTCACAGGCACACCTCTGACACCCTGAGGCACACCTCTGCACTCCCCAGGCTCCTGACACTTCCAGGCACAACCTGAGGCCCCAGGTACAGCCTGCACTACTCTGGTACACCTCAGATGCCACCCCAGGCACACCTCAGACACTCCCAGGTACCCCCTGACACTCCCAGGTACACTCTGACACACTCCAAGGTACACCTTCTGATACCTCCCAGGCACACCTGAGACACTCCAGTTACACTCTCCGACACTCCCCAGTTACACCTGACACTCCCAGTTACACCTCCCCTGACACTCCCCAGCAGGTACACCTCTGACACACCCAGGCACACCTCTGATTCTAGGCACACTCCTCTGAGGCACAATCCCCAGGTACACTCTGACACTCCCCAAAAGCACAGCCCTCTGACAGTCTGCTACTTCCACTGACATTTCCTGGTACACCTCTAACACCCCAGGTACACGCCCAACACTCCCCAGGTACAATTCTGACACTCCCAGGTACATCTCTTGACACCCGCAGGTACACCTCTGACACCTCGCCAGGTACACCACTGAACACCCCAGGTACACCGCTGACACTCCCCAGGTACACCGCTGGATACCGCCAGGCACCTGATACTCCCAGTACACTTTATTGATACCCTGGCATTCTCCGATACTCCCAGTTACACCTCTGACACGCCCAGGCACTCCCTGACACGCCCAGGTGTGTGGCACCTGATACCCCCAGGCACACCTCCTGACACTCCCAGGCACTCCTCTGACACTCCCTGGTTCAATTCTGACACCCCAGGTACACCAGACCCAAGGGCACACCTCACCACCCTAAGTATGTACACTCTGACACCCAGGTACACTGAGACACTCATAGGCACACCTCTGACACCCCCAGTACACCTCTGTGACACTGCTACAGGTACAATTCTAGACACTCCCAGGCACACACATTTGACAGTCCCTGGCACACCACTGACACCCTGGTGGCACACTTCTTGACACTCTATACACCGCTGATACTCCCAGGCACACTGCAGACACTCCCCATGTACATCCTGACACTCCCAGGCACACCCTGACACTCTGCAGGCACACCGGCCGACACTCCCCAGGTGCCACCACACTCTATGCCACCCTGACACCCCAGGCACACTTCATGTAATCGCAGGAACACCTCAGAAAGTCCCCATGTACACATCTGACACTCCCTGGTATGCCCCTGACACTTCCAGGCACAAACCTGATACTCCCCAGGCACACCTGGTGACACTCCCAGGCACACCTCCGACACACTCCCAGGCACACCTCCTCTGGCACTCCAAGGCTGACACTCCCCAGGCACATCTCTGACACCCCAGGTACACCTCTGACACTGCCAGGTACACCCCTGACACCCCAGGCACACCTCCGATACTCCCAGGTACACCTCCTGACACTCCCAGGTACCACCCCTGACACTCTCTCGTTCACCCTGACACTCCCAGGCACACCCTGACACCCCAGGCACACCTCTGATACCCCAGGCACACCTCTGACACTCCCAGGCACACCTCTGACACCCCCAGGCACACCTCCGATACTCCCAGGTACACCTCCGATCCTCGGAGGCACACCTCTGACACTCCGGAGGTACTCCCTCTGACACCCCTGGTACACACCTGCCACTCCCGCACACCTCTGATACTCCCGGGCACACCTCTGGCACCCCAGGTGCACCTCTAACTCTCCCAGGCACACCGCTGACACTCCCAGGTACACCTCTGATACTCCCAGGTATACATCTGACACTCCGCACACCGCTGACACTCCCAGGTACACCGCTGACACCAGGTACACCTCTGACACCATGTACACCTCAGACACTTCCAGGTTCACCTCAGACACTGCAAGGCACACCCCAGACACTCCCAGGCACACTTTGACACTCCAGGCACACCGCTGACACTCCAGGCACACTGCTGACACTCCCAGGCACACCCCTGACACTCCCAGGCACACCTCTGACACTCCCAGGCACACTCTGACACTCCCAGGCACACCCCTGACACTCCCAGGTACACCTCTGACACTCGCAGGTACACCCCAGACACCCCGCACACATCTGACACTCCTGGTACACCCATGACCCTTCCAGGTACACCCCTGACACTCCCAGGTACACTACTGACGCCCCAGGCACACCTCAGACACTCCCAGGCACACTGACACTCCAGGCACACCTCCGATACTCCCGGTGACACCTCGAGACTCCCCAGGCAAACCTCTGACACTCCCAGGTACCTCTCCACTCCCCTGGTTCACCTCTGACACTCTCAGGTACACCTCTGATACCCCAGGCACACCTCTGACACTCCCAGGTACACCTCCGATACTCCCCAGGCACACCTCCCATACTCCAAGGTACACCTCTGACACTCCAGGTACACCCTTGACACGCCCAGGCACACCACCACACCCCCAGGCACACCTCTGACACCCCAGGCACACCCTGACACTCCCAGGCACACCGCTGACACTCCCAAGCACACCGCTGACACCCCAGGCACACCTCAGACACTGCCAGGTACACCCCAGACACCCAGGCACATCTCAGACACCCCAGCACACCTCACCACCACAGGCACACCTCTGACACTCCCCAGGCATACCTCAGACACTCACAGGCACACCTCTGACACCCCACACACCTCAGATACCATGTACACCTTGACACCCCAGGTACACATCTGACAGTCCCTGGTACACCACTGACACCCCAGGTACACCTCTGACACTCGCAGGTACACCGCTGATACTCCCAGGTACACCGCTGACACTCCCATGTACATCCCTGACACTCCCAGGCACACCCTGACACACGAGGCACACCGGACACTCCCAGGTAAACCGCTTGACACTCCCAGGTACACCCCAGACACTCCCAGGTACACATCTGACACTCCACTGATAACCAGGTACACCCCTGATACCCCAGGTACACCTCTGACACCCCAGGTACACCTCAGACACTCTCAGGTACACTCTGACAATCCCAGGTACCCCCCTGTACACCTGGTGATACCCCCAGGCACACCTCCGATACTCCCAGGCACACCTCTGACACTGCAGGTACCCTCTGACACTCCCTGGTTCACCTTGACACCCCAGGTACACCCTGACACCTCAGGCACACCTCTGACACTCCCAGGCACACCTCTGACACTCCCAGGTACACCCGATACTCCCAGGTACACCTCTGATACTCCCGGTCTCTGACACTCCCAGATACACCCTGACTCCCCAGGTACACCTCCGATACTCCCAGGTACACCTCCGATCCTCGAGGTACACCTCTTACACCCGAGGCACCTCTGACACCCTGGCACACACCTGACACCCCAGGCACACCACTGACACCCCAGGTACACCTCTGGCATTCCCAGGCACACCTCTGACACACACCGCTGACACTGAACACCTCTGATACTCCTGAATGCCTATGACACTCCCAGGCACACCGCTGACACTCAGGCACACCGCTGACACTGGCAGGTACACCTCTACACTCCATGTACACCCCAGAAACTTCCAGGTTCACCCCAGACACTGCCAGGTACACCTCAGACACCCCAGGTACACTTCTGACACTCCCGCACACCGCTGACACTCCCAGGTACACCTGACACTCCCAGGTACACCCCTGACCCTCCAGCACACCTGACACTCCCAGGCACACCTCTGACACTCCCAGGTACACCTGATACTCCCAGGTTTACGTCTGACACCCCAGGTACGCCTCTGACACTCCCAGGTACACCGACACTACCAGGCACACCTCTACACTCCCAGGAACACCTCTGACACTCCCAGGCACACCTCAGACACTCACAGGCACACCTCTGACACCCCGGGTACACCTTGGACACCACAGGTACACCTCTGACACTCCCAGGCACATTTGACAGTCCTGGCACACCACTGACACTCCCAGGCACACCTCTGACACTCCCAGGTACACCGCTGATACTCCCAGGCACACTGCTGACACTCCCCAGGTACACCCCCACACCCCAGGTACACCTCTGTCACTGCAGGTACACCCCCAGACACTCCCATGCACACATCGGACACTCCCTGGCATACCCCTGACACTTCCAGGCAGATACCCCAGGTACACCTGTGACACGCCCAGGTACACCTCCGGCACTCCCAGGCACACCTCTGGCACTCCGCAGCACCTCTGACACTCCCAGGTACACCTCTGACACCCCCAGTTACACCTATGACACTGCCAGGTACACCCCTGACACTCCCAGGTACACCTCTGACACTCTGAGGAATACCTCTGACACCCCAGGTACACCCCTGACACTCCCAGCGGCCACCTCTGACACCTCAGGAACACTCTGACACCCCAGGTACCCTCTGATATTCCCTGGTACACACCTGACACTCCCAGGCACACCACTGACACCCCAGGTACACCCTCTGGCACTCCCACACCTCTGACACTCCCAGGCACAACTCTGACACTCCCAGGCCACCTCAGACACTCACAGGCACACCTCTCACTCCAGGTACACCAGACACTCACAGGTACATCTCACACTCCCAGATACACATCTGACACTCCCTGGTACACCACTGACACTACAGGTACACCTCTTACACTTCTGGTTCTCCTCTGACACCCAGGTGCACACCACTGACACTCCCAGGCACACCTCTGGCACCCCAGGCACACCTCTGACACTCCCATGTACAACTCTGACACTCCCAGGTACACTCAGACACTCAGAGGCACACCTCTGACACTCCCAGGTACACCTCAGACACTCACAGGTACACCTCTCACACCCCAGATACACATATGACACTCCCTGGTACACCACTGACACCCAGCACACCTCTTACACGCTCTGGTTCTCCTCTGACACTCCCAGGTACACCTCAGACACTCCCAGGTACACCTTAGACACTCCCAGGTACACCTCCGACACTCCCAGGCACATCTCTGACACTCCCAGGTACACCCTGACACTCCCAGGTACACCTCTGACACTCCCAGGTGCTCTCTCTGACACCCCTGGTACGCACCTGACACCCCAGGTACACCTCATACACCCCAGGCACACCTCAGACATTCCCCACGCACACCTCTGACACTCCCAGGCACACCTCTTGCACTCCCAGGCACGTCTCTGACACTCCCAGGTACAACACTTACACTCCCAGGTACACCTCAGACACTCCCAGGTACACGCAGACACTCCCAGGTACACCTCAGACACTCCCAGGTACACCTTGACACTCCCAGGTACACTTCTGATACTCCCAGGTATACCCCGACACTCCCAGGTACACCGCTGACACTCCCAGGTACACCAACACTCCCAGGTACACCTTAGACACTCCCCAGGTACACATCAGACACCCCAGGTACACCTCAGACACTCCCAGGTACACCTTGACACCCCAGTAGCACCTCCAATACTCCCAGGTATACCCCTGATACTCCCAGGTACACCGTGACACTGCCAGGTACACCTCTGACACTCCATGTACCTCAAACACTCCCAGGTACACCTCCACACACTCCCAGGTACCTCAGACACTCCTAGGTACACCACTGACATTCCCAGGTACACCCCTGACACTCCCAGATACACCTCAGACACTCCAGGTACACCTCTGACACTTCCAGGTACTCCTCTGACTTCAGGTAAACCTCTGACACTCCCAGGTACACCAAGCACTACCAGGTACACCTCTGACACTCAGGGTACTCTCTGACACTCCCAGGTACACCTCTGACACTCCCTGGTACATACCTGACACTCACAGGTACACCTCTGACACTCCCAGGTACACCTCTGGCACTCCCAGGTACACCTCTGACACTTCCAGGTACAACTCTGACACTCCCAGGTACAGCTCAGACACTATCAGGTACACCTCAGACACTCCCAGGTACACCTCAGACACTCACAGGTGCACCTCTGACCTCCCAGGTACACCTCTGACACTCCAAGTACACCTCTCAGCCTCCCAGGCACACCTCAGACACTCCCAGTTACACCTCCGACACTCCCAGTTACACCTCCGACTCTCCCAGTTACACCCCTGACACTCCCAGGTACACCTCTGACACATCCAGGTACACCTCTGATACTCCCAGGTACTCCTCTGACAATCCCAGGTACACCTCTGACACTCCCAGGTACATCTCTGACAGTCCTAGGTACTCCACTGACATTTCCTGGTACACCTCTGACACTCCCAGGTACACGCCCAACACTCCCAGGTACTCCTCCTACAGCCTCCCAGGTACATCTCTGACACTCCAGGTACACCTCTGACACTGCCAGGTACACCACTGACACTCCCAGGTACACCGCTGACACTCCCAGGTACACCTGACACTGCCAGGCACCTCCGATACTCCCAGGTACACCTCCGATACTCCCAGGTACACCTCCGATACTCCCAGGTACCTCTGACACGCCCAGTACTCCCCTGACACGCCCAGGTACACCTCCGATACTCCCAGGCACACCTCTGACACTCCAGGTACTCTCTGATATCCTGGTTCACCTGACACTCCCAGGTACACCTCAGACACTCCAAGGCACACCTCTACCACTCCCATGTACACCTCTGACACTCCCAGGTACACCTCCAGACAATCATAGGCACACCTCTGACACTCCCAGGTACACCTCAGACACTCACAGGTACACCTCTGACCTCCCAGGTACATTTGACAGTCCCTGTACACCACTGACACTCCTACAGGCACACCTCTGAAACTCCCAGGTACACCCAAGGATACCCCAGGCACACTGCTGACACTCCCATGTACATCCCTGACACCCCAGGCACACCTCTGACACTGCAGGCACACCCCGACACACTCCCAGGCACACCGCTGACACCCCAGGCACACCCCTGACACTCCCAGGCACACCCTGACACCTGCAGGTACACCAGAAACCCCATGCACACATCTGACACTCCCTGGCATACCCCTGACACTTCCAGGTACAAACCTGATACTCCCAGGCACACCTCTGACACTCCCCAGGCACACATCCGACACTCCCCAGGCACACCCCTGGCACCTCCAGTTACACCTCTGACACCCCAGGCACACCTCCTGACACCCCAGGCACACCTCTGACACCGCCAGGCACACCCCGACATCCCAGGCACAATCTACGATACTCCCCAGGTACACCTCTGACACTCCCAGGCACTCCCCTGACACCCTCGTTCACCTCTGACACCCCAGGCACACCTCTGACACCCCAGGCACACCTCTGATACCCCAGGCACACCCCTGACACTCCCCAGGCACATCCTTGACAACCCAGGCACACTCCTGATACCCCAAGGCATCCTGACACCCTGAGGCACCCCCTGACACCCCAGTCAACCTCTGACACCCAGGCACACTCTGACACTGAGGCACCTCTGACACTCCCCTGCACACACCAACACCCCAGGCACACCACTGACACTCCCAGGCACACCTCTGATTCCTCCCAGGCACACCTCTGACACCCCAGGCACACCTCACACTCCCCAGGCACACCCTCCGATACCCCAGGCACACCTCCCATACTCCCCAGGCACACCTCTGACACCTCAGGCACACCCTGACACGCCCAGGCACACCACCACACACCCCAGGCACACCTCTGACACCCCCAGGCACACCTCTGACACTCCAGTGCACACCGCTGACACTCCAGGCACACCGCTGACACTGCTAGGTACACCTCAGACACTGCCAGGCACACCCCAGACACCCCAGGTACATCTCAGACACCCAAGCACACCTCACTCACCACTCCCAGGCACACCTCTGACACTTCGGCATACCTCAGACACCACAGGCACACCCCGACACCCCAGGCACACCCAGATACCACAGGCACACCTTGACACTCCCCAGGTACACATCTGACAGTCCCTGGCACACCACTGACACTCCCAGGTACACCTCTGACACTGCAGGTACACTGCGATACTCCCAGGCACACCGCTGACACTCCCATGTACATCCCTGACACTCCCAGGCACACCTCTGACACACGCAGGCACACCGCTGACACTCCCAGGTAAACCGCTGACACTCCCAGGCACACCCCTGACACCCCAGGAACACCTGACACTGCAGGTACATCCCAGACATTCCCATGCACACATCTGACACCCCTGGTATACCCCTGACACTTCCAGGCACACCCTGATACTCCCGGGCACACCTCTCTGACACTCTCAGGCACACCTCTGACACTCCCAGGTACTCCCCCTGATACTCCCAGGAGCACACTCCATGACATCTCCCAGGTACACCTCCGATACCCAGGCACAACTCTGACACTCAGGTACCCTCTGACACTCCCCTGGTTCACCTTGACACTCCCAGGCACACCTCTGACACCTCAGGTACACCTCTGACACTCCCAGGCACACCTCTGACACTTGGAAGTACACCTCCGATACTCCCCAGGCACACCTCTGATACCCTGGCACCCTCTGACACCCCCAGATACACCTCTGACACCCCAGGCACACCTGATACCACCAGCACACCTCCGATCCTCGCACACCTCTGACACCTCGAGGCACCTCTGACACCCCTGACACACACCTGACACTCCCAGGTACACCACTGACACTCCCCAGGTACACCTTGACATTCCCAGGTACACCCTCTGACACTCCCAGGCACACCGCTGACACTCCCAGGCACACCTCTGATACTCCCCATGACATCCCATGACACTCCCAGGCACACCGCTGACACTCCCCAGCACACGCTGACACTGGCAGGACACACCCTGACCCCATGCACACCCCAGACACTTCCAGGTTCACCCCAGACACCGCTGTGCACACCCCAGACACCCCCAGGCACACTCTGACACCCCAGGCACACCGCTGACACTCCCAGGCACACCGCTGACACCAGGCACACCCCTGACCCCAGGCACACCTCTGACACTCAGTGCACACCCCAGACACCCCAGGCACATCTGACACCCCTGGCACACCCCTGACCCTTCCAGGCACACCCCTGACACTCCCAGGTACACCACTGACGCCCAGGCACACCCCAGACACTCCCCAGGCACACCCTCTGACACCCCAGCACACCTGATACCCCAGGCACACCTCGAGACCCCAGGCACACCTCTGACACTCAGGCACCACACCCCTGGTTCACCTCTGACACCCCAGGCACACCTCTGATACTCCCCAGGTACAACCTCTGACACTCCCAGGCACACCTCTGACACTCCCCAGGCACACCTCCGACACCCCAGGCACACCTCCCATAACTCCCAGGTACACCTCTGACACCCCAGGTACACCCTTGACACGCCCAGGCACACCACACCCCAGGTACACCTCTGACACTCCCCAGGCACACCTCTGACACTCCCCAGGCACACCGCTGACACTCCCCAAGCACACCGCTGACACTGCCAGGCACACCCCAGACACCGCCAGGCACACCAGACACCCCAGGCACATCTCAGACACTCCCCAGGCACACCCCCACCACCCCAGGCACACCTCTGACACCCCAGGCATACCCCAGACACTCACAGGCACACCCTCTGACACCCCCCAGGCACACCTCAGACACCACAGGCACACCTTGACACTCCCCAGGCACACATCTGACAGTCCCTGGTACACCACTGACACTAGGTACACCTCTGACACTCCAGGCACACTGCTGATACTCCCAGGTACACCGCTGACACTCCCATGTACATCCCTGACACCCCAGGTACACCTCTGACACACGCAGGTACACCGCCGACACTCCCAGGTAAACCGCTGACACTCCCAGGCACACCCCACACTCCCAGGCACACCTCTGACACCTGCAGGTACACCCCAGACATTCCCCATGTACACATCTGACACCCCTGGCATACCTGACACTTCCAGGCACACCCCTGATACTCCCCAGGCACACCCTGACACTCTCAGGCACACCTCTGAACACTCCCAGGCACTCCCTGATACTCCCCAGGCACACCTGATACTCCCAGGCACACCTCCGATACTCCCCAGGCACCAACTCTGACAAGGTACTCCCACACCCCTGGTTCACCTTTGACACTCCCCAGGCACACCTCTGACACCTCAGGCACACCTCTGACACTCCCAGGCACACCTCTGACACTCCCAGGCACACCTCCGATACTCCCAGGCACACCTCTGATACCCCAGGTACCCCTCTGACACTCCCAGATACACCTCTGACACTCCCAGGCACACCTCCGATACTACACAGGTACACCTCCGATCCTCGCAGGTACACCTCTGACACCTCGAGGTACCTCTGACACTCCCTGGCACACACCTGACACTCCCCAGGCACACCACTGACATCCCAGGCACACCTTGCACCCCAGGTACACCTCTGACACCCCAGGCACACCGCTGACACTTGGTACACCTCTGATACTCCCATGAATGCCTATGCACTCCCAGGCACCGCTGACACTCCCAGGCACACCGCTGACACTGGCAGGCACACCTCTGACACTCCATGCACACCCCAGACACTTCCAGGTTCACCCCACACTGCCAAGACACCCCTCAGACACCCCAGGCACACCCTGACACTCCCAGGCACACCGCTGACACTCCCAGGCACACCGCTGACACTCCCCAGGCACACCGCTGACACTCCCAGGTACACCCCTGACCCCAGGCACACCCCTCTGACACTCCCAGGTACACCTCTGACACCCCAGGCACCTCTGATACTCCCAGGTTTACGTCTGACACCCCAGGCACACCTCTGACACTCCCCAGTACACCGCTGACACCAACAGGCACACCTCCCCACCACCCCAGGCACACCTCTGACACCCCAGGCACACCCCAGACACTCCACAGGCACACCTCTGACACCCCAGGCACACCTCAGACACTCACAGGCACACCTCTGACACTCCCAGGTACACATTTGACAGTCCCTGGTACACCACTGACACTCCCAGGTACACCTCTGACACTCCCAGGCACACCGCTGATACTCCCAGGCAAACCGCTGACACCCCATGTACATCCATGACACTCCCCAGGCACACCTCTGACACTCGCAGGTACACTGCCGACACTCCCAGGCACACTGCTGACACCCCAGGTACACCCTGACACCCCAGGCACACCTCTGACACTGCAGGCACACCCCAGACACCCCACACACATCTGACACCCCTGGCATACCCTGACACTTCCAGGCACCCCTGACACTCCCAGGCACACCTCTGACACTCCCCAGGCACACCTCCGGCACTCCCAGGCACACCTCTGGCACCCCAGGCACACCTCTGACACCCCCAGGCACACCCTGACAACCCAGTTAAACCCATGACACTGCCAGGCACACCCCTGACACTCCCAGGCACACCTCCTGACACCTGAGGAACACTCCTGACACTCCCAGGCACACCCCTGACACCCCAGGCACACCCTGACACTCTCAGGAACACCTCTGACACTCCCCAGGTACCTCTGATATTCCCTGGCACACACCTGACACCCCAGGCACACCACCGACACCCAGGCACACCCCTGGCACCCCAGGCACACCCCTGACACTCCCAGGCATAACCCACACCCCAGGTACACCCCAGACACCACAGGCACACCTCTGACACCCCAGGCACACCCCAGACACTCACAGGCACACCTCACACCCCAGATACACATCTGACACTCCCTGGCACACCACTGACACTCCAAGGCACACCCCACACTCTCTGGTTTCCCTCTGACACCCCAGGCACACCTCAGACACCCCAGGCACACCCAGACACCCCAGGCACACCTCCGACACTCCCAGGCACATTTGAGACTCCCAGGTACACCCCTGACACCCCAGGCACACCTCTGACACCCCAGGTGCCCTCTGACACCCCTGGTACGCACCAGACACTCCCCAGGCACACCCTCACCCCCAGACATTCCCCACGCACACCTCTGACACCCCAGGCACACCACTGACACCCCAGGCACACCCTTGCACCCCAGGCACACCCCAGACACCCCTGGGCACACCCCAGACACCCCAGGCACACTTACACCCCAGGCACACCCAGACACCCCCAAGCACACCCAGACACTCCCCAGGCACACCCCAGACACCCCAGGCACACCTTGACACCTGCACACATCAGACACCCCAGGCACACCCCAGACACCCCAGGCACACCTCTGACACTGCAGGCACACCTCAGACATTCCCATGTACACATCTGACACTCCCCTGGCATACCCCTGACACTTCCAGGCACACCCTGATAATCAGGTACACCTCTGACACTCCTCAGGTACACCTCTGACACTCCCAGGTACCCTGATACTCCCAGGTACACCTGCGATACTCCCAGGCACACCTCTGATATCCCCAGGCACAACTCTGACACTCTGCAGGTACCCTCTGACACTCCCTGGTTCACCTTGACACCCCAGGCACACCTCTGACACTCTCAGGCACACCTCTGACACTCCCAGGCACACCCCTGACACTCAGGTACACCTGATACTCCCCAGTACACCCTGACACTCCCAGGTACCTGACACTCCCAGATACACCTCTGACACTCCCAGGTACACCTGATACCACAGGCACACCTCCGATCCTCGCAGGTACACCCTGACACCTGAGGCACCTCTGACACTCCCTGGCACACACCTGACACTCCCCAGGCCACCACTGACCTCTGTGCACACCTTTGGCATCTCCCAGGCACACCTCTGACACTCCCAGGTACACCGCTGACACTCCCCAGGCACACCTGATACTCCCATGAATGCCTATGACACTCCCCAGGTACACCGCTGACACTCCCAGGCACACCGCTGACACTGGAAGGTACACCTCTGACACTCCATGTACACCCAGACACTCCCAGGTTCACCCCAGACACCGCCAGGTACACCCCAGACACTCCCCAAGCACACTTCTACTCCCCAGGTACACCGCTGACACCCCAGGTACACCGCTGACACCCCAGGTACACCGCTGACACTCCCAGGCACACCCCTGACCTCCCAGGCACACCTCTGACACTCCAGTACGGCACACTCTGACACTCCAGGTGCACACCTCTGATACCCCAGGTTTCAGTCTGACACCCCAGGTACACCTCTGACTCCCCAGGCACACCCTGACACTAACAGGCACACCTCTACCACCCCCAGGCACACCTCTGACACTCCCCAGGCACACCTCAGACACTCACAGGCACACTCCCCTGACACTCCCCAGGCACACCCCAGACACCTCACAGGCACACCTCTGACACTCCCAGGCACACATTTGACAGTCCCTGCACACCACTGACACTCCCCAGGTACACCTCTGACACTCTGTACACTCCCAGGTGCACACTGCTGACACTCCCCATGTACATCCATGACACTCCCAGGTACACCTCTGACACTCGCAGGTACACCGCCGACACTCCCCAGGCACACTGCTGACACTCCCCAGGCACACCCCTGACACCCAGGCACACCTCTGACACTGCAGGCACACCTCAGACACCCCATGCACATCTGACACCCTGCATACCCCCTGACACTTCCAGGCACACCCCTGATACTCCCCAGGCACACCCTGACACTCCCCAGGCACACCTGGCGCTCCCAGGCACCTCTGGCACCCCAGGCACACCTCTGACACTCCCCAGGCACACCTCTGACAACCAGTTACACCCCATGACACTGCCAGGTACACCCCTGACACTCCCAGGCACACCTCTGACACTCTGAGGAACACCCCCACCCAGTGTGCACCCCTGACACTCCCAGGCACACCTCTGACACCTCAGAACACCTCTGACACCCAGGTACCTCTGATATTCCTGGTACACACCTGACACTCCCAGGCACACCACTGACACTCCCCAGGCACACCTCTGGCACCTCCCAGGCACACCTCTGACACCCCAGGCATAACCTGACACTCCCAGGCACACCTCACACTCACAGGCACACCTCTGACACTCCCCAGGCACACCTCAGACACCACAGGTACACCTCTCACACTCCCCAGACACACATCTGACACTCCCTGGCACACCACTGACACTCACAGGCACACCTCTACACCTCTCTGGTTCTCCTTGACACCTCCCAGGCACACCTCAGACACTCCCAGGCACACCCAGACACTCCCAGGCACACCTCCGACACTCCCAGGCACATCTCTGAGACTAGTGCACACCCCTGACACTCCCAGGCACCCCTGACACTCCCAGGTGCTCCTCTGACACTCCCTGGCACGCACCAGACACCCCAGGCACACCCCACACACCCCAGGCACACCTCAGACACCCCACGTACACCTCTGACACTCCCAGGCACACCACGACACCCAGGCACACCTCTGCACCCCAGGCACACCCCAGACACCTAAGCACACCCTCAGACACCCCCAGGCACAACACTTACACCCCAGGCACACCCTCAGACACCCCAGGCACACCCAGACATCCCCAGGCACACCAGACACCCCAGGCCACCTTTGACACACTCCCAGGCACACTTCTGATACTCCTGTGCCATGACACTCCTAGGCACACCGCCACCCAGGCACACCCAGACACCCCAGGCACATCAGACACCCCAGGCACACCTCAGACACTCCCAGGCACACCTCTGACACTCCTAGGTGCACCTCCACACTCCAGGCATAATCCCCTGACACCCCAGGCACACGCTGACACTGCCAGGCACACCCCTGACCCCATGCACACCCTCAAACACCCCAGGCACACCCCACACACCCCAGGTACACCTCAGACACTCCTGGTACACCACTGACATTCCCCAGGTCCACCCCTGACACTCCAGATACACCCTCAGACACTCCCAGGCACACCTCTGACACTTCCAGCCACCTCTGAAGCTTCCAGGCACACCTCTGACACTCCCAGGCACACCAATGACACTACCAGGCACACCTCTGACACTCGAGGTACTCCTCTGACGCTCCCAGGCACCCTCTGACACTCCCAGGCACACCTCTGACACTCTGGCACATACCTGACACTCACAGGCACACCTCTGACACTCCCAGGCACACCTCTGGCACCCCAGGCACACCTCTGACACTTCCAGGCACAACTCTGACACTCCCCAGGCACAGCTCAGACACCATCAGGCACACCTCAGACACCCCAGGCACACCTCAGACACCCCAGGTGCACCCCACACCCGGCACACCTTACACTCCAAGGTACCTCTGACACTCCCCAGGCACACCTCTGATACTCCAGGCACAACTCTGACAATCCCAGGCACACCTCCTGACACTCCAGGCACACCTCTGACACTCCCAGGTACCCACTGACATTTCCTGGCACACCCTGACACTCCGGGCACACGCCCAACACCCCCAGGCACACCTCTGACACCCCAGGCACATCTCTGACACCATGCACACCTGACACTGCCAGGTACACCACTGACACCCCAGGCACACAGCTGACTCCCCAGGTACACCGCTGACACTGCCAGGTACACCTCGGATACGCCCAGGCACACCTTCCCCAGGTACACCTGATACTCCCCAGGCACACATTTGACAGTCCCTGGTACACCACTGACACTCCCAGGTACACCCCTGACACTCCCAGGCACACCTCCGATACTCCCAGGCACACCTCCGATCCTCGCAGGCACACCTCTGACACCCTGAGGCACTCCTCTGACACTCCTGGCACAAACCTGCCACTCCCCAGGCACACCACTGACACTCCCAGGCACACTGCTGACACCCCAGGTACACCTCTGATACTCCCAGGCATACCTCTGACCCATCCCAGCACCGCTGACACTCCAGGCACACCGCTGACACTGGCAGGCACACCCTGACACCCATGCACACCTTAGACACTCCAGGTTCACCCCTCAGACACTGCCAGGCACACCTCAGACAATCCCAGGTACACACTTGACACTCCCAGGTACACTGCCTGACACTCCCAGGCACTGCCACACCCCAGGCACACCCCTGACACTCCCAGGCACACCTCTGACACTCCCAGGCACACCCTCTGACACTTGCACACCTCTCACACTCCCCAGATACACATCTGACACTCCTGGTACACCACTGACACCACAGGCACACCCTCCTTACACTCTGCTCTCCTCTGACACCCCCAGGTACACCCCAGACACCCCAGGCACACACAGACACTCCCCAGGCACACCTCCGACACTCCCAGGCACATCTCTGACACTCCCCAGGCACACCCCTGACACTCCCCAGGTACACCTCTGACACTCCCCAGGTGCCCTCTGACTCCCTGGCACGCACCTGACACCGGCACACCTCACACCCCAGGCCATCTCAGACATTCCCCACGCACACCTCTGACACTCCCCAGGCACACCACTGACACTCCCAGGCACACCTCTTGCACTCCCAGGCACGTCTCTGACACCCTGGCACAACACTCCCACACCCCAGGCACACCTCAGACACCCCCAGCACACCTCAGACACCCCTACCCTCAGACACTCCCAGGCACACCTTGACACTCGGCACACTCTGATACTCCCAGGCACACCGCTGACACCCCAGGCACAAGCCAACACTCCAGGCACACCTTAGACACTCAGGCACACACTCAGACACCCCAGGCACACCCTGCACTCCCCAGGCACACCTCTGACACCCCAGCACCACACTCCCAGGCATACCCCTGACACCCCAGGCACACCGCTGACACTGCCAGGCACACCTCCTGACACTCCATGCACACCCCAAACACCCCAGGCACACCCCACACACCCCAGGCACACCCCAGACACTCTAGGCACACCACACATTCCCCAGGCACACCCTGACACTCCCAGGGCACACTCTGACACTTCCAGCTACCCTCTGAAGCTTCCAGGCACACCTCTGACACCCAGGCACCAATGACACTACCAGGTACACCTCTGACACTCATGCACCTCTGACGTCCCCAGGTACTCCTCTGACACCCCAGGCACACCTCTGACACCCCTGGTACATACCCTGACACCACAGGCACACTCTCCAGACCCTTACACACCCTGGCACCTGCACACCTGACACCTCAGGCACAACCTGACACCCCAGGCACAGCCTACACCACCAGGCACCCCAGACACTTGCACACACCAGACACTTGCACCTCTGACACTCCCAGGCACACCCTGACACCCAAGGCACACCCCACACTCCCAGGCACACCTCTGACTACTCCCAGGCACAACTCTGACAATCCCAGGTACACCCTCTGACACCCCAGGCACACCGACCACTGTACACTACCGACATTCCTGACACACCTTGCACACGCCCAACACTCCCAGGCACACCCCTGACACTTGGGCACATCCCTGACACTCCCCAGGCACACCTCTGACACTGCCAGGCACACCACTGACACCCCAGGCACACCGCTGACACTCCCCAGGCACACTGCCAGACACTGCCAGGTACACTCCGATACTCCCCAGGCACACCTCCACACCCTGGCACACCTCCAATACTCCCCAGGTACACCTCTGACACGCCCAGGTACCCCTGACACGCCCAGGTACACCTCGACACTCCCAGGCACACCTCTGACACTTGGTACCTCTGACACTCCCTGGTTCACCTCTGACACTCCAGGCACACCCCAGACACCCAAGGCACACCTCACACCCCATGCACACCTCTGACACTCCCCAGGCACACCTCAAACACTCATAAGCACACCTCTGACACTCCCAGGCACACCTCAGACACCACAGGCACACCTCTGACACACTCCCAGGCACACATTTGACAGTCCCTTGTACACCACTGACACTCCCAGGTACACCTCTGACACTCCCAGGCACACTGCTGATACTCCCAGGCACACTGCTGACACTCATGTACATCCCTGACACTCCCAGGTACACCTCTGACACTGCAGCACACCGCCGACACTCCGTGCCACCTGCTGACACTCCAGGCACACCCTGACACCCCAGGCACACCCCACACCTGCAGGCACACCCCAGAAACCCCATGCACACATCTGACACCCCTGGCATACCCCGACACTCCAGGTACAAACCTGATACCCAGGCACACCGTGACACTCCCAGGCACACCTGACACCCCCAGGCACACCTCTGGCACCTGCGTCTCACCTCTGACACCCCACACTCTGACACCCCAGTGCACACCTCTGACACTGCCAGGCACACCCCTGACACTTGCACACTGATACCCCAGGCACACCCCTGACACTCCCATGTACTCTGACACTCCCTGTTACCCTGACACTCCCAGCCACTTGACACTCCAGGTCACACCTCTGATACTCCCCAGGCACACCTCTGACACTCCAGGACACTCCGATACTCCCAGGTACACTCGATCCTCGCAGGTACACCTCTGACACCTGAGGTACTCCTCTGACACTCTGGAACACACCTGCCACTCCCAGGCACACCACCTGACACTCCCAGGCCAACACCGCTGACAATCCCAGGCACACCCCTGATACCCCAGGCATAACTCTGACACTCCCAGGCACACCGCTGACACCCCAGGCACACCGCTGACACTGGCAGGTACACTCTGACACCCATGCACCCAGACACCCAGGTTCACCTCAGACACCAGGCACACCCCAGACACTTGCAACACCCTGACACCCAGGCACACCACTGACACTCAGGCACACCGCTGACACTCAGGCACACCCCTGACACCCCAGGCACACCTCTGACACTGGCACACCCTCTGACACCCCCAGGCACACCCCTGACACTCCCCAGGCACACCCCTGACACCGCAGGCACACCTCAGACACCCCCATGCACACATCTGACACTCCCCTGTACACCCCTGACCCCTTCCAGGTACACCCCTGACACTCCCAGGCACACCACTGACGCTCCCAGGCACACCCCCAGACACTCCCCAGGCACACCCCTGACACTCCAGGGCACTCCAACACCCCAGGCACACCTGAGACCCCAGCACACCTCTGACATTCCCAGGCACTCCTCCTCACACTCCCCTGGTTCCACCTCTGACAACCCCAGGCACACCTCTGATAATTCCCCAGGCACACCTCTGACACCCCAGGCACACCTCACACTCCCAGGTACACCTCCGATATCCCCAGGTACACCTCCCATACCCCCAGGCACACCCCACACCCCAGGCACACCCCTGACACGCCCAGGCACACCACCACACCCCAGGCACACCCCTGACACCCCAGGCACACCTCTGACACTCCCCAGGCACACCGCTGACACCCCAGGCACACCGCTGACACAGCACACCTCAGACACTGCCAGGCACACCCCAGACACTCCCCAGGCACATCTCAGACACCCCAGGCACACCTCTACCACCCAGTGGCACACCTCTGACACCCCAGGCATACCCCCAGACACTCACAGGCACACCTCTGACACCCCAGGCACACCTCAGACACTCACAGGCACATCTTTGACACTCCCAGGTACACATCTGACAGTCCCTGTGCCACCACTGACACTCCCAGGCACACCTCTGACACTCGCAGGCACACCGCTGATACTCCCAGGTTCACTGCTGACACTCCCCAGGCACACCCCTGACACTGGCACACCTCTGACACTCGCAGGCACACCCCAGACATTCCATGCACACATCTGACACTCCCCTGGTACACCCTGACACTTCCAGGCACACCCCTGATACCCCAGGCACACCTCTGACACCCCAGGCACACCAGACACTCTCAGGCACACCTCTGACACTCCCAGGTACCCCTGATATTCCCCAGGCACACCTGCGATACTCCCCAGGCACACCTCCGATACTCCCCAGGCACACCCTGACACTGCAGGTACCTCTGACACCCTGGTTCACCTTGACACTCCCCAGGCACACCTCTGACACTCTCAGGCACACCTCTGACACTCCCAGGTACTCCTCTGATATTCCCTGGTACACACCTGACACCCCAGGCACACCCACTGACACCCCAGGCACACCTCTGGCACCCCAGGCACACCCTCCAGACACCCCAGGCACAACTCTGACACTCCCCAGGCACACCCCAGACACCACAGGCACACCTCTGACACTCCCAGGCACACCCCAGATGCCCACAGGCACATCTCTCACACCCAGGCACACATCTCACACTCCTGCCACACCACTGACACTCCCCAGGCACACCCTCTGACACACGCAGGCACACCGCCGACACTCCCAGGCAAACCGCTGACACCCCAGGCACACCCCTGACACTCCCCAGGCACACCTGTGACACTCCTGCAGTACACCTCAGACATTCCCCATGCACACATCTGACACACCCCTGGTATACACCTGACACCCAGGCACACCCCTGATACCCCAGGCACACCCTGACACCCCAGGCACACCTCAGACACCTGGCACACCTCTGACACTCCCAGGTACTTCCCTGGATACTCCCAGATACACCTCCGATAATCCCCAGGCACACTGATACTCCCAGGCACACCTCTGACACTCACAGGCTCTTCAACACTCCCTGGTTCACCTTCGACACTCCCCAGGCACACCCTGACACTCTGGCACACCTCTGACACCCCAGGCACACTCTGACACCCCAGGTCACCCTCCTGATACCCCAGGTACACCTCTGATACTCCCAGGCACACCTCTGACACTCCCAGGCACACCTCTGACACCTGGAGGCACACCCCACGACACCCCAGGCACACCTCTGATCCTCGCAGGCACACCTCTGACACCTGAGGCACTCTGACACTCCCTGGTACAAACCTGACACCCCAGGCACACCACTGACACTCCCAGGTACACCGCTGACACTGGCAGGCACCTCTGATAACCCCAGGTACTCCTCTCACACTCCCCTGGTTAACCCTCTGACACCTCAGGCACACCTCTGACACCCCAGGCACACCTCTGACACCAGGCACACCTCTGACACTCCCCAGGCACACCTCCGATACTCCCCAGGCACACCTGATACTCCCAGGCACACCTCTGACACTCCCAGGCACACCCTGACACGCCCAGGCACACCACTCACACTCCCAGGCACACCTCTGACACTCCAGGTACACCTCTGACACTCCCAGGCACACCGCTGACACTCCCAGGCACACCGCTGACACTAGGTGATACCCTGGTTCACCTCTGACACTCCCAGGCACACCTCTTACACTCTCTGGTTCTCCCTCTGACACTCCCAGGCACACCCCAGGTTCACCTCTGACACCCCAGGCACACCTCCGACTCCCCAGGCACACCTCCTGATACTCCCAGGCACCAGACACTCCCAGGTACTCCCCTGACACTCCCAGGCACACCTCTGACACCCCAGGCACACCCTGACACCCCAGGCACACCTCTGACACTCCCAGGTACACCGCTGAAACTCCCAGGCACACCTGACACTCCCAGGCACACCTCC
>NW_024717592.1:0-36446 GCF_018991925.1 Homarus americanus | reverse complement strand
CACCGCTGACACTGAACAGTACCTGCGACACTCCCAGGTACACTGAAACACTTGCTCCCAGGTACACTTCTCCACATTCCCAGGTACACCCCTCCGACACTCCCCCAGTACCCTGCAACCTCCCAGGTACACCTCTGACACTCCAAGGTACTCCTGACACTCCCCCCAGGCCACACCTCTGACACTCCCAAAGTGCTCCACCTGACATTCCCTGGTACACCTCTGACACTCAGGTACACGTCCGACCTCCCCAGGGCCACCTCCTGACACACCCAGGTACATCTATGACACTCCCAGGTACACCATGACACTGCACCAGGTGCTCCTCCCGACACTCCCAGGTACACCTCCTGACACTCCCCAGGCACAGCTCTGACACTCCCAGGTACCTCAGACACTCCCACGGTACACCGCTGACCTCCCAGGTACCCAGATACTCTCCAAATTTTTTTAGATACTCCCAGGTACATCTTGACACTCCCAAGACTTACCTCTGACTCTCCCCTAGGGTACACCATGACACTGCCAGTTACCTCAGACACTGCCAGGTACACCTCTGACAATCCCAGTGCTCAATTCCTGGTGCACTTCTGACACTCCCCAGGTACCGTCCGACTCCCAGATACACCTCTGGCACTCCAGGTACATCTCTGACACTCCCGAGAACACCTCTGACTCTCCCAGGTACACCATGACACTGCCATTTACACCTCCTCCTTGGCTCCTCTGACACTCCCAGGTACACCTCTGACACTGCCAGGTACACTTCTGACAATTCCAGGTACTCACTGACATTCCCTGGTACACCTCTGACACTCCCTGGTACGTCCGACACTCCCAGATACACCTCTGACTCCCAGGTACATCTCTGGCCTCCCAGAGTACACCTCTGACACTCCCAGGTACACCGCTGATGCCTGCCAGGTACACCTCCGACACTCCCAGGTACACCTCTGACACTCCTAGGCACACCCCTGACACTCCCAGGTACACCTCAGACACTCCCAGGTACACCGCTGACACTCCCAGGTACCCAGATCCTCTCAGGTACCCCAGACACTCCCAGGTATATCTCTGACCTCCCAGGAACACCTCTGACTCTCCCAGGTACACCGCTGACACTGCCAGTTACACCTCAGACACTGCCAGGTACACCTCTGACAATCCCAGGTACTCCACTGACATTCCTGGTACACTTCTGACACTCCCAGGTACCGTCCGACACTCCCAGATACCTCTGACACTCCCAGGTACATCTCTGACACTCCAGGAACACCTCTGACTCTCCCAGGTACACTGACACTGCCAGTTACACCTCAGACACTGCCAGGTACACCTCCAGCTGCCAGGTACACCTCAGACACTCCCAGGTACCTCAGACACTCAAGGTGCACCTCTGGCACTCCCAAGTGCAACTCTGACCTCCTAGGCACACCTCTGCACTCCCAGGTGCCCTCAGACACTCCCAGGTACACCTCTGACACTCCAAAGTACCTCTGACACTCCCAGGTACACCTCCGTCCTCCCAGGTACACCGCCGACACTCCCAGGCATCTCACACTCCCAGGTACACCTCCGACACTCCCAGGTACACCGCTGTCCTCCCAGGCACCTTGACACTCCCAGGTACACCTCCGACACTCCCAGGTACACCGCCGACACTCCCAGGTACACTTCTCACACTCCCAGGTACACCTCCGACACTCCCAGGTACCTCTGTCACTCCCAGGTACACCTCTGACCTCCCAGGTACACCTTTTCCCAGGTACCTCTGACACTCCCAGGTACCTCCTGCTGCCAGGTACACCTCTGACCTCCCAGGTACCTCTGACCTCCCAGGTACACCTCTGACACTCCAGGTACTCCCTGACACTCCTGGTACCTCTGACACTCTAGGTACACGTCCGACACTCCCAGATACACCTCTGACACTCCCAGGTACATCTGACACTCCCAAGTACCTCCTGACCTCCCTAGGTACCTCTGACACTCCCAGGTACACCTCTGGCCTCCCAGGGACACCTTTGGCCTCCCAGGTACACCTCTGAGCCTCCTAGGTGCTCCTCTGTCACTCCTGATACACCTCTACTCCCCAGGTGCACCATGACACTCCCACGTACACCTGACACTGGCAGTTACACCTCAGAACACTGCCAGGTACATCAGACTCTGCCAGGGAGACCTCAGACACTCCCAGGTACACCTGAGACACTTCCAAGTGCACCTCTGACACTCCTAGGCACCTCTGGCACTCCCAGGTACACCTCAGACACTCCCAGGTACAACATGACACTCCCAGAGTACACCTCTGACACTCCCAAGTACCTCTGACACTCCCAGGTACCTCCGACACTCCCAGGTACACCTCTGACACTCCCAGGTGCACTTCTCACACTCCCAGGTACACCTCCGACACTCCAGGTACACCTCTGGCCTCCCAGGTAAACCTCTGACATTCCAGGTCACCTCTGACACTCCCAGGTACACCTCTGACACTCCCAGGTACCTTTGCCACTCCCAGGTACACCTCTGCTCGGTACACCTCTGACACTCCAGGTACACCTTTGACACTCCCAGGTACTCACTGACATTCCCTGGTACACCTCTGACCTCCTAGGTACACGCTGACACTGAACAGGTACACCTCCGACACTCCCAGGTACCTCCGACCTCCCAGGTACACTTCTCATTCCCAGGTACACCTCCGACACTCCCAGTACCTCTGACACTCCCAGGTACACCTCTGACACTCCAAAGTGCACTCTCAGCCACTCCCAGGTACCTCTGACACTCCCAAGTACTCACTGACATTCCCTGGTACACCTCTGACACTCCCAGGTACACGTCCGACACTCCCAGATACACCTCTGACACACCCGGTACATATTGACCTCCCAGGTACACCACGTGCTGCCAGGTACACCTCCGACCTCCCAGGTACCTCTCTACACTCCTAGACACCTCTCACTCCCAGGTACACCTCAGACACTCCCAGGTACACCCGCCGACACTCCCAGGTACACCCAGATACTCTCAGGTACACCCCAGACACTCCCAGGTACATCTCTGAGCACTCCCAGGAACACCTCTGACTCTCCCAGGTACACCGCTGACATTGCCATTACACCTCAGACACTGCCAGGTACACCTCCCGACAATCCCAGGCACTCCTGACATTCCCTGGTACACTTCTGACACTCCCAGGTACACGTCCGACACTCCCAGATACACCTCTGACACTCCCAGGTACATCTCTGACACTCCAGGAACACCTCTGACTCTCCCAGGTACACCGTGACACTGCCAGTTACACCTCAGACACTGCCAGGTATGCGTCAAGCTACCAGGTACACCTCAGACACTCCCAGGTACACCTCAGACACTCAAGGTGCACCTCTGACACTCCCAAGTGCACCTCTGACACTCTAGGCACAACTCTGACACTCCCAGGTACACCTCAGACACTCCCAGGTACACCGATGACACTCCCAGGTACAACTCTGACACTCCCAAGTACACCTGACACTCCCAGGTACACCTCCGTCTCCCAGGTACACCTCTGACACTCCCAGGTGCACCTCTGACACTCCCTGATGCACCCTAACACACCCAGGTGCACCGCTGACACTGCCAGTTACACCTCAGACACTGCCAGGTACACCTCAGACACTGCCAGGTACACCTCAGACACTCCCAGGTACACCTCAGACACTTCAGGTGCACCTCTGACACTCCCAAGTGCAACTCTCTGACACTCCCTAGGCACCTCTGACACTCCCAGGTACCCCTCAGACACTCCCAGGTACACCTCTGACACTCCAAGTACACCTCTGACACTCCCAGGTACACCTCCGTCCTCCCAGGTACACCGCCGACACTCCCAGGCACACTTCTCACACTCCCAGGCACCTCCGACACTCCCAGGTACACCGCTGTCCTCCCAGGTACACCTTTGACCTCCCAGGTACACCTCTGACCTCCCAGGTGCACCTCTGACCTCCCAGGTACACCTTTAACACTCCCAGGTACACCTCTGACACTCCCAGGTACACCTCCTCACCTCCCAGGTACTCCACTGACATTCCTGGTACACCTCTGACACTCCTAGGTACACGTCCGACACTCCCAGATACACCTCTGACACTCCCAGGTACATCTCTGACCTCCCAGGCTAACTCTGACACTCCCAGGTACCTCTGAACTCCCAGGTACACCTCTGACCTCCCAGGGACACCTCTGACTCCCAGGTACACCTCTGACACTCCTAGGTACTCCTGACACTCCTAGGTGCTCCTCTGTCCTCCCTGATAGAGCCTCCTAACACTCCCCAGGTTGCACCGCTGACCTCCCACGTACCGCTGACACTGGCCGTTATACCACCTCCAGACACTGCCAGGTACACATCCAGACACTGCCAGGTAGACCCTCCAGACCTCCCAGGTACACCTGAGACACTCCAAGGTGCACCTCTGACGCCTCCAAGTGCACCTCTGACCCCACTCCTAGAGCACACCTCCTGGCACTCCAAAGGTACACCTCAGACACTCCCAGGTAGACCGCTGACCTCCCAGGTACACCTCTGACACTCTCATGTACACCTCCTGACACTCCCAGGTACACACCTCCCACACTCCCAGGTGCACCTCTGACCTCCCAGGTGCACTTCTCCCTCCCAGGTACACCTCCGACACTCCCAGGTACACCTCTGACACTCCCAGGTACACCTCCTGACACTCCCAGGTACACCCCTGACACTCCACAGGTACACCTCTGTCCTCCCAGGTGCTCACTGACATTCCCTGGTACACCTCTGACACTGCTAGGTACACGTCCGACACTACCAGATACACCTCCTGACACTCCCAGGTACATCTCTGACACTCCCAGTACACCTCCTGATACTCCCAGGTACACCTCTGACACTCCCCAGGTACACCTCCTGGCCTCCCAGGGACACCTTTGACACTCCCAGGTACACCTCTGACCTCCTAGGTGCTCCTCTGTCACTCCCTGATGCACACCTCCTAACACTCCCAGGTGCACCGCTGACACTCCCACATTACACACTGACACTGGCGGTTACACCTCCAGACGCACCGCCGGGTGCATCGAACTGCCTGCCAAATGACCTCAGACACTCCCAGGTACACCTGAGACACTCCAAAGGTGCACCTCCTGACACTTCAAGTGCACCTCTGAAACCTCCTAGGCACACCTTTGGCACTCCCAGGTACACCTCAGACACTCCCAGACACCGCCTGACACTCCCAGGTACACCTCTGACACTCCCAAGTACACCTCCTGACACTCCCAGGTGCACCTCCGACACTCCCAGGTACCTCTGACACTCCCAGGTACACTTCTCCACTCCCAGGTACACCTCCGACCTCCCAGATACACCTCTGACACTCCCAGGTAAGCCTCTGACACTCCCAGGTACACCTATGACCTCCCAGGTACACCTCTGACACTCAGGTACACCTTTGACACTCCCAGGCAGCACACCTCTGACACTCCCAGGTACTCCACTGACATTCCAGGGCACTGGCTCCCAGGTACACCGCCCACGCTGGTTTAGTTACACCTCCGACACTCCCAGGTTACACCTCAGAGCCTCCCAAGGTGCACTTCTCCACATTCCCAGGTACACCCTCCGACACCCCCGGTACCTCCTGACACTCCCAGGTGCACCTCTGACCTCCAAGGTACACCTCTGACACTCCCAGGTACACCTCTGACACTCCCCGTGCTCCACTGACATTCCCTGGTACACCTCTGACACTCCCAATGCGTCCGACACTCCCAGATACACACTCTGACACACCCTGGTACATCTATGGCACTCCCAGGTACACCGCTGACACTGCCAGGTACACCTCCGACACTCCCAGGTACACCTCTGACCTCCTAGGCACAGCTCTGACACTCCCAGGTGCACCTCAGACCTCCCAGGTGCACCGCTGACACTACCAGGTACGCAGATGCTCTCAGGTACACCGCAGACACTCCCAGGTACATCTCCTGACACTCCAGGAACACCTCTGTTTCTCAGGTACACACGCTGACACTGCCAGTTACACCTCAGACACTGCCAGGAACACCTCTGACAATCCCAGGTACTCCACCCAGGCATTCCGGTACACTTCTGACACTCCCAGGTGCCACGTCCGACTTGCTCCCAGATACACCTCTGACACTCCACAGGCCACATCTCTGAGCCTCCCAGGAACACCTTTGACTCCTCCCAGGTACACAGCTGAGCCTGCCAGGCTACCTCCAGACACCGCCAGGTGCACCTCAGAAACTGCCAGGTACACCTCAGACACTCCCAGGTACCTCAGACACTCCAGGGTGCACCTCCTGACACTCCCAAGTGCACCTCTGACACTCTTAGGCACACCTCTGACACTCCCCAGGTGCCTCAGACACTCCCAGATGCACCGGTGACACTCCCAGGTACACCTCTGACCCCTCCCAGGAGTACACCTATGAGGCACTCCCAGGTACACCTCCGATACTCCCAGGTACACCTCTGACACTCCCAGGTACACCTCTGACACTCCCAGGTACTCCTGGCATTCCCTGGTGCACCTCCTGACACTCCTAGGTACCGTCCGACACTCCCAGATACACCTACTGGCCTCCCAGGTACATCTCTGACACTCCCAGGTACACCTCTGTCACTCCCCGGGTACACCTCTGACACTCTTAGGTACACCTCCGATACTCCCTGAGGTACACCTCCGATGCTCCCAGGTACACCTCCTGACACTCCCAGGCCTCCCTCTGACACTCCCTGTGGTTCAGGACTCAGGTACACCTCCGATACTCCCAGGTACACCTTTGGAGACTCCCAGATTGCTTCATGAGCCTCCCTGGTATACCTCCTGACATTCATGGAGTACACCTCCGATGCTCCCAGGTACACCTCTGATACTCCCAGGTACACCTCTGACCTCCCAGGTCCGCCTCCATTCCAGGTACAACTCTGACACTCCCAGGTAAACCTCCTGATACTCCTATGTACATCTCCTGACACTCCCAGAGTACACCTCCTGAGCCTCCTGGGTCTTCCTCTAACACACCCAGGTGCACCGCTGACACTGCTAGTTACACCTCAGACACTGCCAGGTGCACCTCCAGACACCAGGTACACCTCAGACATTCCCAGGTACACCTCAGACACTCAAGGTGCACCCCTCTGGCCACCTTAAGTGCACCTCCTGACACTCCTAGGCACACCTGGCCTCCCAGGTGCCTCCAGACACTCCCAGGTGCACCTCCTGACCTCCCAAAATTGCACCTCTGACCTCCCAGATTACACCTCCGACACTCCCAGGTGCACCGCCGACACTCCCAGGCCACACTTCTCACACTCCCAGGTACACCTCCGACACTCCCAGGTACACCGCTGTCACTCCCAGGTACACATTTGACCTCCCAGGTACACCTCCTGAGCCTCCCAGGTACACCTCTGACACTCCCAGGTGCACCCAGCAACACTCCCAGGTGCACCTCTGACCTCCCAGGTACACCTCTGACACTCAGGTCCCTCCACTGACATTCCCTGGTACCTCCTGGCCTCCCTAGGTACGTCCGACACTCCCAGGCCTCCTGACTCACCCAGGTACACCTCTGACACTCCCAGGTACCTCTGAGCCTCCCAGGTACACCTCTGACACTCCCAGGTATTCCTCTGTCCTCCTGATGGAATATCTAACCTCCCAGGTTAGCACCGCTGACACTCCACGTGCACCGCTGACACTGGCGGTTACACCTCAGACACTGCCAGGTACACATCAGACACTGCCATGTAGACCTCCAGACACAGCTCCTAGGTACACACCTGGGTGCTCAAGGTGCCTCTGACACTTCAGGTGCACCTCAGCCTCCTAGGCACACCTCTGGCCCTCCCAGGTGCACCTCAGACCTTACTCCCCCGGTACACCGCTGACCTCCCCAGGTACACCTCCTGACCTCCAGTACACCTCAGCCTCCCAGGTACACCTCCGACACTCCCAGGTGCACCTCTGGCCTCCCAAGGTGCACTTTTCACACCTCCCAGGTACACCTCCGGCACTCCCAGGTACCTCCTGACACTCCAGGTAAACCTCTGACACTCCCAGATTTTCTGTTGCTCCCAGGTACACCTCTGACACTCCCAAGTGCACATTTGACACTCCAGGTACACACCTCTGACCTCCCAGGTACTCCACTGACATTCCCTGGTACCTCTGACCTCCCTGGTACACGCTGACACTGAGCAGTGCACACCTCCGACACTCCCAAATACACCTCCGACACTCCAGGTACACCTCGACGCCTGGGCACAGCTCTGACACTCCCAGTTACACATCAGACACTCCCAGGTACACGCTGGCCTCCCAGGTGCACCCAGATACCCTCAGGTACACCCAGACACTCCCAGGTACATCTCCTGACACTCCCAGGAACACCTCCTGACTCTCCCAGGTACACCCATGACACTGCGGTGCACCTCAGACACTGCCAGGTTGCACACCTCTGTGATCCAGACCACTGACATTCCCTGAGGTACCTTCGGCCTCCCAGGTACCGTCCGACACTCCCAGATACACCCCTCCGACACTCCCAGGTACACCTCTGACCTCCCAGGTAAACCTCCTGACACTCCCAGGTACACACCTATGACCTCCCAGGTACACCTCTGACACTCCCAGATTGCACCTTTGACCTCCCAGGTACACCTCTCTGACACTCAGGAACTCCACCTGACATTCCCTGGTACACCTCCTGACCTCCCAGGTACACAGCTGACACTGAGCAGGGTACACCTCCGACACTCCCAGGTACACCTCCGACACTCCCAGGTACACCTCCCCTGACCTCCTAGGCACAGCTCTGACACTCCCAGTGCACACCTCAGACACTCCCAGGTGCACCGCTGACCTCCCAGGTACAGATGCTCTCAGGTACACCCCAGACACTCAGGAACATCTCTGACACTCCCAGAACACCTCCTGACTCTCCCAGGTACACAGCTGACACTGCCAAGTTACACCTCAGACACTGCCAGGTACACCTCCTGATAATCCCAGGTACTCCACTGACATTCCCTGGTACACTTCACAGCCTCCCAGGTACCCCGTCCGACCTCCCAGATACACCTCCTGGCCTCCCAGGTACATCTCTGGCCTCCCAGAAACACCTCTGACTCTCCCAGGTACACAGCTGACACTGCCAGTTACACTCCCAGAGTACACCTCAGGCTCCAAGGTGCACCTCCTGACACTCTCAAGTGCACCTCCTGACCTCCCTAGGCACACCTCTGACCTCCCAAGGTTCACCTCAGACACTCCCAGGTACACCGGTGACACTCCCAGGTACAACTCTGACACTCCCAAGTACACCCTATGACACTCCCAGTGCACCTCCCGATGCTCCCAGGTGCACCTCTGACACTCCCAGGTACACCTCTGACCTCCCTGATACACCTCCTAACACACCCAGGTGCACCGCTGACACTGCCAGTTACACCTCAGACACTATAGCAGGTTACACCTCAAAACTGCCAGGTACACCTCAGACACTCCCAGGTACACCTCCAGAGACTCAAGGTGCACCTCTGGCATCCCAAGTGCACCTCTGACTACTAGGCACACCTCCTGACACTCCCAGGTTCCTCAGACACTCCCCAAAATTGCACCGGTGACACTCCCAGATGCAACTCCTGGCCTCCCAGAGTACACCCTGTGACACTCCCAGGTGCACACCTCCGATGCTCCCAGGTGCCTCTGAGCCTCCCAGGTGCACCTCTGACGCTTTCCCTGATACACCTCTAACATACCCAGGTGCACCGCTGACACGCCAGTTACACCTCCAGACACTGCCAGGTGCACCTCCAGACACTCCCAGGTGCCCCTCAGACACTCCCAGGTACACCTCTGACACTCCCAATTACACCTCTGTCACTCCCAGGTACACCTCTGACACTCTTGGGTACACCTCCGATGCTCCCTGGTACACCTCCGATACTCCCAAGATGCACACCTCCTCCTGGCCTCCCAGGTACTCCTCTGACACTCCCTGGATTTCACCTCCTGAGACTCCCAGGTACACCTCCAGATACTCCCAGGTACACCTTTGAGACTCCAGGTGCTTCACTGACACTCCCTGGTATACCTCTGACATTTCCCAGGTTGCCTCCGATGCTCCCAGATTTACCTCTGATACTCCCAGGTACACCTCTGACACTCCCAAGGTCCGCCTCCGACACTCCAGGTACAACTCTGACACTCCCAGGTAAACCTCTGATACTCCTATGTACATCTGACACTCCCAGGTACACCTCCTGACACTCCCTAGGTCTTCCTCCTAACACACCCAGGTGCACCGCCCGGCCGCACCACTGAGTTACACCTCCAGACACTACCAGGTACACCTCAGGCACTGCCAGGTACACCTCAGACGCCAGGTACACCTCAAGGGCACTCAAGGTGCACCTCGGCCTCCCAAGTGCACCTCCTGACCTCCTAGGCACACCTCTGACACTCCCAGGTGCCCTCCAGACACTCCCAGGTACACCTCTGACCTCCCAAGTGCACCTCTGACACTCCCAGGTGCACACACCTCCGACCTCCAGATTTTACCGCCGACCTCTGACACACTTCTCACACTCCCAGGTACACCTCCGACACTCCCAGGTACACACTGTCCTCCCCAGGTACACATTTGACACTCCCAAAAAGATTTACACCTGTGACACTCCCAGGTCACACCTCTGACACTCCCAGGTACACAGCAACACTCCCAGGTACACCTCCTGACACTCCAGGTACACCTCTGACACTCCAGGTCCCTCCCTTGACATTCCTGGTACACCTCTGACCTCCTAGGTACACGTCCGACACTCCCAGATACCTCTGACACACCCAGGTACACCTCCTGAGCCTCCCAGATTGCACCTCATTTGCTCCCAGGCCTCTGACACTCCCAGGCCATTCCTCTGTCCTCCTGATAGGCCTCCTAACACTCCCAGGTGCTGACCTCCCACGTGCACCACTGACACTGGCAGTTACACCTCCAGACACTGCCAGGTGCCACATCAGACACTGCCATGTAGACCTCAGACCTCCCTAGGTACACCTGAGTCACTCCAAGGTGCACCTCCTGGCTTGCCCCAAGTGCACCTCTCTGACACTCCTAGAGCACACTCTGGCCCTCCCAGGTACACCTCAGACACTCCCCAGGTACACCGCTGACACTCCCAGGTACACCTCTGACACTCCCAAGTACACCTCTGACACTCCCAGGTACACACCTCCGACACTCCCAGGTACTCCTCTGACCTCCCAGGTACACTTCTCTCCACCTCCCCGGAGTACACCTCCCGACACTCCCAGGTGCACCTCTGGCCTCCCAGGTAAACCTCTGACACTCCCAGGTACACCCATGACACTCCCAGGTGCACCTCTGACACTACCAGGTACATTTGACCTCCCAGGTGCACACCTCAGGCACTCCCAGATTGCTCCACTGACATTCCCTGGTACACCTCCTGTCCTCCCTGGTACACAGCTGACACTGAACAGGTACACCTCCGACACTCCCAAATACACCTCCGACACTCCCAGGTACCTCTGGCCTCCCTAGGCACAGCTCTGACACTCCCAGGTACACATCAGACACTCCCAGGTACACCATGACACTCCAAATTACCCAGATACCCTCAGGTACACCCCAGACACTCCAGGTACATCTCTGACACTCCCAGGAACACCTCTGACTCTCCCAGGTACACCGCTGACACTGCCAGTTGCACCAGACACGCCAGGTGCACCTCCTGACAATCCCAGGTACTCCACTGACATTCCCTAGTGCACTTCTGACCTCCCAGGCGCGTCCATGCTCCCAGATGCACCTCCGACACTCCCAGGTGCACCTCCTGGCCTCCCAGATTGACCTCTGACCTCCCAGGTGCACCACCAGCACTCCCAGGTGCACCTCCTGACACTCCCAGGTACACCTTTGACACTCCCAGGTACACCTCTGGCCTCCCAGGTATCACTGACATTCCTGGTGCACCTCTGACACTTCCAGGGTGCACTTGACTGCTGAGCAGGACACCTCCGACACTCCCAGGTACACCTCCGACATAATTTACACCTCCTGACACTCCTAGGCACAGCTCTGACACTCCCAGGTGGTACCTCAGACACTCCCAGGTACCACCGCTGACACTCCAGGTACACCCAGATACTCTCAGGTACACCCCAGACACTCCCAGGTACATCTCCTGACACTCCCAGGAACACCTCTGACTCTCCCAGGTACACCGCTGACTGCTGCCAGTTACACCTCAGACACCAGTACACCTCTGATAATCCCAGGTATCCACTGACATTCCCTGGTACTTCCTGACCTTACTCCCAGGTACACGTCAGACACTCCCAGATACACCTCCTGACACTCCCCAGGTACATCTCTGACACTCCAGAAACACCTCTGACTCTCCCAGGTACACCGCTGACACTGCCAGTTACACACCTCAGACACTGCTAGGTACACCTCCAGGAAACTGCACCAGGTACACCTCAGACACTCCAGGTACACCTCAGAGACTCCCAGGTGCACCCCTCTGGCCCACTCTCAAGTGCACCTCTGACACTCCTAGAGCACACCTCTGACACTCCCAGGTTCACCTCAGACACTCCCAGGTTACACCGGTGACACTCCCAGATTACAACTCTGACACTCCCAAGTACGCCTATGGCCTCCCAGATTTGCACCTCCGATGCTCCCAGGGTACACCTCTGACACTCCCAGGTACACCTCTGACCTCCCTGTTACACACCTCTAACACACCCAGGTTGCACCGCTGACTGCCAGTTACACCTCAGACACTGCCAGGTGCACCTCCAGAAACTGCCAGGTACCTCAGACACTCCCAGGTGCCTCAGGGCTCAAGGTGCACCTCTGGCCTCCCAAGTGCACCTCTGACACTCCCTAAGAGCACACCTCCTGACACTCCCAGGTTCACCTCAGACCTCCCAGGTACGGTGACCTCCCAGGTACAGCTCTGAGCAGCCAGGCGCACACAGCAGGTACACCTCCGATGCTCCCAGGTACACCTCCCGACACTCCCAGGTGCACCTCTGGCCTCCTGATACACCTCCCCTAACACACCCAGGTGCACCATGACACTGCCAGTTACACCTCAGACACTGCCAGGTACCTCCAGACACTCCCCAAGGTACCCCTCCAGACACTCCCAGGTACACCTCCTGACCTCCCAATTACACCTCTGGCCTCCCAGGTACACCTCCGACACTCCCAGGTGCACCGCCGGCTCCCAGACACACTTCTCTCACACTCAGGTACACCTCCGACACTCCCAGGTACACCGGTCACTCCCAATTTGCTTGACCTCCCAGGTAAACCTCTGACACTCCCAGGTACACCTCTGGCCTCCCAGAACACCCCCCCAACACTCCCAGGTACCTCTGACACTCCCAGGTACACCTCGGCTCCCAAGGTACTCCACTGACATTCCCTGGTACACACTCTGGCCTCCCTAGGTACACGTCGACACTCCCAGATACACCTCTGACACTCAGGTACATCTCCTGACTGCTCCCAGGTACACCTCTGACCTCCCCAGGTGCACCTCTGACCTCCCAGGTATACCTCCTGACCTCCCAGGGACACCTCTGAAACTCCCAGGGTACACCTCTGACCTCCTAGGTGCTCCTCTGTCACTCATTGATAAACCTCCTAACCTCCCAGGTGCACGTGACACTCCCACGTACACACGCTGACACTGTTGGGTACACCTCAGACACTGCCATTTACACATCAGACCCTGCCAGGTAGACCTCAGACTTGCTCCCAGGTACACCTGAGACACTCAAAGGTGCACCTCCTGACAGCCTCAAGTGCACCTCTGACACTCCTAGGCACACCTCTGGCACTCAAGGTGCACCTCAGGGCACTCCCAGGTACACCGCTGACCTCCCAGGTGCACCTCTGAGGCAGATCCCAAGTGCACCTCCTGACCTCCCAGGTGCACCTCCCACCTCCCAGGTACACCCCTCTGAGCCTCCCAAATTTACCTTCTCACAATCCAAGGTACACCTCCGACACTCCCAGGTACACCTCTGACACTCCCAGACACACCTGACACTCCAGGTACACCTCCTGACACTCCCCAGGTACACCTCTGTCACTCCCAGGGCCTCCACTGACATTTCCTGGTACACCTCTGACACTGCTAGGTACGATCCGACACTCCCAAATGCACCTCCTGGCCTCCCAGGTACATCTCTGGCCTCCCAGGTACACCTCTGACACTCCCAGGTACCTCACAGCCCCTCCCCAGGTACACCTCTGACACTCCCAGGGACACCATTGACACTCCCAGATTACACCTCTGTCCACAGGTGCTCCTCTGTGCTCCCACAGTACACCTCCTAACCTCCCAGGTGCACCTTTGACCTCCCGTGCCGCACCTGCCTGGACACTGGCAGTTACACCTCAGACACTGCCAGGTACACATCAGACCTTGCTGCCAGGTAGACCTCAGACACTCCCAGGAACACCTGAGACACTCCAAGGTGCCTCCTGACACTTCCAAGTGCACCTCCTGACACTTCTAGGCACACCTTTGGCACTCCCAGGTACACCTCAGACACTCCCAGGTAAAACCTGACCTCCCAGGTACACCTCTGAGCACTCCCCAAGTACACCTCCTGACACTCCCAGGTACACCTCCAGAGCACTCCCAGGTACACCTCTGACACTCCCAGGTACCTTCTCACACTCCCAGGTACACCTCCGACCTCCCAAGATACACCTCTCTGAGCCTCCCCAGGTGAAACCTTTGGCCTCCCAGGTACCTGTGACACTCCCAGGTACACCTCTGAGCACTCCCAGGTACACCTTTGACTGCTCCCCAGAATTGCACCTCTGACACTCCCCAGGTACTCCACTGACATTCCTGGTGCACCTCTGGCACTCCCAAGGTACACCGCGCTGACGCTGAACAGGTACACCTCCGACACTCCCAGGTACACCTCCGACCTCCCAGGTACACTTCTCACATTCAGAGTACACCTCGACCTCCCCGTTACCTCGACCTCCAGGTACACCTCTGACACTCAAGGTGCACCTCTGACACTCAGGTACACCTCTGACCTCCCAAATTACTCCACTGACATTCCTGAGGTACCTCTGACACTCCCCAATACGTCCGACACTCCCAGATACACCTCTAACACACCCTGGTACATCACTGGCCTCCCAGGTACACCGCTTGACACTGCCAGGTACACCTCCGACACTCCCAGGTACACCGCTGACTACTACCAGGTACGCGGATGCTCTCAGATTTACACATGAACCTCCCAGGTGCATCTCTGACACTCCCAGGAACACCTCCTGAGGCTCTCCAGGTACACCGATGACACTGCCAGTTACACCTCAGCAGACACTGCCAGGTACCTCTGACAATCCAGGTATCCACTGACATTCCCTGGTACACTTCTGTGTGGCACTCCCAGGTACACGTCCGACACTCCCAGATACACCTCTGACACTCTCCCAGGTACATCTTGACACTCCAGGAACACCTCTGACTCTCCCAGGTACACCGCTGACCTGCCAGATACACCTCAGACACTGCCAGGTGCACCTCCAGAAACTGCCAGGTACACCTCAGACACTCCCAGGTGCCTCAGACACTCAGGTGCACCTCTGACGCTTCAAGTGCACCTCTGACGCACCCTAGGCACACCTCTGGCACTCCAGGTACACCTCCAGACACTGGAGTACACCGCTGACACTCCCAGGTGCACCTCGGCGATCCCAAGTGCACCTCTGACACTCCCAGGTACATCTCCCACACTCCCAGGTACACCTCTGACCTCCCAGGTACACTTCTCATAATCCCCAGGTACACCTCCGACACTCCCAGGTACACACCTCTGGCCTCCAGGTGCACCTCCTGGCCTCCCAGTTACACCTCTGACACTCCCAGACACCTCTGTCACTCCCAGGTACTCCACTGACATTTCCTGGTACACCTCTGACACTACTGGGTGCAGGTCGACGCTCCCAAATACACCTCTGACACTCCCAGGTGCATCTCTGGCCTCCAGGTACACCTCTGACACTCCCAGGTACACCTCCTGGCCTCCCAGGTACACCTCTGACCTCCAGGGACACCTTTGACACTCCCAGGTAAACCTCTGACACTCCTAGGTGCTCCTCTGTCCACTCCCTGATGCACCTCTAACACTCCCAGGTGCACCGCTGACCTCCCACGTACAAACCTGACGCTGGCAGTTACACCTCCAGACACTGCCAGGTACACATCCAGACACTGCCAGGTGGGCCTCCAGGCCTCCCAGGTACACCTGAGACACTCCCAGGTGCACCTCCTGACGCTTCCCAAGTGCACCTCTGACCTCAGGCACACCTTTGGCACTCCCAGGTACACCTCAGACACTCCCAAGGTGAGCCACTTGACACTCCCCGGGTACCTCTGACCTCCCAAGTGCACCTCCTGACACTCAGGTGCACCTCAGACACTCCCCAGGTGCACCTCCTGACACTCCCAAGGTGCACTTCTCACACTCCCAGGTACACCTCCGACACTCCCAGATGCACACCTCCTGACACTCCCAGGTAAACCTTTGACACTCCCAGGTACACCCTATGACACTCCAGGTACACCTCTGACACTCCCAGGTACACCTTTGACACTCCCAGGTACACCTCCTGGCCTCCCAGGTACTCCACTGACATTCCTGGTACACCTCTGGCACTCCCAGGTACACCACTTGATGAGCACTGAACAGATTACACCTCCGACACTCCCAAGGTACACCCTCCAGAAACACTCCAGGTACGCCTCACATTCCCAAGGTACACCTCCGGCCTCCCCGTTACACCTCCTGACACTCCCAGGTACACCTCTGACCCCTCCAGATTTACACCTCCTGACCTCCCAGGTACACCTCTGACACTCCCAAATTACTCCACTGACATTCCCTGGTACACCTCTGACACTCCCAATGCACACGTCCGACACTCCCAGATGCACCTCTGACACACCCTGGTACATCTATGACACTCCCAGGTACACCGCTGACACTGCCAGGTACACCTCCGACACTCCCAGGTACACCTCTGACACTCCTATAGGCACAGCTCTGACACTCCCAGGTACACCTCAGACACTCCCAGGTACACGCTGACACTACCAGGTACGCAGATGCTCTCAGGTACACCGCAGACACTCCAGGTATCTCTGACCTCCCAGGAACACCTCCTGACTCTCCCAGGTACACCGATGACACTGCCAGTTACACCTCAGACACTGCCAGGTACACTCTGACAATCCCAGGTGCTCCCACTGACGTTCCTGGTGCACTTCTGAGCCTCCCAGGTGCACGTCCGGCACTCCCAGATACACCTCCTGACACTCCCAGGTGCATCTCTGACCTCCCAGGAACACCTCTGACTCCCAGGTACCTGCTGACACTGCCAGATACACCTCCAGACACTGCCAGGTACACCTCAGAGAGCACCAGGTACACCTCAGACACTCCAGGTACACCTCCAGACACTCAAGGTGCACCTCCTGACACTCCCAAGTGCACCTCTGACACTCCTAGACACCTCTGCCACTCCCGCGTAAGCGCACCTCAGACACTCCCCAGGTACACCGGTGAGCACTCCCAGGTACACCTCGGCCTCCCAGGTACTCCACTGACATTCCTGGTACACCTCTGACACTCCCCTGGGTGCCAAGATCCGACACTCCCAAGATACACCTACTGACACTCCCAGGTACATCTCTGACACTCCCAGGTACACCTTTGAGACTCAGGTGCTTCACTGACACTCCCTGGGTATACCTCTGACATTCGCAATTACACCTCCGATACTCCCAGGTACACCTCCTGATACTCCCAGGTAACCCTCTGACACTCCCAGATCCGCCTCTGAGACTCCCAGGGCTGCTCTGACACTCCCAGGTAAACCTCACACTCCTAGGTACATCTCTGACACTCCCAGGTACACCTCCCAGGCACTCCCTGGGTATTCCTCTGACACTCCTTGGTACTCCTCTGAGCACTCCCAGGTACACCTCTGACACTGCCAGGTACACCTCTGACAATCCCAGGTACTCCACTGACATTCCCTGTAGTACACTTCTGACTCCCAATTTTTACGTCCGACACTCCCAGATACACCTCTGGCCTCCCAGTTACATCTCTGACTTGCTCCCAAGTACACCTCTGACACTCCCAGGTACACCTCCGACACTCCCCAGGTACACCTCAACACTCCCCAGATACACCTCCTGAGCCTCCCAGGTAGGCCTTTGAGCCACTCCCAGGTACACCTGGCCTCCCAGGTACACTCCTGGCCTCCCAGGTACACCTTTGACACTCCCAGGTACACCTCTGACACTCCCAGGGTACTCACTGGCATTCCCTGGTGCACCTCTCTGGCACTCCAGGTACACGCTGACACTGAACAGGTACACCTCCGACACTCCCAGGTACACCTCAGGCACTCCAGGTACACTTCACACATTCCCAGGTACACCTCCGACCTCCCCGTTACACCTCCTGGCCTCCCAGGTGCACCTCCTGACCTCAAGGTACACCTCTGACCTCCCAGGTGCACACCTCCTGACACTCCCAAGTACTCCACAGGCATTCCCTGGTACACCTCTGACACTCCCAATGCAAGTCGACGCTCCCAGATGCACCTCTGACACACCCTGGTACATCTATGACACTCCCAGGTACACCGCTGACACTGCCAGGTACACCTCCGACACTCCCAGGTGCACCTCTGACCTCCTAGGCACAGCTCCTGACCTCCAGAGTGCCTCTGGCACTCCCAGGTACACCGCTGACACTACCGGGTACACCAGATACTCTCAGGTGCCGCGAACACTCCCCAGGTACATCTCTGGCCTCCAGGAACACCTCCTGACTCTCCCAGACACACCGATGACACTGCCAGTTACACCTCAGACACTGCCAGGTACACCTCCTGACAATCCCAGGTACTCCACTGACATTCCCTGGTACACTTCCTGACCTCAGGTACACGTCCGACCTCAGATACACCTCCTGACACTCCAGGTGCATCTCTGACCTCCCAGAACACCTCTGACTCTCCGGTGCCTGTGACTGCTGCCGGATGCACCTCAGACTGCCAAGGTACCTCCGAGCACCAGGTGCCTCAGACACTCCTAGGTACACCTCCAGACACTCCAAAGATTACCTGCTGACACTCCCAAGTGCACCTCCTGACCTCCCAGTTTTACCTCGGCACTCCATGTACACCTCAGACACTCCCAGGTGCACGGTGACACTCCCAGGTACACCTCTGACACTCCCAAGTACACCTATGCCCTCCCAGGTGCACTCCTTCCGATACTCCCCAGTGCACCTCTTGAGCCTCCCAGGTGCACCTCCTGACCTCCCAGGTGCTCCACTGACATTTCCTGGTGCACCTCCTGGCCTCCTGGGTGCACGTCCAAACACTCCCAGATGCACCTACTGACACTCCCAGGTGCCATCTCTGACCTCCCAGGTACACCTCTGGCCTCCCAGGTGCACCCCTCTGACACTCTTAGGTGCCTCCGATACTCCTGGTACACCTCAAACCTCCCAGGTACACCTCGGCCTCCCAGGTACTTCTCCTGACCTCCTGGTTCCTCTGAGACTCCCAGGTACACCTCCGATACTCCCAGGTACCTTTGAGACTCCCAGGTACTTCACTGACACTCCCTGGTATACCTCTGACATTCGCAGGTACACCTCCGATACTCAGGTACACCTCCTGTGATACTCCCAGGTAACCCTCCTGACCTCCCAGATCCGCCTCCGAGACTCCCGGGTGCAAGCTCTGAGCCTCCCAGGTGGCCTCCGATGCTCCTAGGTACATCTCACAGGCACTCCCAGATTTTTATCTCGAGCTCAGGTACAACTCTGAGCCTCCCAGGTAGCCTCTGATGCTCCTAGGTGCATCTCTGACTCCCAGGTTTTGCCTCTGACCTTTCCCTACATTCTGACACTCTAGGTGTTCTCTGACCTGGGTACTCCACGGCATTCCTGATTTGCTTCTGACACTCCCAGGTGCACGTCCGACACTCCCAGATACACCTCTCAGACCTCCCAGGTGCATCTCTGACCTCCCAGGTTCCACCTCTGACATCCCTGATACCTCTGACACTCCCAGGTGCACGCTGAGCACTGCCGGTTACACCTCAGACCTGCCAGTTCCCTCACTTGCTGCCAGGTACCACCTCAGACACTTCCAGGTACCTCAGACCTCCCAGGTGCACCTCAGACACTCAAGGTGCACCTCTGATGCTCCCAAGTGCCTCTGACACTCCTAGGCACCTCTGACCTCCAGGTGCCTCAGACTCTCCCAGGTACACCTCTGACACTCCCAGTACCTTGACCTCCTGGCACACCTCCGTTTGCTCCCAGGTACATGACACTCTGGGTACGCTACACTCCAAGGTGCACCTCTGACCTCAAGTACCTCTGACCTCCCAGGTGCACCTCTGGCACTCCAGATACAGTGACTTGACAGGTTTTACCTCCGACCTCCCAGGTGCACCTCCGACACTCCCAGGTACTTCTCCACATTCCCAGGTACCCTCCGATACTCCCCGTTACACCTCTGACCTCCCAGGTACACCTCTGACCTCCAAGGTTCACACCTCTGACGCTCCGGGTACCTCTGACTCTCAAGTACTCACTGACATTCCTGGTACCTCTGACACTCCCAATACGTCCGGCCTCCCAGATACACCTCTGACACACCCTGGTGCATCTATAACACTCCCAGGTACACTTCCCAGTTGCACTGCCAGTTTCTACCTCCAACCTCCCAGGTGCACCTCTGACACTCCTAGGCACAGCTCTGTGCTCCCAGTACACCTCAGACACTCCCAGGTTCACTGCTTGACACACAGGTACACCCAGATACTCTCAGGTGCACTGCAGACACTCCAGGTACATCTCTGATACTCCCAGGAACACCTCTACTTCTCGGTACGCAGTGACACTGCGATTACACCTCAGACTGCCAGGTACACCTCTGGCAATCCCAGGTACTCACCTGACATTCCCTGGTGTGCTTCCTGACACTCCCAGGTGACACGTCCGACACTCCCCAATGGACCTCTGACTCTCCCAGGTACATCTCTGACCTCCCACCTCTGCTCTCCCAGGTACACCTCTGACTCTGCCAGATACACTCGGACACTGTGAGGTACCTCCAGCTTGCCTGGTTACACCTCAGACACTCCCAGGTACACCTCAGACACTCCAAGGTGCTGCTCAGACACTCCCAAGTGCACCTCTGACACTCGTGAGCACCTCTGACACTCCCATGTATACCTCAGACACTCCCAGGTACACCGGTGACACTCCCAGGTACCTCTGACACTCCCAGAGTACACCTATGACCTCCAAGGTACACCTCCGATACTCCCAGGTACCTCTTGGCTTGCTCCCAGGTACCTCTGATACTCCCAGGTACTCACTGACATTCCCTGGTACACCTCTGACACTCCCTGGGTACGTCGACCTCCAGATCACCTACCCAACACTCCCAGGTACATCTCTGCACCTCCCAGGCACCTCTGACCTCCCAGGTACACCTCTGACTTGCTCTTAGGTACCTCCGTCTCCTTTGCACCTCCGATGCTCCCGTGCACCTCTGATGCTCCCAGGTACTCTCTGACTTCTCCTGGTTTCACCTCTGAACTCCCAGGTACACCTCCGATACTCCCAGGTACACCTTTGAGACTCCCAGGCGCTTACTGACACTCCTGGTATGCCTCTGACATTCCCAGGACCTCCGATGCTCCCAGGTGCACTCTGATGCTCCCAGGTACCACTGGCTTGCTCCCAGGTCACGCCTGGAGCCTCCCAGGTTTCTCTGACATGCTGGGTAAACCTCTGATACTCTGTGTTACATCTCTGACACTCCTAGGTACCTCTGTCCTCCTGGGTGTTCCTCTAACACTCCCAGGTGCTGCATGACACTGCTGGTTACCTCGGAGCACTGCCAGGTACACCTCCAGACACCTCAGGGCTCCCAGGTACCTGAGACACTCCAGTGCCCTCTGCACTCCCAGGGCCACCTCTGACTTGCTCTAGGCACACCTCTGACTGCTCCCGGGTACCCTCAGACACTCCCAGGTGCACCTCCCGGCACTTCCAGTGCCTCTTCGGCCTTCCCAGGTACACCTCCGACACTCCCAGGTACCACCGCCGACACTCCCAGGTACACCTCTGACACTCCCAGGTGCACCTCTGACACTCCCAGGTACACCTCTGTCACTCCCAGGTACACGGTGGCCTGCCAGTTACCTCTGACCTCCCAGGTGCCACCTCCAGCTTGCTCCCAGGTACACCTCTGCTCCCAGGCACCTCTGTTGCTCCCAGGTGCCTCTCTGACACTCCCAGGTCCTCCTGACCTCCCTGGTACACCTCTGACCTCCCAGGTACGTCAGACTTGCTCCCAGGCCTGCCTCTGACACTCCCAGGTACCTCTGGCCTCCCAGGTACCTCTGACACTCCCAGGTGCACCTCTGACCTCCCAGGGCATTTCCTCTGTCACTCCCTGGTAAACCTCCTAACACTCCCAGGTGCTGCTTCAGCTTCCGCTCCCAGGTACCACCTTGACACTGGCAGTTACACCTCGAACACTGCCAGGTACACATCGGGCTTTGCTGCCAGGTGAACCTCAGGCACTCCTAGGTACACCTGAGTCTCCAAGGTGCACCTCCGAACACCAAGTGCACGCTGACCTCCCTACTCACTCTGGCCCTCCCGGGTTCACCTCAGACACTCCCAGGGCACCGCTGACCTCCAGGTGCACCTCTGACACTCCCAGTGCCTCTGACACTCCAGGTGCACCTCCGACACTCCCAGGTGCACACCTCCTGACACTCCCAGGTGCCTTCTCACACTCCCAGGTGCCTCCGACACTCCCCGGTGCACCTCTGACACTCCAGGTACCTCTGGCACTCCAGATGCCACCTGACACTCCCGGGTTTTCTCTGACCTTGCTCCCAGGTGCTCACTTTGACACTCCCAGGTACACCTCTGACACTCCCAGGTACTCCTCGGCATTCCTGAGTACAGCTCTGACCTCCTGGTACACCTGACACTCCCAGGTACCCTCTGACCTCCCAGGTGCACCTCCGGCCTCCCAGGTTGCACCTCTGAGCCTCTGGGTACCTCTGACCTCCCAGGTGCACATCCAGACACTCCCAGGTACACCTCTGACACTCCCAGGTGCACCCTGACACCTCAGGTGCACCCAGACACTCACGTTGCATCTCCTGACTCCCAGGAACACCTCCCCTGACTCTCCCAGGTACACCTCTGACACTGCCAGTTACACCTCTGACACTGCCAGGTGCACACTTCCTGACAATCCCAGGGTGCTCCACTGACATTCCACAGTACCTTCCTAACCTCCCAGGTACACGTCCGGCCTCCAGATACACCTCTGACACTCCCAGGTACACTCCAACCTCCCCAGGTACACCTCTGGCTCCCAGGTACACCTTGACACTCCCAGGTACACCTCCTGACACTCCCAGGTACACCTTGACACTCAGGTACACCTCTGACCTCCCAGTTGCTCCACTGACATTCCTGGTACCTCTGACTCTCCCAGGTACACCATGACACTGACAGTTACACCTCCGACACTCAATTTTTTACTCCGACTTGCTCCCAGGTACACTGCCTCTGACACTCCCTAGGCACAGCTCTGACCTCCCAGGTACACCTCAGACACTCCAGGTACACCACTGACCTCCAGGTAAGAATGCTCTCAGGTACACCCAGACTTGCTCCCAGGTACATCTCGGCCTCCCGTTTCCTCTGACTCTCCCAGGTACACCTTTGACACTGCCAGTTACACCTCGGGCCTTGCTGCCAGGTACCTCTGACATCCCAGGTACTCCCACCCCGGCATTCCTGGTACTTCTACAACCTCCCAGGTACACGTCTGACACTCCCAGATACACCTCGGCACTCCCAGGTACATCTCTGGCCTCCCAGGTTTTGCCTCCTGACTCCCAGGTACACCATGGCTTGCTGCCAGTCCCACCTCAGGCACTGCCAGGTACTCAGCTGTGGTACCTCAGACACTCCCAGGTACACCTGGGCTGCTCAGGGTGCACCCTCTGTCCTCCGGGTGCACCTCTGACCTCCCGAGCACCACCTCTGCTGCTCCAGGTGCACCTCTGGCACTCCCAGGTGCACCTGTGACACTCAGGTACCCTCTGAGCACTCCCAGGTACTCCGCAGCATCCCTGGTGCACCTCTGACACTCCTGGTACACCTCTGACCTCCCAGGTACACCTCCAGCACTCCCAGGTGCATCTCCGACACTCCCAGGTGCACCTCCGACACTCCCAGGTGCACCTCTGACACTCCCAGGCCTTCTCCACACACTCCCAGGTACCTCCCGGCCTCCCAGGTACCTCTGTCACTCCCAGGTACACCTGACTTGCTCCCAGGTACCTCTGACGCTCCCAGGTGCCTCCTGGCCTCCCAGGTACACCTCTAACTTGCTCCCAGGTACACCTCTGACACTCCCAGGTACACCTCTGACACTCCCAGGTCCTCCACTGACATTCCCTGGTGCACCTCTGACCTCCCAGGCCCGTCCCAGCTTGCTCCCAGGTACTCTGACACTCCCAGGTACACCTCAGCCTCCCAGGTGCACCTCTGTGCAGGTACACCTCTGACACTCCCAGGTACTCTCTGTCCTCCCTGATAACCTCTGACACTCCCAGGTGCCCTTTAACACTCCCTCATTACCTGCACTGACACTGGTAGTTACACCTCGGCTTACTGCCAGGTACACATCAGTCTGCCATGTGACCTCGAACACTCCCAGGTGCACCTGAGACTCAAGGTGCACCTCTGACATCGGGTCTTCCTCTGACACTCTGGTTGCCTCTGGCCTCCCAGGTACACCTCCAGACACTCCCAGTTGCTGACCCTCCCAGATCTGACTGCTCCAAGTGCCTCTGGCCTCCCAGGTACACCTCCGACACTCCCAGGTGCCTCCCTGCACTCAGGTACATTCTCACCTCCCAGGTACACCTCCGACTTTCCAGGTACACCTCAGCCTCCCAGGTACCTCAGCCTGCTCCAGTTACCTCTGACACTCCCGGTACCTCGGCATCCTAGGTGCACCTTGGCCTCCCAGGTGCACCTGATGCTCCCAGGTACACCTCTGGCCTCCCAGTACCTCAGTCTCCCAGGCCACCTCCCGTGCTCCCAGGTGCCTCTGGCACTCCCAGGTACTCCTCTGGCCTCCTGGTTCACCTCTGGCATTCCCAGGTACCTCAGCCTCCCAGGTCACCTCCCAGTACTCCCAGGTGCCCTCTGACACTCCCAGGTCACCTGCGACACTCCCAGGTACAACTCTGGCTACCTCCTAGGTACCTCTGGCTCCCAGGCCACACCTCTGCACTCCTAGGTTTCCTCTGGTACTCCTTGGGCTCTCTGGCACTCCCAGGTACACCTCTGAGCACTGTCAGGTACACCTCAGCAATCCCAGGTACTCACTGACATTCCCTGGTACATTCTGCTCAGGTACGTGCATGCTCCCAGGTACACCTCTGACTCTCCCAGGTGCACCTCTGGCCTCCCAGGTACACCTCTGGCCTCCCAGGTACCTATGACACTCCAGGTGCACCCTCTGCACTCCCAGGTGCCTTCAACCTCCTGGGTGCTCACTGACACTCCCAGGACACCTCCTGACTCTCAGGTTGTGGCACTGCCAGTTACGTCAGCACTGCCAGTGCCTCTGACAATCTGCGTTGCTCCCCAGCATTCCCTGGTACAGCTCTGACACTCCCAGGTGCACCTCAGCTTCCCAGGTGCTCTCTGCATTCCTGGTGCAGCTCTACACTCCCAGGTACACGTCCTGCTTCCAGAGTACACCTCTGCTCCAGGTACCTCCCACACTCGGGCATCAGACACTCCCAGAGGCCACCCAGATACTCTCAGGTACACCCAGGCTTGCTCCAGGTACACCTCAGCACTCCCAGTGCCTGTGCCTCCTGGTACACCTCTGCCTCCCAGGTACACCTCTGCGCTCCCAGGTACCTCCGAGCATTTCCAGGTACCCCCTCTAGCACTCCCGGTACTCCACCGAGCATTCCTGGTACAGATCTGGCCTCCGTTGCACGTCCGACACTTGAATGCCCTCGACCTCCCAGGTACCTCTGACACTCCCTGGTACACCTCCGATATTCTGGAGTACATCCGATATTCCCGGGTACACCTCCTTTGCTCAGGTACACCACCAGACACCAGGTACCTCTCGACACTCCCAGGTGCACTCCCTGTTCTCTAGGTTCACTTCTCACACTCCCGTACACCTCCGCTCCCAGTACACCTCTGACACTCCCAGGTACATGTCCCAGCACTCAGGCACCTCCTTACACTGCCAGGTGCATCTCTGGCAATCCCAGGCTCCTGTTGCCTCCCAGGTAACACCTCCGACACTCCAGGTACCTGTAACACTCATAGGCCTCTCTGATATTCCCACCTCCGATATTCTGGTACACCTCTGTGTTCAGTTACACCTCCGAGACTCCCAGTTGCACGCTTGATACACCTCTGACACCCAGGTCTGCCTCTGATGCTCCCAGGTGCACTTCTGATACTCCGGTGCACCTCCGATCTCCCAGTTTGCCTCCCGTGCTCCCAGGTACCTCTGGCCTCCCTGTTCACCTCTGACATTCCAGGTACACCTCCCAGCACTCCAGGTACCTCTCATGCTCCCAGGTACACCTCCCAGCACTCCCAGGTCGCCTCCCGACATTCCCAGGTACAACTCAGCACTCCCAGGTAAACCTCCGTGCTCCTATGTGCACCTCTGAAACTCCAGGTACACCTCTGTTTGCTCCTAGGTATTCTCTGACCTCCATGGCGCTCCTCTGGCCTCCCAGGTACACCTCTGGCCCTGCCACATTACACTCAGTAAAATCAGGCCTCACTGACGACATTCCTGGTACACTTCTGCCACTCCCAGGTGCCGTCCATGCTCCCAGATACACTTCTGGCTCTCCCAGGTGCATCTCTGACAGTCCCAGGAACTCTGGCTCTCCCAGGTGCACTGTGACTCTGGGGTACCTGTGACCTCCCAGGTACCTGTGACACTCCAGGTGCACTCTCGCCCCAGGTGCTTGCTCCCAGGTACATCACCCAGCCTCCCAGGAACACCTCTGACTCTCCGAGGTACACCATGGCACTGCCAGTTACACCTCAGGTTGCTGCCAGTAACACCTCTGACAATCCCAGGTGCTCACTGCATTCCCTGGTGCCTTCTGGCTTGCTCCCAGGTACGTCAGCTCCTGAATACACCTCTGGCCTCCCAGGAACACCTCTGTCTCTCCCATTTTTTTTGGTGGGCACCTCTGCACTCCCAGGTCACCTGTGGTTGCTCCAGGCACCTTGACACTCCCAGGTTTTCTGTGACTCGTTACATTGACACTCCCAGGAACATCTCCCAGCTCTCCCAGGTACACCTCTGACTCTGCCAGACACACCTCAGTTACCTCCAGTAACACCTCTGACAATCCCAGGTGCTCACTGACATTTCCTGGTGCCTTTTGTTGCTCTGGTGCACGTCCGACTTCCTGTAATGCACCTCAGCACTCCAGGTGCATCTCTGACAGCCCAGGGACACCTCTGACTCTCCCAGGTGCCTGGCCCTGTAAGTTACCTCTGACACTTGAGTGCACCTCGAACACTGCTGGGTGCACACCTCAGACTTGCTCCCAGGTGCCTCAGACACTCCAAGGTGCACCTCCCAGCACTCCCAAGTGCACCTCTCCCAGCCTCCCTAGGCACACCTCCACTCCCAGTGCCTAGACACTCCCAGGTACACTGGGCTGACCTCCCAGGTACACCTCTGGCACTCACAGGCCACACCTACACCTCCAGTTCACCTCCGATACTCCTAGGTACACCTCCAGCACTCCCAGGTACCTCTGAGCACTCCCAGGTACTCCTCTGACGCATTCCTGGTACCTCTGACTCCTGGGTACACGTCCGACACTGAATACACCTCTGACACCGGGTACATCTCTGGCCTCCCAGGTACACCTCTGGCTTCTGGGTGCACCACTGACACTCCTTGGTGCCCTCTGACATTCCAGTTACCTCCGAGACTCCCAGTTGCCCCTGATGCATGAGTGCACCTCTGACACACCCAGGTACACATCTGATCTCCCAGGTGCCTCTGACACTCCAGGTACACCTCCGTCTCCCAGGTACACCTCCGATACTCCCAGGCCTCTGACCTCCCTGTTTCACCTCTGGCATTCTGGTGCCACTGTAATCCCAGGCCTCCCAACATTCCTGGTCCTTCTGTCCCAGGTACGTCCAGCTTGCTCCCAGATACCTTCTGCCTCCCAGGTGCATCTCTCAACACTCCAGGAGCACCTCTGGCTCTGGGTGCACCTGTGACTTGCTCCAGGTACCGCCTCTGGCCTCCAGGTACACCTGTGTGACCTCCTAGGTACTACCTCTGCTTGCTCCCAGGTGCTCCGCTGACACTCCAGGTACATCACTGACACTCCCAGGAACACCTCTGACTCTCCCAGGGTACACCCATGACACTACCAGTTACACCTCAGACACTGCCAGTAACACCTCTGAAATCCCAGGTGCTCCACTGTTCCCTGGTGCCTTCTGAGCCTCTGGTACCGTCCAACACTCCTGGATGCCTCCTGACCTCCAGGGAACACCTCGGCTCTCCCAGGTGCACCTCTTGACACTCCCAGGTACCTCTGGCCTCCCAGGTGCACTGTGCAGGTACCTCCTGGCTCTCCAGGTGCACCACTGGCTTGCTCCCAGGTATCTCTGACACTCCCAGGAACACCTCTGACTCTCCCAGGTTTGCGCTGACACTGCCAGTTACCTCAGACACTGCCAGTAACCTCTGGATCCCAGTACTCCCTGGCATTCCCTGGTACACTTTTGACACTCCCAGGTGCACGTCCGACACTCCTGGGCCCTCTGTGCTCCCAGGTACATCTCTGACACTCCCAGGACACCTCTGACTCTCCCAGGTACCATGGCACTGCAGTTACACCTCAGACACTGCCAGGTGCCTCAGACACTGCCAGGCCTCAGACACTCCCAGGTACCTCAGACACTCCAAGGTGCCTCTGACCTCCCAAGTGCACCTCTGACACTCCTGGGACACACCTCTGGCCTCCCAGCTACACCTCAGACACTCCCAGGTACACCAGTGACACTCCCAGGTACACCTCTGGCACTCCCAGTACACCTGCCAGCCTCCCAGGTACACCTCCGTGCATGGTGCACCTGGCCTCCCAGGTGCACCTCTGAGCACTCCCAGGTACACTCTGCCTCCTGATACACCCTCTACTTGCTCCCAGGTACTGCCCAGCTTGCTCCAAGTTTTGCTGACACTCCTTGATTACCTCGACACTGCCAAGTACACCTCGAACACTGCCAGGCCACACCTCATGAACACTCCCAGGTACCTCCAGACACTCCAAGCCTCTGCTCCCATTTTACCTCCGGCACTCCCTAGGCACCTCAGCACTCCCAGGTACCTGAACCTCCCAGGTACTCTGGCCTCCCACCTCCCAACTCCCAGGTCACACCTGCAACCTCTGGGCCTACTCGACACTCCCACATACACCTCTGGCCTCCCGGTGCACCTCTGATGCTCCAGGTCACCTTGACACTCCCAAGTGCACCTCTAGCACTCCCAGGTGCCCTCTGAGGCTCCCAGGTACTCCACCAGCATTCCTGGTGCACCTCTGACTTGCTCCTGGGTTCACGTCAGGCCTCCCAGATGCTCCTCTGTCCTCCCTGATACCTCTTACACCCAGGTGCACCATGACACTGGCAGTTACCTCGAACACTGCAGGTACCATCGGGCACTGGGTGAACCTCAGGCACTCCCAGGTGCACTGAGAGACCTCCAGGTGCACCTCTGACCTTCAAGTACCTCTGACACTCCTAGGCACACCTCTGCCTCCAGGTACCTCAGACACTCCAGGTACTGCCAACCTCCCAGGTACCCTCTGGCTTGCTCCCGTGCACCTCTGACACTCCAGGTACCTCCGTCGCCAGGTACCTCTGTGCTCCCAGGTACAGCTTCTCACCTCCCAGGTACCTCCATTGCTCCAGGTGCCTCAAACACTCCCCAGTGCACTTGGCCTCCCGTGCACCTCTGGCCTCGGGTACACCTCTGACACTCCCAGGTACACTTTGCACTCCCAGGTGCCTCTGATACTCCAGGTACCTCTGCCTCCCAGGTACACCTCCGATGCTCCCAGGTGCACCTCCCGTGCTCCCAGGTACAGCTCTGGCCTCCAGTGCCTCCTCAGCCTCCTGGTTCCTCAACTTCCCAGGTACACCTCTGGCCTCCCAGGTACACCTCCCAGGTACACCTCTGACACTCCCAGGTCGCCTGCGGCCTGCAGTCCAGGCTCCGAGCCTCCCAGGTAAACCTCGATGCTCCTGGGTACACCTCTGGGCTCAGGGTGCCACCTCTGACACTCCTGGGTCCTCTGGCCCTCCTTGGAACTCCTCCTGACCTCCCAGGTACACTCTGGCCTGCCAGGTCACCTCTGACAATCCCAGGTGCTCACTGACATTCCCTGGTACCTTCTGACACTCCAGGTACACGTCCGACACTCCAGGAACACCTCTGACTCTCAGGTGCACCTCTGACCTCCCAGGTACCTCTGGCCTCCCAGGTACACCCTGGCCTCCCAGGTACACCTCTACTCGGTTTTCCTGACACTCCTAGGTACATCACCCACCTCCCAGGAACACCTCTGTCTCTCCCAGTACCACCCAGCACTGGGGTTCAATCGACACTGCCAGTAACACCTCTGAGCAATCCCAGGTACTCCCTAGACATTCCCTGGTGCCTTTGACATCTCCAGGTACACGTCCGACTTCTCTTAGGTACACCTCTGATGCTCCCAGGTACATCTCCCAGCCTCCCAGGGTACACCTCTGGCTCTCCCAGGTACACGTGACACTGCCAGTTCCTCAGGCCTGCCAGGTGCCTCAGACACTCCCAGGTACACCTCAGACACTCCAGGTGCCTCTGGCACTCCAGTGCACCTCTGACACTCCTGGGCACCTGACACTCCAGGTGCACCTCAGACATGCTCCCAGGTTGCACCGCTGACAGCACTGCCAGTTACACCTCAGACACTGCCATTTACACCCTCAGGCACTGCCAGGAACACCTCCTGACAATCCCAGGTGCTCACTGACATTCCCTGGTACCTTGCACTCCCAGTGCCTCCCGATACTCCCAGGTACACCTCCCGTCTCCCAGGTACCTCCGAGCACTCCCAGGTGCTCCTCTGGCCTCCTGGTTCACCTCTGACATTCCCAGGTACACCTCCGAGCCTCCCAGGTACACCTCTGATACTCCCAGGTACACCTCTGGCACTCCCAGGTCCTCCGACTTGCTCCCAGGTACAACTCTGCTCCCAGGTAAACCTCCGTGCTCCTAGCTACACCTCTGAAACTCCCAGGTACCTCTGCCTCCCAGGTGCCTTTAACCTCTGGTACATCACCCCAACTTGCTCCCAGGAACACCTCCTGACTCTCCCAGGTACCATGACCTGCCAGTTACACCTCAGACACTGCCAGGAACACCTCCAACGCTCCAGGTACTCCACTGACATTCCTGGTGCTTTGGCACTCCTGGTACCGTCCGACGCTCCCAGATGCACACCTCTGACCTCCCAGGTACATCTCTGACAGTCCAGGAACACCTCCTGACTCTCCCAGGTACACCGCTGACACTGCCAGTTACTCCAGCAGGCCTGCCAGGTACCTCAGGCAATGCCAGGTTACCTCCAGGCTCTCCCAGGTACACCTCAGGCACTCCAAGGTGCACCTCTGGCCTCCCAAGTGCACCTCTGCACTCCTAGGCACCTCTGACCTCCCAGGTCACCTCAGACCTCCCAGGTACACCGCTGGCCTCCCAGGTACACCCAGATGCTCTCAGGTACACCCCAGACCTCCCAGGTACACCTCCGGCACTCCCAGGCACCTCCCAACCTCCTGGTACCCTGACCTCCCAGGTACACCTCTAGCCACACCAGGTACCTCTGGCCTCCCAGGTACCTCCCAGCACCCCCAGGTACTCCACTGACAGCATTCCCTGGGTCAGCTCTGACACTCCCAGGTACCACGTCCGACCTTGCTAGATGCACCTCTGCCTCCCCAGTGTGCCTCAGCACTCCCGGGGAACCATCAGACCCTCCCAGGTACACCCCAGATACTCTCAGGTACACCCAGGCACTCCCAGGTACACCTCTGACACTCCCAGGTACACCTCCCATGCACTCCTGGTTCCTCCCCAGCACTCCCAGGTACACCTCTGTGACCTCCCAGGTACCTCTGACATTCCCAGGTACACCTCTGACATCCGGTACTCCACTGGCATTCCTGGTGGTCCCTGACACTCATAGGTACACGTCCGACACTTCCAGATACACCTCTGGCTTACTCCAGGTACACCTCTGACCTCCCTGGTACACCTCCGATATTCACAGGTACACCTCGACCTTCCGGGTACACCTCTGACTCTCCGAGGGTACACGCAGACACTGCCAGGTACACCTCCGACACTCCAGGTACCTCCGATTCTCCCAGGTTCACTTCTCTGCACTCCCAGGTACCTCCGGCACTCGCAGGTACACCTCTGTGCTCCCAGGTACGTCTCTGGCCTCAGGTACACCTCTGACACTGCCAGGTGCACCTCTCTGACAATCCCAGGTACTCCTGCTTGCCACTCCCAGGTAACACCTCCGACCTCCCAGGTACACCTGCCAACACTCATTACACCTCCCATATTCCCAGGTACCTCCCGATATTCCCTGGTACACCTCGTACTCCCAGTTTGCTTTGAGACTCCCAGGCTCACTACACTCCTTGGTACATCTCTGACATTCCAGTTACACCTCGAGAGCTCCTGGTTACCCCTGACACGCCCGTACACCTCCCAACCCAGTGCCACCTCTGCCTCCCAGGTGCACCTCTGATGCTCCGGTGCACCTCCCGTCTCTGGTACACCTCCAGGCCTCCCAGGCCTCTGCTTGCTCCCTGTTTCACCTCTGACATTCCCAGGTACCACCTCTGACCTCCCAGGTACACCTCTCCTTGCTCCCAGGTACACCTCTGACACTCCCGGTCACGCCTCCGACATTCCAGGTACAACTCAGCACTCCCAGGTAAACCTCGATACTCCTTGGTACTCCTCCCAACACTCCCAGGTACACCTCTGACACTGCCACTACACCTCTGACAATCCCAGGTGCTCACTGGCATTCCTGGTTATGCTTCTGACACTCCAGGTACACGTCCGACACTCCCAGAATACTTCTATTGCTCCCAGGTACATCTCTGACAGTCCCAGGAACACCTCTGACTCTCCCAGGTACACCTGCAGCTCCAGGTACATCTGTGCTCCCAGGTACACCTGTGACCTCCCAGGTACACCTCTAACACTCCGGTGCACCATCAACACTCCCAGGTACATCACTGGCCTCCCAGGAACACCTCTGACTCTCCCAGGAACACCGTGACACTGCCAGTTACACCTCGAACACTGCCAGTAACACCTCTGACAATCCCAGGTACTCCACTGACATTCCTGGTACGCTTCTGACACTCCCAGTACACGTCCGCACTCCTAGATACACCTCTGACACTCCAGAACACCTCCTGTCTCTCCCAGGTACACCTCTGCTCCCAGGTACACCTCTCAGCCTCCCAGGTACCTGTGACACTCCCAGAGTACCTCTAACACTCCCAGGTGCCTCCCAGGCATCTGACACTCCCAGGAACACCTCTCTGACTCTCTTCCCAGGTTGGCACTGCCAGTTACACCTCAGGCACTGCCAGTAACACCTCTGACAATCCCAGGTGCTCACCTGACATTCCTGGTACACTTGCAGCCTCCCAGGTACGTCCGACACTCCTAGATACACCTCTGACACTCCCAGGTACATCTCTGACACTTCCAGAACACCTCTGACTCTCCCAGTTTCAGCTGACACTGCCAGTTACACCTCAGACACTGCCAGGTGCACCTCAGACACTGCCAGGTACCTCGGACACTCCCAGGTACACCTCAGACACTCAAGTGCTGCAACACTCCAAGTGCACCTCCCAGCCTCCTAGGCACCCTCTGTGCTCCCAGGTAAACCTCAGACACTCCCAGGTACCTTGAGGCCTGGCCTCCCAGGTACACCTCTGTCCTCCCAAGTACACCTACGCCTCCCAGGTTCACCTCCGATACTCCCAGGTACATCTCTCTGACACTCCTGTACACCTCCTGGCCTCCCAGGTACTCACTGACATTCCCTGGTACACCTCTGACCTCCTGGGTACCGTCCGGTTGCTCCCAGATACCTCTGAGCACTCCCAGGTGCATCTCTGGCCTCCCAGGTGCACCTCTGACCTCCCAGGTACACCACTGACACTCCTTAGGTACACCTCTGCATTCCAGTTACCTCCGAGACTCCCAGTTACACCCGCCACGCCCGTGCACCTCTGACCAGCCAGGTACACATCTGATACTCCCAGGTGCACCTCTCGGCCTCCGAGGTGCACCTCCAGCCTCCCAGGAACACCTCCGGTGCCCCAGGTACACCTCCCAGCCACTCCTGTTCACCTCCTGACATTCCTGGTACACTTCTGACAATCCCAGGTACTCACTGACATTCCTGGTACACTTCTGACACTCCCAGGTACGTCCGACACTCCCAGATACACTTCTGGCACTCCCAGGTACATCTCTGCACTCCCAGGAACACCTCCTGACTCTCCCAGGTGCACCTCTGACACTCCCAGGTACGCCTCTGACCTCCCAGGTACACCTGTGCACTCCCTAGAGGTACACCTCCTGACACTCCCAGGTGCCGCTTCACCTCTGGGTACATCACTGACACTCCCAGGAACACCTCTGACTCTCCCAGGTACACCGCTGACACTGCCAGTTACACCTCGGACACTGCCAGTAACACCTCTGAAAATCCCAGGTACTCCACTGACATTCCCTGGTACACTTCTGACACTCCCAGGTACGTCCGACACTCCTAGATACACCTCCCAGCACTCCCAGGAACACCTCCCCAGCTCTCCCAGGTGCACCTCCTGACACTCCCTGGTTCACCTCTCAGCATTCCCAGGTACACCTCTGACACTCCCAGGTACCTCTGACACTCCCAGGTACACCTCAGACACTCCCAGGTACTCCTCAGGTACTCCAAACCTCTGACATCCCAGGTGCACCTCAGCACTCCTAGGCACCTCTGTGCTCCCAGGTACCCTCAGACACTCCGGAGTACACCTCTGACACTCCTAGGTACACTCTGACACTCCCTGGTTTCACCTCTGACATTCCCAGGTGCACCTCTGTTTGCTCCCAGGTACACCTCTGACACTCCCAGGTACACGTCCGACTCTCCCAGGTACTCTTCTGACACTCCCAGGCACACCTGTGACCTCCTAGGTACACCTCTGACACTCCCAGGTGCACCGCCTCCCAGTACACCTGTGGCCTCCCAAGGCCTCTGTCTCCAGGTACACCTCTGACACTCCCTGGTTCACCTCGGCATTCCCAGGTACACCTCTCAGCCTCCCAGTACCTTCTGGCACTCCCAGGTACATCCCGGCTCTCCCAGGTACTCCTCTGACATGCTCTGGTTCACCTCTGTGACATTCCCAGGTACACCTCTGACACTCCCAGGTACACCTCTGACACTCCAGGTACACCTGTGACACTCCCAGTACACCTCTAACACTCCCAGGTGTGCCGCTGACGCCTCCCAGGTACATCACTGACACTCCCAGGAACATTCAGGCTCTCCCCAGGTGCACACCATGGCCTGCCAGTTACGCCTCTGACACTGCCAGTACACCTCTGACAATCCGGTACTCGCAACATTCCCTGGTACACTGCTCCCAGGTGCACGTCCGTTTGCTCCTAGATACACCTCTGCTCCCAGGTACGTCTCTGACCTCCCAGGTACACCTCTGACTCTCCCCAGGTACACCTGGCACTGCCAGTTCCTCGGACACTGCAGGCACCTCAGACACTGCCAGGTACACCTCAGACACTCCCAGGTACACCTCAGACACTCCAAGGTGCACCTCTGAGACTCCAAGTGCACCTCCTGGCCTCCTAGGCACACCTCTGGCCTCCCAGGTACACCTCAGAACTCCCAGGTACACAGGTGACACTCCCAGGTACACCTCCCCGGCCTCCCAAGTACACCTGTGACCTCCCAGGTGCACCTCGATGCATGGGTGCACCTCCTGACTCCCAGGTGCCTCTGAGCAGCAATGCGTGACTTCTAG
>NW_024717591.1:0-7819 GCF_018991925.1 Homarus americanus | reverse complement strand
TACCTGGATTGTCAGAATTGTACTGGGAGTGTCAGATGTGCACCTGGGGTGTCAGAGGTGCACCTGGGAGTGTCAGAGGTGCACCTGGGAGTGTCAGAGGTGCACCTGGGAGTGTCAGAGTTGTACCTGGGAGCTGTATACCTTGGGTGTCTGAGGTGCACCTGGGAGTGTCTGAGGTGCATTGGGAGTGTCTGGGTGCACCTGGGAGTGTCTGAGGTGCACCTGGGTGTCAGAGGTGTACATGGGAGTGTCTGGGGTGTGCCTGGGAGTGTCTGAGGGGTGTACATGGGATTGTCAAGGGTGTACCTGGGGTGTCTGAGGTGTACCTGGGGTGTCTGAGGGTGTACCTGGGGTGTCCGAGGGTGTGCAGGATGGGGTGTACTGGGGTGTCTGGGGTGTGCCTGGGGTGTCTGAGGTGTGCCTGGGAGTGTAAGAGGTGCACCGGGGTGTCAGAGGTGCACCTGGTGGTGTCAGGGGTGCACCTGGGGTGTCTGAGGTGCACCTGGGAGTGTTTGAGTGCACCTAGGAGTTTTGAGGTGCACCTGGGGTGTCTGGTGTGCCTGAGAAGGTCAGAAGTGTGCGGGAGTGTCTGGGGTGCTGGGAGTGTCGGGGTGTGCCTGGAAGTGTCAGATGTGTGCCTGGGAGTGTCTGGGGTGTGCCTGGGAGTGTCAGGGGTGGCCTGGAAGTGTCAGAGGTGTGCCTGGGATTCAGAGGTACACCTTATGAGGGGGTGTACCTGAGAGTGTCAGAGGTGTGCCTGGGGGCGTCAGAGGTGTGCCTGGGGTGTCAGGGAGAGCCTGGGAGTGGGTGTTCCTGGGGTGTCAGGGGTGTACCTGGGAGTGTCAGGGGTGTACCTGGGAGTGTCTGAGGTGCACCTGGGAGTGTCAGGGGTGTACCTGGGAGTGTCTGAGGTGCACCTGGGGTGTCGGGGTGTGCGGGAGTGTCAGAGGTGTACACCGGGGTGTCAGAGGTGCAACTGGGAGTGTCAGGTGCACCTGGGGTGTCAGGGTGCACCTGGGGTGTCAGAGGTGCACCTGGGAGTCTCTGGAGTGCCTGGGGTGTCCGAGGTGCACCTGGGAGTGTCTGAGGTGGCCATCTGGGGTGTCTGAGGTGTGCCCGGGAGTGTCTGAGGTGTGCCTGGAGTGTCTGAGGTGTGCCTGGGAGTGTCAGAGGTGTGCCTGGGGTGTCAGAGGTGTACCTGAGTGTGTCAGAGGTGTACCTGAGAGTGTCGGAGGTGTACTGGAGTGTCAGAGGTGTGCCTGGGGTGTCAGAGGTGTGCCTGGGGTGTCAGAGGTGTACCTGGGGTGTCTGAAGTGCACCTGGGGTGTCAGGGGTGTACCTGGGAGTGTCTGAGGTGTACCTGGGGTGTGTGAGGGTGTACCTGGGAGTGTCAGGTTGTGCCTGGGGTTGTACCTGGGAGTGTCAGAGGTGCACGGGAGTGTCAGAGTGTACCTGGTGTCAGAGGTGTACCTGGGAGTGTAAGTGGTGTACCTGGGGTGTCAGTGTGCTGGACAGGGTGTACCTGGCAGTGTCAGTGGTGTGCCTGGGAGTGTCTGGTGTGCGTGGGAGTGTACAGAGGTGCACGTGGGGAGTGTCTGACGTTGAAGTGTCTAAGATGTACGTGGAGTGTCTGGGTCTGAGGTAAAAAAGGGGAGGGTCTGAGGTACCTGGGAGGTCAGGAGGAGTACGTGGTGAGTGTCTGTGTGTACCTGGGAGTGCCAGGAGGTGCACCTGGGAGTGTCTGAGGTGGTACCTGGAGGAGTGTCTGAGGTACCTGGGAGAGTCTGAGGTGCACCTGGGAGTGTCAGGGGTGTTCCCGGGGAGTGTCAGGGGTACCTGGAAGTGTCAGAGGTGTACTCCTGGGAGGCCTGTACCTGGGAGGCAAGTCAGCTGTACACCTGGGAGTGTCTGAGGTGTGTACCTGGCAGTGCTCGAGGTGTGGCCTGGGAATGTCAGTGGTACCTGGGAGTGTCAAGCTGTATACCTGGGAGTGTCTGAGGTGTACCTGGCAGTGTCAGAGGTGTACCTGGGAATGTCAGTGGTGTACCTGGGAGTAACAGAGTTGTACCTGGGAGTGTCAGAGGCAAAAATTCCTTGAGAGTGTCAGAGGTGTACCTGGGGAGTGTCAGGAGGTGTACCTGGGAGTGGCCAGAGGTGCACCTGGGAGGCCAGGAGGTGCACCTGGAGGCCAGAGGCACCTGGTGTCAGGGGTGCACCTGGAGTGTCTGAGGTGCACCTGGGAGTGTTTGAGGTGCACCTAGGAAAGTTTTTGAGGCACCTGGGAGTGTCTGAGGTGCACCTGAGAAGGTCAGAAGGTACCTGGGAGTGTCTGGGTGTACCTGGGAGTGTCAGGGGTGTACCTGAAGTGTCAGAGGTGTACCTTGAGTGTCAGAGGTACACACCTGGGAGTATGAGGTGTACCTGGAGAGCCAGAGGTGTGCCTGGAGTGTCAGAGGTGTGCACCTGGAGGCCAGGGGTGTACCTGGGCGTGTCTGGGGTGTACCTGGGAGTGTCAGGGGTGTACCTGGGAGTGTCAAAGGTGTATCTGGAGTGTCTGAGGTGCACCTGGGAGTGTCAGGGTGTACCTGGGAGTGTCTGAGGTGTACCTGGAGTGTCTGGAGGTGTACCTGGGATTGTCAGAATTGTACCTGGGAGTGCTCAGATGTACCTGGGAGTGTCAGGAGGTGCACCTGGGAGTGGGCCAGAGGTGCACCTGGGAGTGTCAGAGGTGCACCTGGGAGTGTCAGAGTTGTACCTGGGAGGCTGGGGCTGTATACCTTGAGTGTCTGAGGTGCACCTGGGAGTGTTGGAGGTGCACTTGAGTGTTCGAGGTGCACCTGGGAGTGTCTGAGGTGCACCTGGGAGTGTCTGAGGTGTACATGGGAGTGTTTGAGGTGTACCTGGGAGTGTTCGAGTGTGTACATGGGATTGTCTGAGGTGTACCTGGGAGTGTCTGAGGTGTACCTGGGAGTGTCTGGAGGTACCTGGGAGTGTCTGAGGTGTATCTGGGAGTGTTCTGGAGGTGTACCTGGGAGGTTTGGAGGTGTACCTGGGAGTGTTCGAGGTGTGCACTCTGGAGTAAGAGGTGCAATTCAGGAGTGTCAGAGGTGCACCTGGTAGTGCTCAGGGGGTACCTGGGAGTGTCTTGAGGTGCACCTGGCGTTTGAGGTGCACCCAGGGAGTTTTTGAGGCAGGTGTCTGGGTGTACCTGAGAAGGTCAGAAGTGTGCCTGGGGTGTCTGGGGTGGCCTGGGAGTGTCAGGGTGTACCTGGAAGTGTCCAGATGTGTACTGGGAGTGTAAGGGTTGTACCTGGGGTGTCGGGGTGTACTGGAAGTGTCAGAGAGGTGTACCTGGGAGTGTCAGAGGTACACCTGGGAGTATGAGGGTGTACCTGAAGAGTGTCAGAGGTGTGGGAGCGTCAGAGGTGCCTAGGAGTGTCAGGGGTGTACCTGGGAGTGTATAGGGTGTACCTGGGAGTGTCCAAGGTGTACCTGGGAGTGTCAGAGGTGACCTGGGAGGTATCAGGGTGCACAGATTGTCAGGTAGCCTGGGAGTGTCTGAGGTGCACCTGGGAGTGTCAGGGTGTCAAGTGTACCTGGGAGTGTCAGGAGGTGCAGCTGGGAATTCAGAGGTGCACCTGGGAGTGTCAGAGGTGCACCTGGGAGTGTCAAGGTGCACCTGGGAGTCTCGAGGAGTGCACCTGGGAGTGTCTGAGGTGCACCTGAGTGTCTGAGGTGTATCTGGGAGTGTCTGAGGTGGCAGGTCTGAGGTGTACCTGGGAGTGTCTGAGGTGTACCTGGGAGTGTCAGAGGTGTACCTGGAGTGTGTCTCAGGAGTGTCAGGATTGCCTGGGAGTTTCAGAGTTGTACCTGGGAGTGTCAGAGGTGCAAGTGTGAGAGGTGTACCTGGGAGTGTCAGAGGTGACCTGGGAGTGTAGAGTGGTGTACCTGGGAGTGTCGGTTGTATGCCTGGTGTCTGAGGTGTACCTGGCAGTGTCAGTGGGTTGCCTGGAGTGTCAAGGGCACTAGGGTGTCTGAGGTGCACCTGGGGTGTCTGAGGTGTACCTGGGAGTGTCTGAGAGGTGTACCTGGGAGTGTTAGAGGTGTACCTGAGAGTTTCAGAGGTGTACCTGAGAGTGTCAGGTGTACCTGGAGGTGTCAGGTGTACCTGGGAGTGTCTGAGGTGTACCTGGGAGTGTCTGAGGTGTACCTGGGATTGTCAGAGTTGTACCTGGTGCCAGGGTTGTACCTAGGAGTGTCAGAGGTGCACCTGGGAGTGTGAAATTACAAGTGTCAGAGGTGTGCACGTGTCAGAGTGTCAGTTGTATACCTGGGTGTGTCTCAAAGTGTACCTGGCTCTCAGAGGTGTACCTGGAGTAGTGCATCCTGGGAGTGTCTGAGGTGCACCTGGGTGTCTGAGGTGCACCACAGGGATGTCTGAGGTGCACCTGGAGTGTCTGAGGTGTATCTGGGAGTGTGCTGAGGGTGCACCTAGGAGTGTCAGGTTGTACCTGGGAGTGTCTGAGGTGCGCCTGGGAGTGTCAGAGGTGTACACTGGGAGTGTCAGAGGTGTGCCTGAGAGTGTCAGAGGTGTGCACAGTGTCGGAGGTGTACCTGGAAGTGTCAGAGGTGTACCTGGAGTGTCAAGAGGTGTGCCTGGGAGTGTCAGAGGTGTACCTGGGAGTGTCTGAAGTGCACGGGAGTGTCAGGGGTACCTGGGAGTGTCTGAGGTGTACCTGGGAGTGTATGGGGTGCTTTGTCAGAGTTGTACCTGGGGAGTTTCAGGGTTGTGCCTGGGGTGTCAGAGGTGCACCTGGGGAGTGTCAGGGTGTACCTGGGAGTGTCAGAGGTGTACCTGGGAGTGTAAGTGGTGTACCTGGGGTGTCAGTTGTATGCCTGGGTATGAGGGTGTACCTGGCAGTGTCAGTGGTGTACCTGGGAGTGTCTGAGGGTGCACCTGGGAGTTGAGGGCACTGGAGTGTCTCAGGTGGCCTGGGAGTGTCTGAGGTGCCTGGGAGGTGTTAGAGGTGTGCCTGAGAGTTTCAAGTGCAGAGTGTCGGAGGTGTGCCTGGAAGTGTCCGGAGGTGGCCTGGGAGTGTCTGAGGTGTGCCTGGGAGTGTCTGGTGTACCTGGGATTGTCAGGGGTTGTACCTGGGAGTGTCAGAGTTGTACCTGGGAGTGTAGGAGGTGCACGGAGTGTCAGAGGTGCACCTGGGGGTGTCAAGGTGTACCTGGGAGTGTCAGTGGTGGCCACCAGAGTTGTCAGTTATACCTGGGTGTGTACACAAGTGGCATGAAATTGTACCTGGAGTAGTCTGGGGGCATCCTGGGGTGTCTAGGGTGCACCTGGGGTGTCTGAGGTGCCTGGGGTGTCTGAAGGGGTGCACCTGGGAGTGTCTAGGGTGTACATGGAGTGTCTGAGTTGTACCTGGGGTGTCTGAGGTGTACATGAGAGTGTCTGAGTGTACCATGGGGTGTCTGAGGTACTGGGGTGTCTGGGGTGTACATGGGGAGTGTCTGGTGTGCCTGGGAGTGTCTGAGGTGTACCTGAGGTGTCTGAGTTGTACCTGGGAGTGTGCAGGTGTATCACAAGAAATTGTCTGAGAGGTGTACAGTGTGTGGGGTAGCCTGGGAGTGTCCGAGGGTGCACGTGCAAGTGTCCAGGGTACCTGGGAGTGTCAGAGAGTGCACCTGGTAGTGTGAGGTACACCTTGTGTCTGAGGTGCACCTGGGGAGTGTTTGAGGTGCACCTAGGTTTTGAGGGTGCACCTAGGAGTGTCTGAGTGTACCTGAGAAGGTCAGAAGCCTGGGAGTGTCACCAGGTGTACCTGGGGAGCGTCAGGGGTGTACCTGGAAGTGTCAGAGGTGTACAGGGTGTCAGAGGTACACCTGGGTATGAGGGTGTACCTGAGAGTGTCAGAGGTGTGCCTGGGAGTGTCAAGGTGTGCCTTGGGTGTCAGGGGTGTACCTGGGAAAGTGTCTGGGGTGTACCTGGGAGTGTCAGGGGTGTGCCTGGGATGTCAGGGTGTGCCTGGGAGTGTCTGGGGTGCACTGGGAGTGTCAGGGGTGTACCTGGGAGTGTCTGAGGGTGTACCTGGGAGTGTCTGAGGGGTGTGCCTGGGATTGTCAGAGTTGTACCTGGGAGTGTCAGAGGTGTGCTAGGAGTGTCGGGGTGCACCTGGGAGTGTCATGAGTGCACCTGGGAGTGTCAGAGGTGCACCTGGGAGTGTCAGAGTTGTACCTGGGAGCCATGTATACCTGGGAGTGTCTGAGGGTGCACCTGGGGTGTCACAGGGTGCACCTGGGGTGTCTGAGATTGCACCTGGGTGTCTGAGGTGCAAATGGGAGTGTCCTAGGGTGCTGAGGGTGTCTGAGGTGTACCTGGGGTGTTTGGTGTGGGGTGTCTAAGTGGCACAGGAGTGTCCTGAGGGGTGAGGAGTGTCTGAGGTGTGCGGGAGTGTCTGAGGTGTATCTGGGGTGTCTGAGGTGGCTGCTGGGAGTCTGGGGTGTGCCTGGGAGTGTCTGAGGTGGCCCTGGGAGTGTCAGAAGGCACAGGAGTGTCAGAGGTGTACCTGAAGTGTCAGAGTACCTGAGTGTCGAGTACCTGGAAGTGTCAGAGGTGTACGAGTGTCAAGAGTGTACCTAGAGGTATGCAAGTACCTGGAGTAGAGGTGTACCTGGGGGTGTCACTGGGTACCTCAGTTCATATACCTGGGTGTGTAGAAGTGTACCTGGCACTGTCAGAGGTGTACCTGGGAGTGTCTGAGGTGCATCCGAGTGTCTGAGGTGCACCGCAGGAGTGTCTGAGGTGCACCTGGGGTGTCTGAGTGGGGGTGTACATGGGAGTGTCAAGTAGTACCTGGGAGTGTCTGGGGTGTACATGAGAGTGTCTGAGGGTGTACATGGGAGTGTCTGAGGTGTGCACTGGAGTGTCTGAGGTGCACATGGGAGTGTCTGAGGTGTACCTGGGAGTGTCTTAGGTGTGCAGGTTGTACCTGGGAGTGTCTGAGGTGTATCTGAGAGTGTCTGAGGTGTACCTGGGAGTGTCTGAGGTGTACCTGGGAGGTTCTGAGGTGTACCTGGAGGTCAGAGGTGCACCTGGGAGTGTCAGAGGTGCACCTGGTAGTGTCAGGGGTGCACCTGGGTGTGTCTGAGGTGCACCTGGGAGTGTTTGAGGTGCACCTAGGAGTTTTTGAGGTGCACCTGGGAGTGTCTGAGGTGTACCTGGAGAGGTTCAGTTGTATACCTGGTGTGTCTGAAGTGTACCTGGCACTGTCAGAGGTACCTGGAGTGTCTGAGGTGCACCTGGAGTGTCTGAGGTGCACCTGGGAGTGTCTGAGGTGCACCTGGGAGTGTCTGAGGTGCACCTGGGAGTGTCTGAGGTGCACCTGGGAGTGTCTGAGGTGTACCTGGGAGTGTCTGAGGTGTACCTGAGAGGTCCGAGGTGTACCTGGGAGTGTCTGAGGTGTACCTGGGAGTGTCTGAGGTGTACCTGGGAGTGTCTGAGGTGTATCTGGAGTGTCTGAGGTGTACCTGGGAGGTCTGAGGTGTACCTGGAGTGTCTGGAGGTACCTGGGAGTGTCAGAGGTGTACCTGGGAGTGTCAGAGGTGTACCTGGAGGAGTGTCAGAAGTGTACCTAAGAGTGTCGGAGGTGTACCTGGGAGTGTCAGGAGGTACCTGGGAGTGTCAGAGGTGTACCTGGGAGTGTCTGAGGTGTACCTGGGAGTGTCTGAGGCACGGGAGTGTCTTGTATCTGGGAGGGTCGGAGGTACCTGGGAGTGTCTGATGTGGCACCTGGGAGTGTCTGAGGAGCACCAG
>NW_024717590.1:0-20147 GCF_018991925.1 Homarus americanus | reverse complement strand
CACACACACACACACACACACACACACACAATTATTAAAACTTATAAACAACAACAAAAAACGTAATAAACTCCTAAGAACCGATTAAACAGGATACCCCCCACCCCCTTATGGCTTCGAATCAATTTATGTTTACAAATTGAGGTCGCGTGTGGTCCTGACACGTCGGAAAGGTCACAGAAAACGGAACGTCATGATGGATAACTTCACTAGAATCTGTCATTGTCTGCGGAACCCAAATGGCTAGTCAATTATTCATTATCAATCGTATCTCACTTTATACAATTCCTTATCAAGAATAGATTATACTAAAAACGCGTTATTATGAGAGTAATACCGTAGATAATAATACTTGGTTATTATACTCGTTTATGGTGAATGTGTAGATGAATGTTACCATGAAAGAGTCTACATTATGTTCGGTAGTAGCTGGTAGACTAGTTTGTTAGTTAGTGGGCAGCAGGGGTAAGCTTCCATCATCTCAGTGGACCACATACGTTCTACATCAACGAATCATGTTTTTTTATCAATTCACCCAGGGAACGATACAGGTTCGTTCACTGAGTCTCGTGAAGCTCTGACACACAGAACGATACAGTACACTCGAGTCTTCGCACAGTAACGAGACAGGTTCGTTCATTGAGTCTCGTGAAGCTCCGACACACAGAACGATACAGTACACTCGAGTCTTCTCACAGTAACGAGACAGGTTTGTTCACCGAGTCTCGTAAAGCTCCGACACACAGAACGATACAGTACACTCGAGTCTTCTCACAGTAACGAGACAGGTTCGTTCACTGAGTCTCGTGAAGCTCCACCATTTGCTTTGTGCTGAGCTGCGACGGTCAGTTAGTTTGTCGCTGTTGTCGCGTTAACAAGTGTCACTGTGAACTGTTTATAAAGTGCAACAGTAAAGTGGTATTAAGTGTCATCGTTTGTGAAGGAAGATAAGACTAAGAGGTAAGTGGTGGTCAATAAGGGTTATATCTGTTGTGGTTAATGAGGCCGGTTTAAGCAGGAGCTGACTCACCTCCTCCCCATAACACAACCAACAGGTGTATATCATTAACTTATTCACCTTCACTATAAACTCTTACCATCACTAACAGTTCACACGACCAGAAAGTTACTGATGTGCCTGAAAGAATGCAGTGATGACTGGGAAACACTGAAGTAACACTGGTCCGTTTATGGATGAAAGGCCTGGTAGTGACCAGCGTACCAAGCACAGCTCTGCGAGTCAGACTGAGCGCCTTGCTGCTATGGCAGCCTCGGAGACAATGTTGCCATAACACGTGCAGTGTTGCCGCGGCGTGTGCCGTGCTTTCTCGGCACAGTAGCTTGTTGCAGGTTGCTACTCGGCACCAGTGGCTTAGACATAAACACTACATCTCCCTCCCCCCTCACGCTCATAGTCTTTGTCTTGAGCGGACTTCTTAGTCCTAAGTCGCTCCGAGCGTCGAGGTGCACTGTGGGGCAGATCCTCGTGAGGTGTAGGTGACTCGTCTTCGGTCAGGGGGCCAGCAGCAGGGGGTGGGGCTGGCCGGAGGAAGCGGCGGTTCCTCCACCAGACAGACACGGCCGCTCGGCATCCTGACCTTGTAGTCCCGCGACCGGCCGACGCCCATCACTATGCCCACCTTGTCCCAACGTGTCGTCGTCGGGTCCTGGACGCGGACAAGGGCACCAATCTCCAGTGGCTGAAGAGGGCGGGCACGGTCGTCATACCGAGCCTTGGCGTCCTGGGCACGTGAAGCGGCGCGGCGGTCGCAGCTCTCGGCTCTGGTCTGCCACTCCTTCGCAAAGGCCTTGGCGTGTGCAGGAACGCAAGAGCGGAGAGGGTGACCATACAGAGTCTGGGCAGGGGTAGCCCTGGGGCGTGTGGTCGATTCCACCCTCCTGATGTGACTCCGCTGCTGCTTGGGGCTGCGTGGGCCATCTGGAGGGGGCTGTGTGCGAACCACCCCGAGGGAAGTGCGCTGCTGTCCTCCTCGTCTCGGGCTTTTGGGCTTGGGTTGGCGGCAGCACTTGTCGTAGTGTCCATAGCGACCGCAGGCCTGACACTTGTGGCCTCGTGCAGGGCACCTGTCTGTGTTAGACCAGTGGCCCTTACGGTCACATCCGCGACACAGTGCGTCGGCGGCCGGGCAAGTCTTGGGGCTGTGCTGTTTTCCACAGCTGCCACAGGAAGCACTAGGCGGAGGCGTGGAAGAACGTGTGGCAGCCTTCGCGTTGTTGGCCGCCTTCTTATCCTTCTTGTATTGTGAGATAGCTCTCACAGCAGGTGGGGCCCATAAGGCAGAGGTGGCGGACTTAGTGGCCTCGTATGACCGACATTCAGTCACTACCACCTGGAGTGTGGAGGAAGCGTCCAGGGGGATGAGTCGCTGCATCAACTCTTCGTGCCTGACACCTGTCAAGATCCCGTGCTTGATCCAGGCTTCCTCACATTCCCGGCTGTGTGCCTTGCAGACGTCGATCTCCTCTGACAAACTCTTCAAGCGTACAAAAAAGTCGTCAAAGGATTCGTTCTCCGCCTGCTTGCAGCTGGTGAAGGCACGGCGACGCAAAGCCTCGTTGTTCCGACCTTTAACGTGCTCCTGTAAAAGGTCGAGCACATCCGTCACTGAAGATGTAGAATCGGGAGGCACTTGCAACGTGTGCTCCAAAACTCTCTGGGTCTCCAGCGACAAACACATCCGCAGTTGGATGAGCTGTTTGTTTGGAGGCATGCTGTCAAGGTCCACCATCGTGGAGTAATCTGTCCAACGCCGCCTCCACTCACGAAAAAGCTGAAACGTGGCGTCTGGTGAGAGGGCGGGTGGGGGTTGAACAGATGCCTTGGGAGCTGTTGGGGTAGCAAGAGTACCTGGAGGACGCTGGTGTGGTGGAGGAGGGAGTGTACTGGCGCCTTGAAGCGCGCTACCTGCGAGTGAGGGAGGGTGGGTTAGCGCCAGGGTCGCCAATAGTGCCTCAAAACGCAACTTTTCCTCCTCTCTTCGTGTCTCCTCCCTCTGAAGTTCCATTTCTCTACGTCGCTCGTCCCGGTCGTCCATCCACTTCAGAATTGTGGCGATGTCCGTCACTGGAGGTGGAGGATGAGAGTCTGCGCCCGGTGGAGGGGAAGGTGGTGGGGAGTTGTGTCTCCCATCTTGACGTCCCTTCTTACCTCCCATCTTTGTGTGTGCGTGGACTGCACTGTTTAATATATAAAGTGGCGCCTCAACAGCTCGAACCACATATATATGACATAAACAGCGCAAAAATCACGCATATGGTCCACTGTTCTGTCCGTGAGTGAGTGCGTGCGTGCATGTGTGTGTGTGTGTGTCTCAGAGCGGAGCGAGCGTGGTCCGGCAAGACCGTCAGTGTCCCCCGGATGTCGCACGAGAAGGGTGTACGCCTGCGTGCTCCGTGGGTACCACAAAAAACAGGCCAATGCTCAACTCTCAGCTCTAGACACACACTAATACACTGACACTAACACTGCCACCGTCACTGAAACGCACTGTGACGGCGCAACACTGCACATCGCGGCGAAACACAGCGCAACACAACACAACACACTATGAGTCGACGCGCATCACCGGCAGACGTAACTGTCGGCATTGTTCACACACTTTGTAAGTCCACAGATCCTACTCACTGCGCCATGAAAGTTACTAGTGTGCCCTGAAGAATGCAGTGATGGCTAGGGAAACACTGAGTAACACTGAGTCCGTTTATTATGGATGAGAGAAATACAAGTGGTGACTCGCGTGTGCCATGCACGGCTCACACAGTCAGACTAAGGCTGCCTTGCCATATGGCAGCCTCGGGGCAATGTGCCACATAACGTGCAGTGTTGCCACGTGATGATATATATAAATGCTACTCGGCACAGTAGCTTATTTCACTCGGCATTCAAACCGTTGCAACCTACAACGACCTTACTGGGCGGAGTACATAGACATATTATTAGAGTTATATGGGAAATAATCAAGTTTTCTGCCTTGTTTTGACAAAATGGCGTCCCGGTCACCAGCTGTCACTTAAAACTGAGACGGCGACTTTCAGAAGGATTTGTTCGATTTCGTTCATTGCTCATTCCTTCCACAGGTGATCTTTACCATTATAGTAAGTATTTTATTAAAGAGGCGACAACCTTTTATTTTAATTTTTAGTGGGCAGGGCATGAAGGATGAGGGAAATTGAGAGGTAAAAATTGAAAAACTGATCATATGACACTAAAATAACGTCTCTATCGTCTCTATGTGCTTTGAACGCGAGGAAATTAATTATTTACCGTAAATATTCCTCAGAAACATCTGCTGATTCACCGTGAGTTGTCATTTGTTTACAATCAACCTGCTCGGTCCAGAGTACTCTGACGTCCACAAAAAATCGTAAAATTAAACCATGACGATTCAACAAATTTGCTTTCATTGGTACCAGATATTAAAATAATTACTTTGTTTAATATGACGAGCTAGAAAGTTAGGTTAGGTTAGGATTCTTTGGTTGGTTAGGTCAGATTCTATTTGGTGCAGGTAAATGTCGCCTCTTTAAAATATTTAAAATACTTACTATTATGATAAAAGTAACTGTGGCTCCGTCCCTCACCTCCCTCCCTCACCTCACTCCTTGCACCTCCCTCACCTCACTCCCTGCACCTCCCTCCCTCACCTCACTCCCTGCACCTTCCTCACCGGGAAATTGTTAATGTAGGTTTGTGAGTGAGTGAGTTTATGTGGCCATTATGACTTGTACTTTGCTGTGGAAATTTATATCAAGGAGCTGTACTGATCCTTGAGAGATGGCCGTATCGACCATCTCTTGTGTTAGTGTTTATAGAATAAAGTTGCATATAATTAGAGTAATAAAAGCAGAGCTGTTGCCTGATTGATGATTGTTGTTTCAGGCAGGATGGTCCATGGTCCAAGACACAACGGGTGATACCAAGGCTTCCTCTACCACCAGGACAAGGTGAGCATTACTTCTGCTGATGTTATAATGACAGGATGGACAGGTGTCTTAATTAATTTCTCAGGGCAGATTCTTTATGGTCACATTTGTTGTTATGCATAAATGTTTATCTAAAGGAGAGAAGGAAATTTTTTTGGATATATACTGTAGTTTTCTTTCAGAAGTTAATGATCTTTCCCCATGAAGGCTGAACGTCTAAACCAATAATGATGACAGACAACACGAACTAACAAAACCATATTGATTTGGTTAGGGTTGGTTAGTTTCTATTGCCAGTCGTATAAGTGGTGAAATTTTCCTTAACCTTTACACAAAAGAAAACAAATCTAAGCGTAAAGTGGGATGGAAAGTTAATCTGATGGTTTTGTTTTCCAGGGAGGTGAAAGTTAACAGCTCATGGAGGGACCGTAACACAACGCAACACACTTCAGGTATGTCCAAGTTAGTTTTATGTCAGGTATCGTTGTTATTGTACTCACTCGTTCGTGAGTCTTGTGTCGTCACTGAGTAAATCGTCCTTACCTCTCGTGTTGAAGATCGTGATCATACATGTTGTATAAAATCACTCGGGAAATTTTCGTGATCCATTGATTTTCTAGATAGTGGCTTCCGTATATCGTTAATTAAATAAAATAAAATAACTTTCCAGTCCTTTGTGTTATTAATACAGGATTTTTTTAGTGATTTACCAGCCCAGCCATCATGTATCGTCTTAGAACTGACATGTTGTTCAGTGTTTCATGTCATTACCAAAGATCAAGGCCCAATGTGTATCAAAATATGCAAAACTCAATCTGGATACAGTCAGATGTTGGTGATCTTTCCCGGATCGAGGAGGACGTCTCTTAGTTGTCTGGTTCTTCCTTTAATACGTCCCTCCAGTTTGTTGTGGTCTTCCTCCCTCATGAGCGCTGGTTGTTATTTGAAGGACACTTAATGATCCTACTAGATTCTCGTGTTTTACTTCCCAAATACAATATATCGCGATAAAATATGGTGTTCCTGTCAGGCACGAACTGTTTCCCAACATTGTCTTGTTCACCAAAGGCTCTTCAGTTGTTAACGGCCACAACTAAAGTCGAAAACCTGTATTGATTTTTTTTTTACTGTACTTTTGAAGTAGATGGCTGCATCCTGCTGAACCTGTCTCTCTTGTTTACCGTCTAGAAACTTACTGGTGGAAAATTATAGTTATCACTCCTGGGATGTTTTCATTGAAGACGTTTCTGGGTAGATAAAGTCTCTTGAAAGTTTAGGATAGGTCGCTGGTTTACCCTCGGGGCGCCCCTGGTTCACTTAGCTGTGATTGAGCACCTAACATTACAGATGGGTAAAGTGAAGATGAACGAGTGCAGTATCTACCTAACCTACAATACCTACCTACCCACCCAGGGCAAAGGTCACACAACCCACGCTTCTGACCTTTGAACTTGTTATATATTTTTATTTCATGGTTAATTCTTCCCATATTCTTTTTAACTTTGATTTTTTTTCACGGAAATATTGGCAGAGAAAATGTGTAATATTTAACTCTTGATTTTTGTTATAGAATGAATGAGTGACCTTTAGTCGACGATGGGGGAGGGAAGGGGAGGAGGGGGGAGTGGGGTGAAGGGGGAGGAATGGGTAGAGGGAGAGTTAAAAGGCCAAAGTTATTATTTTGATCCATCTTTACTCACTTACCACCCCCCCCTTCCCGAGACCCCACCCCACCCTCCCAAAAAAAATAAAAAAATACGTTCGTGATAATAATGACAGGTTAATGACAGGATATAAGGGGCAATAAATTAGGTGAGGTAAGGTATATGACCCGTCTATAAGGGTGTTATGCTCTCTGGTGTCTATGTTGAATTTGTTCTTAAGGTACAGAGTGGTTGTTGTGTCCTTCTAGCATTGTGTTGTGTTAAGAGTGTTGTATATAGTGACTGATTCTGAGGCCCTTGCCGCCCTGCCACCCCGCCACCCTGCCGCCCCTACCCCAGCCGCTCCTGTCACCCTCCCACGATACCACCCATGCCTCTTTGCCACCCCTGCCACCTGCCTCTCTGCTGCTCCACCTTACTCACACCCTACCACCCACCTCACCACCCCTACCACCCACCCATTACCCTACCACCCACCTTACAACCCTACCACCCACCTTACCACTCTACCACCCACCTTACCACTCTACCACCCACCTTACCACTCTACCACCCACCTCACCACCCTACCACCCACCTTACTACTCTTCCACCGACCTTACTACCCTACCACCCACCTTACCACCCTACCACCCACCTTACCACCCACCTTACCACCCACCTCACCACCCTACCACCCACCTTACCACCTCACCACCCACCTCACCACCCTGCCGCCCCCCAGGTGTCGTGAGAACCAACCAAAAGAGAGTCTGCTCTTGTCGAAATACATAAGCAATCAATCACCAGCCCCTCACCTGCCTCACCTTACTAATTAAGTGCTACTGTAGGTGCAGGTAAGGAAGAGCCGCTGGGACGGTAACACCTGCCTGACGGGGAGGAAGCATGGGGAAGCCCTGTAGGTTAATCTTCTAATATCTGAATTTGGCATTAGCTGATTGCTTACACGACTAGTGGAGTGTATGTATGTATGTATGTATGTATGTAGTCACCTTCTATAACACAGCGACTAACGCACCCTTCCCCTCCCTCCCCCCTTGCGTCACGCCACACCACCACTCACGCACGCAACTCACCCACCAATCACAAGGCGCATTTTCCACCCCCACGCAACTACACAGCCAATCACCACCAGACTTGTACTTGAAGGAAAACTTATGTATATATCGAGTTAAATTACGATAGGTTAGGTTAGGTTAGTTTAGGTTAGGTTAAGTTAGCTTAGGTTAGGTTAGGTTAGGTTAGTTTAGTTTAGTTTAGGTTAGGTTAGGTTAGGTTACGTTACGTTACGTTTATACACTCTCTTTTGTTTCCATATCTGGAAAAACCATAATGAGGACACCTGCACTTGAGAGAGAGAGAGAGACTTACCTGTGAAGAAATAATTAATCTGACACATCCATTTGTACCTGAGGTCTTGTGTTGTCATCATAGGAACAAAACATTGACCGAGTGATGCTTATGCCTGTATTGCCTTTGTTAATACTATTCTATAATGGAGAGTAAATGCTGGCTCTTGATTGGTTTGGTAAGATTGGAGTGATGGCAATGGGTCGTCGGTTGTATGGATCGTGGGTTCGTTGATTTGGGCATTGGTGATACATTTGAGGTCTTGTAGTCAGCTGGGCATCTTGTGTGGCAGTAGGAAGCGTTGGTGATGGAGCAGATATGTTTAGTTAGACATGAGGAGAACTTATTGGTAAGTCAATCAGGCTGGTGGAGAGATGACTGTAGTGGCGAGCAGGTGAGATGTGTTGGCGAGCAGGTCAGATCTGTGGCGAGGGAAGAAGGGAGAGTGCATCATATTCGGTCTAGAAGGAGTAGGGTGGGTTAGGTTAGGTTAGGCTAGGTTATGGTCTTGATGGACTTTTGTACATAACGTCTTTGTATAAGACTCCGAGCATGGAATACGTTCAGCGAATTTAATAAGACAGTAACACCGTCGTTTAGATACCCAGGCGTCTTAGCTTGAAACTGAACACAAAACACCGTAGACCTGTAGACCACTTGTGACGGCTGGTAGCAACACTCGGCTCTACCGTAGACCTGTAGACCACTTGTGACGGCTGGTAGCAACACTCGGCTCTACCGTAGACCCGTAGACCACTTGTGACGGCTGGTAGCAACACTCGGCTCTACCGTAGACCCGTAGACCACTTGTGACGGCTGGTAGCGACACTCGGCTCTACCATAGACCCGTAGACCACTTGTGACGGCTGGTAGCGACACTCGGCTCTACCGTAGATCCGTAGACCACTTGTGACGGCTGGTAGCAACACTCGGCTCTACCATAGACCTGTAGACCACTTGAGACGGCTGGTAGCGACTCGGCTTTCACTGTGAGACCACTTCTTAGACGGCTGGTAAGGACACCGCCTCTACCTCACAGAACCTGTAGACCACGGTGACAGCTGGTAGTAACACTTCGGCTCCACTGTAGACCACTTAGACAGTTGGAGTAGTGACACTCGGCCTCCTACCAGACCCAGACCACTTGAGACGGCTGGTGAAGCGATGACTCGGTTTCACTGTGAGACCACGAGACGGCTGGTAGCAACACTCGGCTCTACCGTAGACCTGTAGACCACTTGTGACGGCTGGTAGCGACACTCGGCTCTACCGTGGACCACTTGTGACGGCTGGTAGCGACACTCGGCTCTACCGTAGACCTGTAGACCACTTATGACAGCTGGTAGCAACACTCGGCTCTACCGTAGACCCGTAGACCACTTGTGACAGCTGGTAGCAACACTCGGCTCTACTGTAGACCTGTAGACCACTTGTGACAGCTGGTAGCAACACTCGGCTCTACCAGACCTGCAGACCACTTTGTGATTTGCCAGGCAACACTGGCTCTCTACCGTAGATCTATAGACCATTTAGACGGCTGGTAGCAACACTGGGGTTTCACTGTGAGACCAGAGACCACTTGTGACGGTTGGAAGGACACTGGCTCTACAATAGACCCACAGAGACCACTTTAGACGGCTGGTAGCGACACTCGGCTCTACCGTAGACCCGTAGACCACTTGTGACGTCTGGTAGCAACACTCGGCTCTACCGTAGACCTGTAGACCACTTGTGACGGCTGGTAGCGACACTCGGCTCTACCGTAGACCTCTTGTGACGGCTGGTAGCGACACTCGGCTCTACCGTAGACCTGTAGACCACTTGTGACGCTGGTAGCAACACTCGGCTCTACCCAGACCACTTGTGACGGCAGGACACTCGGCCTCCGAGACCTGTAGACCACTGGCTGGTAGCGACACTCTTACCGTAGACCTGTAGACCACTTGTGACGGCTGGTAGCAACACTCGGCTCTACCGTAGACCCGTAGACCACTTGTGACAGCTGGTAGCAACACTCGGCTCTACCGTAGACCACTTGTGACAGCTGGTGGCGACACTCGGCTCTACCGTAGACCACTTGTGACAGCTGGTAGCGACACTCGGCTCTACCGTAGACCCGTAGACCACTTGTGACAGCTGGTAGCAACACTCGGCTCTACCGTAGACCCGTAGACTTGGGTCACCACTGAGGATTGGTGTTCATATTCCCGTTTAACTTCTGTGATTACAACTATTGATCATAGCTTGGGAACCTCCCCCCCCACGTGCCCTTATCTTTTGTGTACTGCTCATTAGAATGTTTGTTGATGTAGTCCTGGTGCAGTGACGTGTGTGTGTGTGTGTGTGTGTGTGTGTGTGGTTCAATATATTTACTTTCACAGTAATTATTTTTTTCCTAATTACAAAATTATTTTTGTTGGTTTAACTTAATAATATTAGTTCGTGAGTTTTGTTTCTTTTGTGTACAGTGAAAGGGTGAGACAGACAGACAGACAGACAGAGACAAAAGAAACAGGTGATTGTGTACTTAGTGTTTTCGTTTGCATGTTTCTTTACAACACAACACAACCATTCCCTTACATCTGGCAACTATCGTGAAATATGTTCTTTTCCTCGTTAATTCTATTTTAAGGATCATTAATCTTATTTCCTATTACCATTTTAAAAGATGATTTATATAACGGTAAACAATATAAGAGAACTATAACATTAAAAAAGTTTAGAGTTATAATTAAAGCATATATCTCACATGTTTCATGAATTATCGTACATCGCATCATCATCGGACGCCAACAGCTGACGGGGCATAACACAAAGGACGAAACGTTCTCACATCAACACCCGGAAAACTACGGTCATTAATTTCTACTCACACCGGATTTTGCCTCCCCTATGTGGACGGTTCATTGCTGAGGCTAATGGCATAAACCTCTGGGATTAATGATATTTTCCAGCCGATACCTTAGTTGATATATATGGGATTAGTTTAGTTTCAAATGTCATAGTCGAGGTGTCGTCGCCATAACGCACTTGTATCGTATATCTCGAGGTGTTCAAATGTTTATAACTCTCTCTCCTACGTGAGTAAACTTTACCATCTTGAACTTGTTTGTCAACTTATCCTCTTGTTTTCGCCTCTCTCTCTCTCTCCCACACCAAAACCAAGTAAGAGAGATAACTAAAGAAACATGAGACAAAGTAAAAAAAAATCGTCTGTAATTCCATGTAAAAGTTATAAACACAATGACAAAAAAAACAAGTGAGCATCAAGTTTCCATCCTTTATATCGTAAACAAAAGACGACGATGATATAAATAAAAGCTTCAATATAAAATTAAAGAGAATCAACAAATAATACGTCTTTTTTTAACACAAACAACAACTAAATTACCTATTTATTCATAAGTAAACAACAGCAATTTTGTTTTCAATAGATAAATAAATTCTTGAAAAGTGAGTAACATACAGACAAACATCAAGACGACAACACCCCACCTCACATTACCAGGTTGAGGAAGTATCTATCTATCTATCTGGAGTCGCTTTTAATACGTTATGTGAAATTTGGAGAAAAATAAGTCGAATCGGGTTAAGTTTCCTCCCTTGGGAGATTAACGGAACTCTCATACCGTCATTGTTAAAAGGTTTCATAAAAAAAGAAAAAGGAAAAACTCTGGTTGAATTTTAAGACCAAATGTTTTACATAAATATTGAGTTCTGAGGAAGACAGACAGACAGATGGAGATGTTGTGATGTTTGTGCGTGTGTGTGTGAATGTATGTTTGTAGGAGTTCGTGTGTGTGTATTTTCCTTTATGCCTCTCTCTCTCTCTCTCTCTCTCTCTCTCAATTCTTACCCTCATTATGTCAATTTATAATAAACCTAAACCATTTACAGACTACAGTAAATACATAACATACTGTATAAATCACCCCCTACATTAAGTACTGTATACTGTATTATTAAAATAGTACATAATCATTAATTGTATTATTTAGCAACTACAGCAATTATTATGTAGTAATTATTGGTTACAGCAAGGATAATGTACTTATTTTTAGTGATTACATGACAGAAACTGTATTAATAAGAGGGTACAGCAAGTATCTATGCATTATTTAGATATTACATGAAACAGACTATATTATCAAGAGGGTACAGCAAGTATCTATATATTATTTAGATATTACATGAAACAGACTATATTATCAAGAGGGTACAGCAAGTATCTATGTATTATTTAGATATTACATGAAACAGACTATATTATCAAGAGGGTACGGCAAGTATCTATGTATTATTTAGATATTACATGAAACAAACTGTATTATCAAGAGGGTACAGCAAGTATCTATGTATTATTTAGATATGACATGAAACAGACTATATTATCAAGAGGGTACAGCAAGTATCTATGTATTATTTAGATATTACATGAAACAGACTATATTATCAAGAGGGTACAGCAAGTATCTATGTATTATTTAGATATTACATGAAACAGACTATATTATCAAGAGGGTACAGCAAGTATCTATGTATTTTTTAGATATCACATGAAACAGACTGTATTATCAAGAGGGTACAGCAAGTATCTATGTATTATTTAGATATTACATGACATAAACTGTATTATCAAGAGGGTACAGCAAGTATTTATGTATTATTTAGATATTACATGAAACAGACTGTATTATCAAGAGGGTACGGCAAGTATCTATGTATTATTTAGATATTACATGACACAAACTGTATTATCAAGAGGGTACAGCAAGTATTTATGTATTATTTAGATATTACATGACACAAACTGTATTATCAAGAGGGTACAGCAAGTATTTATGTATTATTTAGATATTACATGACATAAACTGTATTATCAAGAGGGTACAGCAAGTATCTATGTATTATTTAGATATTACATGACACAAACTGTATTATCAAGGGGGTACAGCAAGTATCTATGTATTATTCAGATATTACATGACACAAACTGTATTATCAAGAAGGTACAGCAAGTATCTATGTATTATTTAGATATTACATGAAACAGACTGTATTATCAAGAAGGTACAGCAAGTATCTATGTATTATTTAGATATTACATGAAACAAACTGTATTATCAAGAGGGTACAGCAAGTATCTATGTATTATTTAGATATTACATGAAACAGACTGCATTATCAAGAAGGTACAGCATAGTTTATATAACCTCGTGGATGGTTCTGTCACTCGTTCATCAGAGATATGGAGAGATGCTGAGAGATGCTGAGAGATAGTGAGAGATGTTAGGAGGTATTGAAAGAGGCTAGGAGACACTGGGAGATGCTAAAAGAGTTTTTGAAAGTCATATAAAGACGCTAAGAGACATTGAGACACGAAGAGACGCTAAAACACGTATAGAGAGAGAGAGAGAGAGAGAGAGAGAGAGAGAGAGAGAGAGACTGATTAAAAATTCCCAATCATCCGTAACTTAATTTCTCCTCTTACCTGGAGACGTGAGAAGATATTTAAGTGGTCCAATTAAGGGGGCGACACGGACAGATTATATCAGGTATTCAGTCCTTATTAACCGAGTTGGCTTATGGAAGGCGCTCAAGGTAACTTCGCCAGACGATCGATCTTTTGTCCTCTGCCTGTGCTACCGTTCATTTATTGTATGTGTGTTAGAGGATGTATGTATGTATGTATGTATATATGTATGTATGTATGTATGTATGTAATTCATGCACCACAAACCTTTCCAACACAAAACCTGTCAAAATACAACAGTTTACAATAGATCAACTCTATAATAGACAATTTATAAATAAAATCAAACAAATTCTATCCAAACAAAAGCTGTGGGTTTTTTTGTCTATAGTATAATTTAGGTTAAGTGAACCTTACCGCCTGAATGTTTGGTGTTTATGGTTGAGTAAACGAGAGGATATCAACCAATTTCACGGTGATGTGGATCTTTACAACTACAGATTATATTGTAAACTTTATATACGGGTAAAATTTGTTTAAAATTTGTTTATTTCGCTTTTGTTGATACCAAGATATTGTTTTGTCTTCATAGTAGACTAAATGACAGACAGACAGACAGACAGACAGACAGACAGACACACAACATAATAGTGTAACTCTACCTTTGTCTCCTTTCATTCACACGGACGTAGAAATATTAAAACACAACGATATTTAGAAATATCATATATATTTTTTCCTTTAATCTTTGATCTACATACATACATACATACATACATACATACATACTTACATACATACATACTTACATACATACATACATACATACATACATACATACATACATATATACATACATATATACATACATACATACATACATACACCAAGATCTCTCTCTTGCATATATTTCAAACACCTTCTTTAATAACTATCGACTAATTTAGGGAAAGACAAAGACGAACTCTGGGAGAAACGAGAGAACAAAGAGATAGAGAGATAAAGAGAGAGAGAGAGAGAGAGAGAGAGAGAGAGAGAGAGAGAGAGAGAGAGAGAGAGAGAGAGAGAGAGAGAGAGAGAGAGAGAGAGACTTATGAGAAACATATTGAGAGACAAATAGAGACGTGAGAGAGACGAGATAGATAGATGAGAGAACAGGACGATTACTCAAGAGAATTAATTACTGAGTAAATGGTGGTCATACATCATGTGGCCAGCACCTCTCTCTCTATCTCTCTCTATTTTACTCTATTTCTCTCTCTCTCTCTATTCCCCTCTCTCTCTATCTCTCATTCACATTCTCTCACTTACTTGTACACGACTTCTCTCTCTCTCTCTCTCTCTCTCTCTCTCTCTCTCAAATCCCTCACCTTCCTCTCTCCAATCCCTCATTTCCTACCACCTGACCTCACTTTATCTCACCTGACCTCACCTGACCTCCAATGGTAAGTTTCCAAACAAGTTGTTCATTAAGCCTTGTTTTGCCCCCAAGCAACGTCAATTAAGAGAGGTCCATAAGGTCGATTCTCATTGGGTAAATATATAGGAATTTCACCTTTATGATTCTTAAGGTAGGTTTAGGAGGGGGTCTTTTACCTGTATGACCTTTGACCTGGTTGTCTTCTTGACCTTTGATGTTTGTTTTGTTGACCCCGTCTTAGGTGTTTTTGGAGACCAGTTGGTCAGGTCAGGTCAGGTCAGGTCATTAACATTATCAAGTCATGTTTCCTTTCCATCATTATCTCTCTGTATACACAATTCCTCTTTCTCTATCTCTTTATCATCTCTTCCTTATCATTTCCTCTCTTATTATCACGTATTTCCTTGTTCTTATCTCTCTCTAGACTCATTTACATACATTTGTATTTAAATTTTCTTTCTAATTAACCTACGTCTTTCTCTGGTCCCTCTGGTTCATTTACTTAACTTAGTCTGTGTTTATATTCTTTTTTTTCTTCAGGTTTTGTCTAAGTTAAAAGAACGAAATTTATTCTTTTTTGAAAATTTTGGGGTAATTTTTGGTAATTTTTTGTGAGGCTAAGTTTGTATTTTTTTTCTTTGTCATTCGTTCATTGTTTGTTTGTTTGTTTATTTGCCTGCTTGCTTGTTTGTTTGTTTTGTTTCTTTTGTTTGTTTGTTAAAATACCTCTATAATCCAAATCAACACACAACACAAATCCTGTTTTTTTTCTACTGATTTACAAATATATTCCTTCCACCCCTTGTGTTTTTTTTTAATAATATTTTCAATTGTTTTTTTTTGTCTTGGCTCTTAACCAGCTTTGTTTATTGAGTCTCCTAAAGGTTTAATCACCTGCTAATGACTGCCTTAATGAGCTGTCATCTGAGAGGTAATAAGAACAAGCAATTAGTGATCAGGAAGGTAATGGTGTTGTTAGTGATTTAATTACCGCCACAGACAGACAGACAGACAGACAGATAGATACAACACACACACACACACACACACATACATACACATACACATACACACACACACACACACACACACACACACACACACCAGTACCAGTCAGGAAGAATATATTGTGTTCCTTGTGACTTCCATGTACGTGTTTTGACTTTTACCTTAACTAGTACGCCTGACCTTTTGATTTTACGTCTTTACTTTTGACTTCCATGCCCATCGTTTGACAGTCATGTTTTGACTTCTACCGTAACCATAGCCTTTGTCTTCCCCATTCCTACCCGGGTAACCTTGACTTCCTCTTCCTTCTCCTCTTCTTCCTCTTCCCCTTTCGTCACCACCACCTCCCTCCTCCACCTCCCCACCATCCCCTCCTCCACCCCGTCTCCCCCTACCCCCCCTCCTCCTTGTCATGCAGTCAGGCAACAAGGTTTTAGCCACACTGAAAAATCCCCGGAGCGTCATGACAGCTTCGCGTGGTAGCAGCTTTTACTCTGTGTTTGGCTGTGCATGACTCCTAGTCCACACGGGAGATGACGTAGTCTGTCTGTTTGTCTCTGTTTGTTTGTGTGTGGGATGGGTAGGAGGTGTGGGTTTGTGTTTGTGTGTGTGTGTATCTGTGTGTTATTGAATGTATGTGTGTGTGTGTGTGTGTGTGTGTGTGTGTGTGTCTGTGTGTCTGTGTGTTATTGAATGCATGTGTATGTGTGTGTGTGTCTGTGTGTTATTGTATGTGTGTGTGTGTGTGTGTGTGTGTGTGTGTGTGTGTGTGTGTGTGTGTCATAGCCTAAGACAATTTGTTATAATATTTCATTTATCCAGTTAAGGGAAATAAAATTATCGTATGAACCTTATGAGAAGCCTTCCTTAACTCACTAGTTAAGGCACCCAGTTACATACCTCCTCACACCTCCAGTTAAGGGAGGAATGACTTTAGGACTAATACGTGTTCTGTACTGGGAGATGACGTGTTTACCTGGTGGAAAGATCGTTAGTTCCATACCGGTAGTGAACATGTAAGACTCAGATTATTCATATTAGTAATGGTCGCCGCTCTCACATTTAGTTTTCAAGTTGATACATAGTCACACATGTATACATGTACATATTTATACATTTACTTATATACTCTTTTACGTAACTTATGAACGTACACCTACATATACATATTCATAATTAACACACACACACACTCATATATATATATATATATATATATATATATATATATATATATATATATATATATATATATATATATATATATATATATATATATATATATATATATACACACGCACATACACACATAAACACACACACTCACATACACACACACCATCGCACAAATCCCCCACACAAACATTTCTGCAACCACCACCACTACTACTGCTAATACCTCCAGCACCATTACTACTACCACCACACACCACTACTATCGCCACCACCACCACGACCACCACCGCACACCACTACTATCGCCACCACCACCACCACCACACACCACTACTATCGCCACCACCACCACCAACACACACCACTACTATCATAAGAACATAAGAATGGAGGAAACTGCAGCGGGCCTATTGGCCCATACTGGGCAGTCCCGTTTACACCCAACCCCTATTGCTCATATGAGCATCCAACCTATGTTTGAAGCAATTCAGCGTATTCGAGTTAATGATGATATTTGGTAACTTGTTCCATTCATCCACTACTCTGTTTCCAAACCAGTGTTTACCTATTTCACGGCTAAATCTAAATTTGTCTAATTTAAAACCATTGTTACGAGTTCGCTCCTGGTTGGATAGGTTGAGTACCTTTGTAATGTCCCCTTTGTTTAGCCCTGCCTTCCACTTTTACACCTCTATCAGGTCGCCCCTCGCTCTACGTCTCTCAAGGGAGTGTAAATTAAGATGCTTTAACCTGTCTCTATACTCAAGGTTCCTAATGCCCGGGATTAGTCTTGTCATTCTCCTCTGAATTCTTTCCAAGGATTATATATCCATTCTGTAATACGGTGACCAGAACTGAACTGCGTAATCCAGGTGTGGTCTCATAAGAGCAAGATACAGTTTTAGGATGACCTCGCTAGTCTTGTAACTAACACTCCTTTGTATGAACTCAAGTACTTTATTAGCCTTGTTACGAGCAAAAACACATTGTTTACTTGGCTTAAGGTTCCTACTTATCATTACTCCTAAATCTGTCTCGCAGTCGGATTTCTCTATGGCATTGTTGTTCATCTGGTATCTGGTTTCCCTGTTTACATCTCTTATACTGAGTCCTTTACATTTGTCGATGTTGAATTTCATCAGCCATTTTTCAGACCATTCGAAAAATTTGTTTAGATCTTCCTGTAGTTTTGCCGAGTCCTCGTCAGATTTGATAACACGTCCTATTTTAGTGTCATCAGCAAATTTACTTATGTTGCTGTCAATGGCGATATCTATGTCGTTTATGTATATAATAAATAATAATGGTCCAAGTACTGAGTCTTGGGGAACTCCACTTGTGACGTTGCTTCAATGGGACTTAGTGCCGTTAATGCTCACTTGCTGTTTCCTGTCCTGTAACCATGCCCTAATCCATTTAAGGATGTTACCTTTGATTCCATGAGCTTCTACCTTTCTAATTAGTCTTTCGTGGTGGACTCTGTCAAAGGCTTTGCTAAAGTCGAGATATACCACATCATAATTGTGCCCCTCGTCCACCGATTCGAAAACTGATGAAAAGAATGTTAATAGATTAGTTAGGCAAGAACGTCCGCTTGTGAAGCCATGCTGGGAATCATTGATCAATCGGTGCTTCTCCAGGTGATTTCGAATAGAGTTTGGAAATGATTGCTTCCAGTAATTTGCCTACTATTGATGTTAGCTGATTGGCGGTAGTTAGAGGATAGTGATCTATCCCCCTTCTTGAAAATCGGTATTACATTCGCTATCCTCCAGGATTCTGGTACTACACCTGTTTTTAATGACATGTTAAACAACTTTGCTAAGGGCATACTAAGCTCTTCATTACATTCCTTTAATACTCTGGCAAATATCTCATCGGGACCAGGTGACTTATTAGGTTTTAGTTTGTCTATTTGCTTACTAACATCGTTACTAGTCACTACTATCTCACTTAATTTGTTTTCTTCACTATCTCTGAATAGAGTCGGTGCCTCGGGTATCATGTTTAAATTTTCGGTGGTGAAAACTGTTGAAAAATATTTATTCAAATTATTGCTCATTTCTCCATCGTTATCAGTGAGCTCGCCGAAGTCTGACCGTATTGGTTCAATCTTTTCTCGTGTTTTAGTTTGATACATTTGGTAGAATCCTTTGGGGTTTGTCTTTGCCTCCCTTGCTATCCTTACCTCATTATTCCTCTTTGCTTTCCTTATATGGGTTTTAACCCTTCTCGCCAATACCCTATAATAGTCCCGGAGGTGAATTTCGCCACGCTTTATCCTTCTACCTGTAGCCTTCCTTTGGCCAATGATGTTCTTTAAATAATTATTTATCCATTTAGGGTCATTGTTGTCTGATCTGAGTTTTGTGTATGGTATGTTCTGCCTTTGTGCATTAAGTAACTCACTATATAAATTGTCGTGGAACTCGGCAATCTCAGAGCTCGTTATCAGGTCTGTGTCATCTGTCAGGTTCACAGCCAAGCGTGACACACCCTCTCTCAGCTGCCTCTTTAAACTGTCAAAGCTGCCTCTTTAAACTGTCACAGTTTGCCCTTCTGAATTCTGGTACTTTAGTGGAATTTTCCTTACGTCTGCCCTGAAAATCTAACTGGAATCGAATTTCTTTGTGATCGCTGTTTGCAAGTTCGTTCCCTACCTCGACATTGCTAATTAGGTTTTCTCTGTTCGACAGAACTAAGTCCAGTATATTATTACCCCGTGTGGGTTTGGTTATATGTTGACTTAGGAAACAGTCCTGGATCGTCTCGAGAAAATCCTGTGATTCTGAGTTACCCGTAAGGTCAGTCCAATCTATTTGGCCAAGGTTAAAGTCGCCTACTATACAGACTTTGTTGTGTATGGAAGCCCTGCGCATTTCATCCCAGATAAGTCGCTCATTGATGCTATCAAGATTACTCCTGTGAATAATTTTTCCCGACCGTCGCTTAATTCTATCCAAATTGTTTCTGTATTCCTCTCAGTTTTTATTTCCTTATTTATTTCACACTTCAGATTATCCCTAACATAGATTGCTACTCCGTCTCCTTTCCTGGTCTGCCTATCGGTATGGAACAGTTTGTAACCCGCAATTTGGTATTCGACTGGTAA
>NW_024717589.1:0-18447 GCF_018991925.1 Homarus americanus | reverse complement strand
ATGACGCCTGGCCTGAGATGCTGTACCATGACGCCTGGCCCTAGGCACGCACCATGACGCCTGGCCTGAGTGCTGTACCATGACGCCTGGCCCTGAGCAATGTACCATGACGCCTGGCCCTGAGTACTGTACCATGACGCCTGGCCCTGAGTACTGTATCATGACGCCTGGCCCCGAGCACTACCATGACGCCTGGCCCTGAGTACTGTACCATGACGCCTGGCCCCTGAGCACTGTACCATGCCTCTTGAGTGATACTTCCATTGGCTGTATCCTGTGCTCTGTTACATCTCGGTAACTCTCACACAAATTCTGATAAGTGAAGCATTATATCTGTCTCTGTGATGTTTATCTTTTTACATCATTATAATAACAACACGTAGTTATTATGCACAAATGAATTAATAAGTAAACCAATTTACATCTGGGAATAATGTAATTTGTTAGGTATTTTTATTGTTGTTAATTGAATATGTTAATGAAGTGAAATGTTAATATGTGAATTTACTTATTTGTCAGGTAAATAATGTTAATGAAGTTGATTTAGTTTACGTATTATAATTTAAATGGTTAGGAAACAAGCATTTTATTATTGTTATTATTAATATTATTATTATTATTATTATTATTATTATTATTACTACTACTGTTATCTACATAAATAACATCACCACACGGGGTAAAGGAACTCTTAGACAACTGTACAAGTGTACACCTCCGTGTACACAATTTTAATCAGTAAGAACCATAATATTCGTGAAGGAGAGATGACAAGTTTACAGCAGTGATAAGAGGAGTCTAAGAATGACCAGCACCACAACACTGCGTTATATATTACCCAAACTTTGGGATTTTGTCATTAACGTTCAAACAACCTAAGAAAATACTGAAATAAGATCCTGTCATGGAAAATAATTAATCAACACTGAAAAGAAAGTCATGGAAGTCTCAAGGTATATTTAGTTCTCATTATCTCATAACACAAGATAGTTGTATTGTTGGTATTCTGTCTCTGCTTAAAGACACACATTACTACACCACCAGACTAGACATGTGAAGTGTGTACGTGTTGGTGATATATTTTGTACCTGTTGTTATGTTCTATTAGAGTCATGAGACACTAATCCTATTCTCGCGGTTTTAGTTGAATTTTACGTTTATTTACGATAAGTTTATATTTACTGTTGTAGTTGTTGTTATACCGTAGTAATTAATGTACTTCAAGATCTAAGGAAAGACTCCCAGTACAAGATATGTTTATTTTTCTATATTAAACAACTACTTTTAGATATTCAGGATCGATATGTTTTATATAGTGTGGTAACGTGTTGGTCTTAGTGTTCTGACTAATACACTGCACTGCTGGCCCCATCCTGTGTCCATGTATATACGAAGTAATCTTTCCTTGCGAATAAAATTCAATTTATGTTTAAATGTGTAAACATATGTAGTTAGTTTTTTTTATAATAAACGAAAGGGGAGGCGTCATATTGCTGCCATCTCTTACAAGGAAAATTTATCCAGGAATTTAATAACAAGAGTTCCACCGTATTCCTCCCTTCATATCTGCAGTGGTCGTCGTCAGCAAACATTTCCAATTACTCGTCTGGCGCCTTTCTCCCGTCCCGAACACCACAACAAAGGCTGCTTAGTCTAACCCATTGCTAGTGAACCTGGGGAGCTTCTCTCGTGTTGTCTGTTCTGTCACCAGCACACTTCCTTCTCTCTCCCACCCTCTTCTTCAATCACGGAAAATTGTCATCCAGAACCGGGATTTATAATTCCTGGGGTAACAGTGGACACAAGGACGGGTATGTAGCGTGTTAAGGAGCGATGACTAGCAGGGTAAAGTTGAAGGAGTGAAGACACATCTGCTACTACATATAATTTATTACGTGATAATTATTGATTCTTAAACTCATAGTGTTTCAATAAACTGTTAATTATATTATATCTATTAATTATTTTTACATGAATTCGAGATCAATAACGATTGAAGGAAATCCGCTTTAATCATGATCTGAATTTAACTGCGTCTCTCGTAATGACCGAAAGGTTTGTTCCGATAGGTTAAACCTGTGCTTGCTCAGTAACCAATCTGCTTACGCCCAGTAAGTACATAGAAGCAACCGATAGGATTGCCAGACAGACATGCTGATGACCCTGTTTACCTTTTAATTGCTATTACCCGTGTTGAAGTCCCAGCCAATCAGAGATCTTGATACACACGACAGGTTATACTCTCAGTGGTCAAGACTCTACACGATAAGTTTAATACTTGATGCCGGCGCTAAATAAATGTTTGTAACTTTGTGTATTATATTTAGTTGGGTTACAAATTCTATAAATTATCAAAAACTAAATTAATTAATTTGCACCGCCCACTCGACTGCCCGTGAAGGCAGTACAGTTTGTCAGACTCATCATTATAGTAATTAACTGCAGCCCACAGGACATTACGTCCAAGAAATTCCAATATAAAATATATTGAAATATGAGTTCCAATTAGTGAGAAAAATGATGTAAGAATAACTTTCATTTCGATGAATAATATTACTTCATGATTATAATTTGTCAGGTTATCGTAAGTATTTAATGTAAACGGATATTACCTGCAGCCTGTGTCGCCCTGTTTACTGACCACTATCCATATATAACTTGCATTAGCTATGTTAAGTGTAATATATTTGTTAGTTTATCGCCATTAGTGTACAACAAAATTCGCTGTATGACCAGGAGTATTTTATTCAAGAGACACTGGAAGTGACAATAGATTTTCCCCGGTATATCATTTGCAGTGTGGGACAACGAGGGCAACAATATCTTGGTTGAACCTGAGGACAAAGTGCAAAGATGGAAAAAAATAACTTGGAACATAAACGTGGTGAAGGACGTGAAAATATTGATATAGAGGAAGAACATGTGGACACAAACGAAGAGTAGGACGAAGCACCAGGAGATGATGAAGAACAAGAAGAAATAGTTAGTGGCAGCAGGTGCGGATGTACCACATGGCTGAGGCGAATATTTGATATTGTTTGGAAGCGAGAGAAGGTCCCACTAGACTGGCAGAGAGCAACTGACTGCCCAATATTTAAGAAGGGAGTTAGACCAGACAGTCGTAACATCAAGGAATCTTTCTGTTGTTACTTGCGGGGAAAGTAAATGACACCGAGACAAGATTATGGACACGAGTTGAGGAAAGGTGTTGGGGAATTGTCATCATGGCACCAGTAGGAACACCTCGGACCTATGTTTACCTTAACATTATCCCGGAGAAGAGTTGGGAAAGGGATACGAAAAAATCAATATCAACAACTTCTGGAGAGCTTTGGAACATTAGGAATATGATATAGAGCCAAAGTTAATGAGTGTGATACAAAGCCTGTATCATCAGTGTGAGTTGAGTATTGAACAGAGAAATAGTGAGCGAGCGGTGTGAAGTAGAGACAGGGGCCAGGCAGGGTTGAATACGGTCACCCCTTACACTGAGGAAGTAGCAGTTGTCGCTGAGAGTGAGAGACCTGCCAGCTGTCATGGAGAGATGAAACATTGTACTTAATGAAAAAGGTTTGACAATCAACAAAATAAAGACAGAAGTTATGAACGTAAGTAGATATTAAGAAGAAGACAACATCTATATAAAGATAATAAGCTGAATAAAGTAAAAAAAAATGTACGTTGGAGTAATCTGTAATGAGAATAATATACAACAACTTGAACTCAATAGACTTAGTAAATATAATGGTAAAGTAAGTAATGTAGGCTGTATCCTATCCTTAAATCGTAAAATGGAAAACAATTATATTCATATCATTTTTAAACCCCATTGTAATAACTGTGTTGGAGGTCTGGTCACAACTAAAACAGGATCTCACCTACAAGCTACTGAGACGAGAGTTACCCAGGCTTATTGGAGGAGTGACCAGATTAGATCAGGTAAAGAATAAGTATGTCGTGACAGCACCAATCATGAACTCCATTCAAACCAAACTTGACAAACGCTGACACATGTTCAGGTGCAAATAACAGCCAATGTATGCCCAGGTCTTGCCAATAATGCGCAATAGAAACCTGACCAACCTCCCAACTGGCTACTAGGGTGACAAGTGGCGAGAAGGATAAGTAATATACACTTGGTTCATCATCATCATCATCATCATCATCATCATCATCATCATCATCATCATCATCATCATCATCATTTAAGCGACGATGTCACACCTGGATTATAAAATATTTATCCACAGGTGTTTAGGAGTGCTTGGGAGCCCAATGCTATACACGATGATGTTTTGTAGTGAGAATAACGTTTAAAAATGTTTGATATAAACTCTAGGCGTTACAAAAGTTATCTGAAGTTACACATAAATTCCACAAAAGTTACATAAAAGTTAGTTTTGTGTATGAATGACATGAAAGGTAAACACAAGTTGCAAGTTACACAAGAATAAAAAATTAAACATGGACCAAAGTTACAATATTTTGAGGAAGTTACAGATAACTTTAGAGGTTTATGATATTCTGTAGTTTTTTACTCATCATTTACTCACAGCCTCATCAAGCATCTTTAGCTTTCGGGAAGGACACTGTTAATTTAAGACATCATACCACAAGGTTATTACACTATGTCATTACTTAATTACCGGAGATTTGGTTCATTCACATAGATTTATCGCCACAGTTACAACTACTCGTGTTATTGTCAATTGGTTTGTAGTTAAAAACTAAAACCTTATGAATGATTGTATTGTACATCGGAGTTGAATTATACAGAAACAATTTGTATTAATTCTGTTTTTAAGCCCCATTCTTATGTAACGTGTGTATATATCTCTGTCTGAAGTAAACCTAGAAAGCTAACATCAAGGGACATGCACATAGGTCACTTTCACGCAGCATCTGTACATCTATTCTAAAGCGCGCGTGAGAGAGCGAGAGAGAGAGATGACGGATCATAAACTCCCTTTCCTGTTTCAGACTTTATTAGATAAATTTCTCATTACTCACATGGCCGCCGGACGCTTGACTTAATTAGCGGTTACATACCTGTGACACTGATGAGGTAAATGTTTCACTCTTGGTGTTGTTCCTTAATGACACGACGAGTGCACAGAGTTTATTATAGTGGACCGTGTGGCTGACAAAACATGATCTAGTGTAGGAAAACGTGTTTGTAAAGTAAGGACATAGATATATACATGAATATATACTCATGTTACTGAAGGCCCACTGTAGGAAAAGATGAAACACAGACAAACATCGTTCTTGTTTCCTGTGTTTTATCTCTACAGTAAGATTTAAATGATATGATTTATGTGGCATATATTATGTATTCAGTTATATACAACGCCAGCTGTGTTGGTATCCTGAAGTACTGTACATACACCATGACTAGTGAACATTCTTGGTTATAATGTCCCTTACCTGAGGATATTACACACATTTCCTCTTGTAATAAAGTTATGCTACACTTGTACACCCACTAAAAAATTATTCTGCACTCTTACGGCGTGATACAATATGACACGGGTGCCGAATTATTTATTAGTGGGTGTACACTTGAACCCATGTCTTCTACCTTGTTATGTGTGTATGTACATCTGTTATGTTTCTTATCATTGGGTTTTGTTTTTGTTTGGGCTTATATTATATTAATACTTTTCATTGTTCCCTTCACTTACTAGAATATTCTCTTGTTCTCTTCCAGATGCCATACTACCCTTGGTCAGTTATATGAACAATACAGCATAGAAAAAGGTCGACTATAGTTTTCTTTCACCACAATTTATTGTTCATAACTGAAATTGAGTCATAATGGAGAAGTTCCTGAGGCCGAAGCGTCTGGATGCTGCGCCGAACTCTCCCACCGCTTCAAAGGAGTGGCGCCACTGGTTCCGGACCTTCAACACGTTCCTCACCTCCATTTCTGCTCTCGAGCCTGACAAGCTAGCCACTCTCTGCAACTTCGCCTCCCCATCTGTGTACGAATACATAGCCGACTGTGTCTCGTAAGACGCCGCCATTCAGGTTCTGAAGGACTTGTACGTAAAGCCGAAGAACGAAGTGTTCGCCCGTCATCTACTAGCTACCAGGAGGAAACACTCGGGCGAGAGTTTGGACCAATATTTACAGGAACTTCGTCAGCTCAGCAAGTACCGCAACTTCAAAGCTGCCACAGCAGAGGCGAACAGAGACGAGTATATCCGCAACGCTTTTATCAATGGTCTACTATCTCCTATGATCAGACAGCGGCTCTTAGAAAACAAGACTCTTGATTTGGCTATTGCGTTCGACCAGGCTCGTCGCTCGATCTGACTCAAAGAGACTCCTAGTCCTATCTTCGGTCTCTGGCTCCTATGAACGCTTTCGCTGTTACTTCAACTGAGAAAATCGACAGCGATGAGTCTCCCCTTTTAGCTGCCACTCATCAACCACAGTGTTATTTCTGTGGTGGAGCACTGCATAACCGACTTCAGTGTCCTGCGCGCGATTCAACTTGCCACAAATGCAACAAGAAAGGTCATTTTGCGAAAGTATGCATATCATCTCGTTACTCACCTGCTACTTCATCTTCCACTTGTGCGGTCTTACACTCTCCAACTTTGGCTTCAATATCTGCGACTTCCCTTGGTTGTCTCGCTCGATCTACCATATATGTGCTTATTAATGACGATACAGCTACAGCCATCGTTGATACCGGGAGCTCAAAATCGTTTGTATCAAACCGCGCTATCCAGCAGAAGTCTCTGAAGTGTCATCCAGTATCAGGTCGCGTGTCTGTACTGTAGATATTACCCTCAAGGGGAAACCCCATCTAGATATTCAACTGGCTGTTCTTCCCGACCTATGCAGTGACGTTATTTTTGGTCAAGATTTCATGAGACTACACAGTAGCGTTACAATTGATTTCAGTGAGCCTAAAGAGCACCTCATCATCGGAGATAATGCAGCTGCTTGTAGCCTAACATCTGCTTTGGTCGATCCACCATCTCTCTTCTCTAATCTGACCTCCCCCTGTAAACCTGTTGCGACGAAGTCAAGACGATTTGGTCAAGCGGACAGGGTTTTCATCCAAGGTGAAGTCGATAAGATGTTGTCGGAAGGAATATCGAACCCAGCACTTCACCGTGGAGGGCGCAAGTCCTCATCACTACTAATGAGCGGCACAAAAAGCGGCTTGTATCGACTACAGCCAAACCATCAACAGGTATACCCAGCTGGATGCTTATCCTTTGCCCCGGATAGACGACTTGGTGACTAACCTATCTCGTTACAAGATATTCAGCACTCTCGACCTACAGAGTGCGCACCATCACACCTCTGTAACATTCCCTTCTGAATGTTATAGTAAAAATTATGAACAAACGAACGATTCCTTATTTCATCTTTCATTGTTGGTGTCACACACACACACACACACACACACACACACACACACACACCAGATGAAGATGGTAGGTTATTGAAGTTCTCAGGGAAGAATGTCATTCTTAATACACATGTAAATTAAGCCCTTGATCATTATGACAACACAGAAATATCAATATATTATACACGGGTGTCAATAATATGTTTATACGTGTAACTATTTTACACACTCGTCCAATTTGGACCCTAAGAGGGTGGACCATCAGTGGAGAACGTTTTACTGTTCCTTTATTTCCCGATTATTCTTTAAATACAACACCATCGTTTTATTGCATATCATTTTACGTCTTTTGATCAGGATATTCTATATCCTTTTTTATCAAACTTTTACAACTGCTCTCTCTCTCTCTCTCTCTCTCTCTCTCTCTCTCTCTCTCTCTCTCTCTCTCTCTCTCTGCGTATTCTATTTTCTCTTTCAGTATAAATGGTCTCCATTTTCTTGCGTATACTTACATATAATTCTTTAAAAAAATATTTAGGGTAATTTTGCTTTCTAGCTTGTTGCCTTGCAATCCATAAACCAATCTTGATATGTATGTTGTACTGTAGTTCCAGCCGGTGTGTGCGGTGAGCTGGAGTCCCTGTGGTGCGTCTCACATAAAGTGTAGTTTGATTTGACTTCACTTCCAGTTCCAGCCAAAGAAGCCACACAAACCCTTTTGAATGTTTACCTTTGTCTCCTTATAACCAACCAACAGTGCAATCGTGTAAATGTACGACTGATGAGTAGACAGACTGCCAGATGGATTGACAGATAGATTGACGGAGGGACAGACAGATGGGTTGACAGATCGAATTACTGACAGAGAAACAAACGGAGAGGCAATATTCCCCCACACTTATCACCAGGAACATAGAACTGTACACACTACTCCACATACCAGGTGAGATATAAACATATGAAGAGTCAGGTAGTTAGGAATATAATAGGACTTAATGAAGTAAAGAGAGACTTGGTATAACTGACAATTGTCCTTTCAATCGTATTTTGTTTTAATTGTTTTAGTGAATTTTTTAAATTTGTTATTGCCTGAAATTGTTGAAGGTGTAGTGGCGGTATAGGTTTTTGCCAGAGGGACATAAAACGTGATGTATCTCTTAAAAATATTGCACCACTAAACGATATTACGAAGACGCACGCACACACACACACACACACACACACACACACACACACACACACACAAATGTACCTTTAAAACCAAGTGAAAATAAACCATAAACGCCTTGTTAATGATATAATATTCTCACGCTACAGGATATATGAAGAAGGAATTAGATAGTTAATGAAACATTCTCTTTGTAACTTTCCACACAGACTTGGAGTAATTATAGGTGGTGGTGTGTGGGCCACCGTCACTCCTGCTGCGTCTCATTAATATGCTAAGTGTCAGAGGAGGATTTACAGCTTCTCTTTCTCCTTGTAAATTCAGAGTAGCTGGTTGTGTAAAATGTTTGAATATACATTATTACACATTTATACATATTTATACAAGATATAAACATTAAGATAAAAACATTAACAATCGTGCACATGAATAAGCTTACGTACAATATGCACAGTTGTGGACAAAAGGAATTCAGCAGTCAGGCAGGAAGGAAGTGGGGAGGGGGGGAGGGGGGGGGAGTTGACGATATGAGTCTGCGATTTTCTTTATTTATGAGGCAGGCCGAGCTTACATTCACTCCCTGTCGAATTCTTTTTGTCCACACTTGTGCACACGTACTGTGTGTGCGTGTGTGTCGTGATGAAAATAATCAACAAGAAGGAGCTGATAAATTCTCCCCAGGTGATCATCGAGAGGTAAGAGCGGCTAATACTGAGGCTCTTCCTCCCACACCACGAGAGTCTTCACCCTCCTCGCGTCTTACACAACATTTTATTTTATTTTTTATGGAATTGGGCACCCCCTACATCCTTGTGTAAGGTGAAGCGCAGAGGCGTTTACAGCGCCCAACAGGGAAGCATGCTAAGTTCATGCTTGCCTTTATGTCTCATGAGTTAAGGGCGTAGAAGCCTGAAGAGTCAAGGGCGTAGAAGCCTGAATAGTTAATGGCTTATGTCTAAGCAAGTTATTGGAAGCTCCAACAACTTTCCCTGAATAGGAATTCGCAGCTTTCGATTTACAGCAGGTACCGACTATGCTGCTAGGTGAGCAGGGACCAAGGGAGGTTGGGAAGTGTGTCCGAACAACTTTCCACCGGCCCGGGAATCGAACCCGTGACATCTCGCTTGCGAGGCAAGAGCGGTACCGCTCTACCCACCGGCGCCCCCTGTAGTAGATGATCATGACACCATCTACAGCATCTTGTCATGTAACTGTAGTAGACGACCATGACACCATCTACAGCATCTTGTCATATAACTGTAGTAGACGACCATGACACCATCTACAGCATCTTGTCATATAACTGTAGTAGGCGACCATGACACCATCTACAGCATCTTGTCATATAACTGTAGTAGACGACCATGACACCATCTACAGCATCTTGTCATATAACTGTAGTAGGCGACCATGACACCATCTACAGCATCTTGTCATATAACTGTAGTAGACGACCATGACACCATCTACAGCATCTTGTCATATAACTGTAGTAGACGACCATGACACCATCTACAGCATCTTATCATATAAACCTTTCTCTGGTTTTAAGAGCCAATAACTATATTCATGAATACTTTATTAATGACAGACATGTTAAACCATCAGTGAACAGTCCCACATCTACGCCACCTATCTATGCTCCGATCTTACTCGTTTTAAGGTAACTTTTTCTGTATATTGTAACTGATATATAAAAAATTATTACATAAATATTTAACTGATTTATGATTTTTTTTCGCGGGGGGCGGGGGGCGGGGGAAGTGACCACACTACTGTAGGATAAAGTCAAGGAGTTTTTAAATAATGGTTACATACAATATATTAATTTAGATACAGAGTAAGTCAAGATACAGACTAAGTCAAATCTGGGTGGTAGAGACCGTAGACTTATAGCGTCCGGGGGTAAAAACATCAAACACTCGTTCGTCAAAATCGGACCTTTCATTTCATTTGTTTTGGCTTATATTTTCACCAAATATATTGAAGGATAGATATTATATAAACGTTTGTATTAATTTAAATGTTAAGGAGGAGTACATGGAGAGTGTTTTCATTGAATTTCGTAACGACACACGAAATATCCTAGTAGGAGTAATCTACAGAAGACCCCACACTATTGTAAGGAATTTTCTTGATAAATTTTCGGAGCTTATCACTGTCATAAGTTCAGAGAGAAAACATTGCTACACTACAGGAGATTTCAACCTTGATCTATTAAAATCAGAAACCGACACCTCAGTATTAGACCTTCTTGCTACCTGTCATTCTAAACTCTTCTTCAACACTATAACCAAACCTACTAGAGTAACTGCCACCTCTGCCACTGTGATAGATCATATATGGACTAACATCACCCCTAACAATCTTGCAAGTGGAATTATTTATAACAATATCTCAGATCACTTCCCAGTTTTTGCTATAAAACAGCCACACGACCTGAAATGTCTAGTAGAGTCTCAATCCAATACAGAGACTACTACACCGACAACATGCTCCTTTTTGAAAACAACTTAATGAATGCTAACTGGGATCTTGTCTATGCCTCCGACAACCGTAACGTGAACAGCTGCGACTTCTCTTGCATCTTCAATGCTTGCTTTGATAAATGCTTCCCGCTCAAGACTAAGTCAGTGAAAACTGTATCCATTTTCAAACCCTATATCACAAGCGAAATTAAGATAATGATAAAAGAAAAGCACAAACTCCAAAGGAAATTTGCAAAAGACCCATAACTTTCGGTGATGCTTACCTAAGTATCAGAAATAGAGTAACTCAAGCAGTTAGAAACGCCAGACTTAACTATTATACAAATAAGCTCCAGTCAGCATCAGGCGACAGTAAGAAAACCTGGAATGTCATAAATTCTATTCAGAACAGGAACACTCAGCCTTCGGCCTCCCACTCAGCTTTTATGATAAATGATTCAGTTGTAACGGAACCCTCCTCCATTGCCAACCACTTCAATTAATATTTTATTAATGTTGGCAAAAATCTTGCAGAGAGCATCCCAGATCACCATGAGGAATTGTACTATTCCAGATGATACTAAATGTTACATGATACTTCCTTGAGATAAATGTATAATATATATCAGGTGCCTAAAAGAGAGCTCAGATTCTCAACTGGCTCAGCCATGTTAATATTGTTATTATTATCCATTCTGTATCTGTGTTTTTCTGGCTAAATAAACTGTTTCAATTCAATTCAATTAATTTAGATACTGAGTAAATCAAATGTGGGTGGTAGAGACCGTAGAATTATACCGTCCGGGGTAAGAACATCAAACACTGGTTTGTCAAAATCAGACCTTTCATTTCATTATATTGTTACCAAATACATTGAAGGTTAGATATTACATAAACGTTTGTCTTGTTATTTTACTGCCATTCATATTTATTTAACACGTATGTTAATTTAATTTACAGCAAGTTAAAGTACGGGACAGTTGGGGGTCAAAAGTTTGCTTCCTCCCAAACTGAAGGGGTATCGACCCCAAATGAAAGAGAACAACACACCCACACCAGATGACAGTCAAAGTAAGTTAGGTCGGAGAATCATTCCCGTGACTCAGTTTCATCCCTGGGAGCCAACTTTTGTCCGCGACTGTGCACATAGCAACCAGAGAAAATATTCAAGGCGGGAAACATTACTCTTTACGTGTGTTCATGTTTTTAAGCCGAATAAGGAAATATAATACTAAAAACTACAGGTAATATGTGAATAGTTAATTTTGCTTTGACGACATAATATAAGAAGCAAGACTGAGCGTGGACCTTCAGTGTGAGTAACTTTAATATAAATACAGAAACACACATTTTAATCAGTGTGTATTAATAGTGTATTATTTGTAATATGAAATAACCTTATAATACTAAATATACATCGGTTTGTATATTTACAGATATACAAATTTTAACTCCATCGCGTCCACAAGGTTGTGTGTGTGTGTCTGTAGTCCAGTCAGTGAGAGTTGTATTATATTCTTGGTTAACAAAATGTGTGATACTGATCGAAATATAATCATAAATAAACAAAAACAAGAGGAAGATTACCCAAAGTTGATCACAGCGAAAGAGGATGATCACATAGACTTGATCACAGCCACACAGCAAGATCACCCAAACTTGATCACAGCGAAAGAGGAAGATCACCCGAACTTAATCACGGCGAAAGATAATCAACCGGACTTGATCACAGCGAAAGAGGAAGATCACACAGACTTGATCACAGCCAAAGAAGATTTCCCAGACTTGATCACAACCACAGAGGAAGATCACCTGGACTTGATCACAGCCAAAGAGGAAGATCACAACATGAGCTCTCTAAGGCCGGGTCTATTACCAAGAGCCTTACAGAAGTGCGAGTCAAAACCCGCGGTTATGATTATCCTTATTAGAAATCGAACTGCTATTACGTAAAACTTAGATTGTAGGTTAAAGAAGACACTTGGTGTGTGTGTGTGTGTGTGTGTGTGTGTGTGTTAGTAAGACCCTCACTATACATCCAACAATGCTTTAAGACTATTGATATCTTTTTCACAAATAATTAATTGTCACTCAAGTACGACGCTTTAGTCCTCTATAACGTATCAGTGTTTTATTTCGTTTATTCTTGAAGAAAGAGTATGTGCATTCTTATGTTTGTTAATGATATTGTTATTTTATTCTTAGCTTACTGTGTTATTCTTTCTGTGGGCCGCTAAGCCTTAGGTGATGGCACATATAACTATGATAACTCGGCCGTCGTTAGACCAATATTGGTGAAACTTAATTTTGTGCCAGTAATGAACCTGAAATATAACTGTATCGCTTTTGGTACCTCATTTGTATGGTTTTCTTTTTCACACATAAGTGTGTGAGCATATAATTCTACCATCGATAAACCGGTGTTGTAGACTTAAGTAGGAGAAGTTAGTCAACGGGCGACAACTTTATTGGTATCAACTTAGACACATTAAAGTTCTTATTTCTGTAGTTCTTATTTTATAAGCATATGGGTTCATTAGCATGGTAACTCTGCCGCCGTCATTTTGATGTCTACAACTTAGTGCAGAATTGGCTGTCTACCTCATAAAACCGCTGCAATACTTTTAGTTTGAGAATATACAAATATGTTACAAAGTTCAGCTGTTAGTATTGTCTTTGTGTTATAGTGCGACTGTATACACCACAGGCTTGACCCAGGGGGCTAATGACACCCGCGTGGTTGTTATTTTTATCCCATGGTGCAACACACTGCTGCAGGCTGCCGTACTAAAGTCCTTTGTCTGACTATGATCACGGTGTAACTATATATTGTTATATATATTTATAACAGAAAAATTTCCTGGTCAAGAAAAGTTTAAATCACGGACGCAATGTTATATACTTCACATGTAACCTTTTAAAATGTTAAACCCACTTTCGCACGCACGCACAAACACACACACACTCACGCACACACAGGTAACAGTTACATGTATAACTGCTCACAATACAACATGATTCTGAACACTGAAATATATATAAATTCATATATGTTTTCCTCATACGTTGGTTTATGGTGAGAATTTAAATATTAATATATTTTTATCATGATGTGTCAGGTGTTACAAAAGACATAGATGTAATGTTCCAATTATATCTACAATTAACTACACGTCAAGTATTTTATGTGGCGTCAACTTTTACAAGTGTAAAATACAGCAACAACATAAATATAAAATAATAAAATAAGGTAGATGAAACAAGCACCACTACAGATCAGGTTCGCTGGTACAATACAATTACTTAACACCTGATATTTTCATTTCCGTTCAATATATACACATGAAGTCGACCATAAGCTGAGTAAAATATAAGTGTATCATGTCCACAATACTTCTGTCTATGTTAAACGATTCCATGAAAATATTCCTTTTTTAAATACATTTGTTTTGTTTCATTAAAATTTATAGTTACAATAGAAAACAGATTTATGCCCAAAGATCAGAAAATATAACATTAATTTCTGTTAATTTTCAATACGCGTATCAAGTTAGTGAGTTAATTACACTCTGTGACTTTTATTCTATCAAACTCTTACACCAATGTTTATGTATCAATAATCATCAGAGATTAAGTGTAGGAGGCCCTCAAGGACAACGACAACAATAATAATAAAACTATAATAATAACAACAACAACAACAATAAAAATAATAATAACAACAACGACAACATCACCAACAACAATAACAACAATAATAAAAATAATAATGACAACAACAATAGCAACAACGACAACAACAACAGTCATGGATCCCAGATAAATATCAATAACGCTTTGGTCTCATCAGTAAGATATTTCATCAGTAAGACATCTGTGTAAAAACAAATGTCGTGTTTAAGTCACTGGCGGGGGCCCTTGTTACACGTAGCGGGTAAAACTATCTAAAAGTTAATCCTGATTCAAGGATATGACTTTAGTTCTTCATTAGACAGTGGCCGGAGAAATTATGTCAATTTATTTATGTAATTGAACAACCATAAAATAAGTAGTGTTCCCCGTAAAATAAGCAGAGCTTCCACCAGGGGGAGACTCACCGTAAATATATTGCCGGGACGTATCCCCCAGAACCGCAGCCAACAACATTTATATACCTCTTGTTTTACAGTCTTGTAAAAACACAAACAACATAATTAAAGTTTATTTACTCTCTTTCCCACACGTGAAAGTATCAGCCAATCAGTGGCTGGGTAAATGTTGGCAACGATAATTGAACCAATAAGAGCTTAGCTGACGTAGCCACAAGTTTTCCTGATTAAATCATCGACTGACTCGTGACCTGACGAAGTGACAGCCTGACTGGCAGTCTAACTAATTAACTTATTGCTTGACAGTCTGGCCGATTGACTTCATTGTTGACGGTCTGACTGACTGGGTTGCTGTGTGTGTGGTTAGATCAGCCAGAGACTGATTCTTGTTCATCTTTGCTCCATTACGCTACAAAAGAAGAACTAACAGTATCTTTGATTAAATATTAATTTTAAGATCAGGTATGTTTACATAAGATATTTTCAGTGGATTACACGATTATCATAATTTATGCTCATTGTTAAAAGGAAGATTTTATATCATTTACACTTCATAATCAGAAGCGGTACGAATTTTTAAACAAAATGTAAGTAATTTGTTAACTTGATGTTTTTAAAAACCTTACTTGTTATTGTATAACATTAAGGCCACAAACAAGATATAATAAACAACACAGCCGACCTTTACCCGCGAGAGGTCAGACAACTCATCGCTCCTGTCACACCTTTTTTCTTTTTATATCAGATCAGTTGTGTTAAATGAAGACGAGATAAGGCAGCTGCTGGTCCCTGCACTGCCTCAGGGACCTGAAGTAGCCGACCCATCTCTTAACACAGCTGAGGCCACACCTGAGGCACAAGTCGTCACGGCTAAAAGTGGTGTTCCTCATCCCCAATATTGTTCAATTCAACCAACAGGACTTCTGTCGCCACTGTCCGCCGCAGTACAAGTCTTTAATACTTATGTAACAAATATTTCTAACCTTAGAACAACGCCATGAAATTATGTCGACTTTACACCATATTGTTTAATGAGTTCCTGTGACCCAGTGGTGTTGTTATAAAGCCATGCGTTGTGAACAAGGAACACCTTCTTCATTACTGGCTTACCAGCTTCAGGCAGACATTACTGACACACCTCTCACCTGAATGACGCAGCCAATGGCACTCATCCTGATCATGATCTCATGAACCATCTAAGGATCCCCCCCTCGCGGGCAAGACTTACACCCGGTACATTTCAATAAAGCTTCTGTAGCGGTATGGAAGAAGTTATCTGTTGCACAGCTTTGATGGTATCGGTTTGTCTGTTAGCTCTATGTGGACTAAATATTTAAATGCATTCTGTGAAATCCAAATACAAGTCTTTTGTTTGGGAAAAGGCACATATACCTCAGTTATTTCAGATACTGCAGCACACTGATGGGAAGTAAGTGATGCTGAACATTTGGGTTGTGGTGTGTGAAAAGAAATTGGAGGAAATCTTTTCAAAGTTTCAAACCTAACCTAACCTAACCACACCAGATGGAACTGATAAATCACACTCTGATATTTCTGTTTAGTTTGAGTGTCTAATGAATGGATTATATCTGGCTGAGGCTGGGAGGAGGGAGACTGAGCCGGGATATGTCTGAATCTAAAATGGAGTTTGATTGCACCTGGAAAAGTTTATGAGCTTTAGATTTCAGGAATAAAGATTTCCGAACTGCAATCAACACATCCGATTTTTAACCAATATACAGTATGCTTTTAGACTTTAGACAGATGGTAAAGTATTTATAGCTGATATCTTTGTAAGGAAAATCCAATTATTTAAATCTATACACATCTACACACTGTATTTCTTATCACTTTGTTTATTGTTTATTTTTTATTCCTCCATGGAGCCACAATCAAAATATTACACAAATAGGTCCTTCACCTCTTGCCATTATCATTGCTTTACTCACCTCAACAGGTACAAGTCAACACACGTTAATGTAGTGAGAAAAATATCATTCTTATTGTGTAATACAGCTTCATCCAGTGTTAGATCATGGCTGTCACCTTTGTTCATACCATAGTTGGTCTCTACAGTAAAGAAGGTAAAAAACTAAGCTTGAGTCATACCTAACGTGAATATTCCAACCAGTAAAACCCCATAAACTCCCCACGGTGAGTAACTGGCGTCTCTCCACCGTAACAGAAAACTGAACTTCTTGATAGTAAGACAAATAAGACGAACACTACAGTATGGGTCATAAGAGTTTTCACGATACTATAAGATTTACTTCTGTAAGATGTCAGCAAGATTTGATCCACGAGGATCTGAAGTTTATTATTAGACGGTTCTTGATATCAGCATAAGGGTGGGTGCTATTGGCTACCTCATAAAGGTTACGAGGAGTACTATTGGCTGCCTCATAAAGGTTAGGAGGAGTGCTATTGGCTGCCTCATAAAGGTTAGGAGGAGTGCTATTGGCTGCCTCATAAAGGTTAGGAGGAGTGCTATTGGCTGCCTCATAAAGGTTAGGAGGAGTGCTATTGGCTGCCTCATAAAGGTTCGGAGGAGTGCTATTGGCTGCCTCATAAAGGTTAGGGGGAGTGCCACTGGCTGCCTCATCAAGGTCAGGAAGGATGCCATTTCTGCTCCATCCAGGTCAAAAGAGGTGCCACTAACAGAATCATGAAGATGCCACTGCCAGTGTGTGCTCCTTGACATGAAAACCCAATAAGGCGGGTAAAACAGTGCCTTTGACCAGCTCCGGCTCCTCTCCCTTTCCTCACTTCACCTCACCTCTCCCACAACCCTCCCCCCTTCCCCCTCCTCCTTTTCCCCCATCACGACGATACAATCAGCTGCAACCTTTCATTTATTAAAAAGAAAGAAGACTAATGTATGTTAAGTAGTTTGGAAGATTACCCACAAAGGGGTAATATACAGCCTCAGACGGAAAGGTACAAAACATGATATATAACCTAGTCTAATAGGTGAGATTTAATCTCAGACTGTACAGAATCGTAGTTGTTGGTTTACTGTAAAAAATACCCACAGGTATTGAGGAACGTAAAGTGTTTAATGATAGTGTTAATGATGAATTGGCTTAGGTAGTGTGATATATTGTCTATGATTCTTAGTTTGTTTATGGTTCGTTTGGCTCCTGAGGCTCTCTGGAGGTGAACTGTGTCATAGGGAAGCAAGATTCTTCAGCGAGAATGAAAGGGAAATTAATATTTGTATTCCACTTAAACTGCTATTTCTTCTTCTTCTACTTATTATGTCTTCCTCTTCTTCTTCGTCCTCCTTCCTTCTTCCTTCTTCTTTATTCTTCATTCGTCATTGATTTTATTTATATAAATATGATTGCTATA
>NW_024717588.1:0-2014 GCF_018991925.1 Homarus americanus | reverse complement strand
GACCAGGGGACTTTGTTATACTCGATCAGGGGCCTTTGTTAAACTCGATGAGGGGTCTTTGTTATACTCGATCAGGGGACTTTGTTATACTCGATCAGGGGACTTTGTTATACTCGATCAGCGGACTTTGTTACACTCGATCAGGGACGTTGTTATACTCGATCAGGGGCCTTTGTTATACTCGATCAGCGGCCTTTGTTATACTCCATCAGGGGACTTTGTTATACTCGACCAGGGTTCTTTGTTATACCCGATGAGGGGACTTTGCTACACTCGATCAGGGGACATTGTTATACTCTATGAGGGGGCTTTGTTATACTCGATCAGGGAACTTTGTTATACTCGGTGAGGGGACTTTGTTACAATCGATCAGGGGACTTTGTTATACTCGTTCAGGGGACTTTGTTATACTTGAACAGGGGACTTTGTTATACTCGATGAGGGGGATTTGTTATACACGATCAGGGGCTTTGTTATACTTGATCAGTGGCCTTTGTTATAATCGTTCAATGGACTTTGTTATACTCGATCAGGGGACTTTGTTATACTCGATCAGGGGACTTTGTTATACTCGACCAGGGGACTTTGAAATACTCTACCAGGGGACTTTGTTCTACTCGATGAGGGGCCTTTGTTAAAGTCGATCAGGGGCCTTTGTTATATCGATCAGGGGCCTTTGTTAAACTCGATCAGGGGCCTTTGTTATACTCGATCAGGGGACTTTTTATACTCTATCAGGAGACTTTGTTATACTCGATCAGGGGGCTTTGTTATACTCGATCAGGGAACTTTGTTATAATCGTTCAAGGGACTTTGTTATACTCGATTAGGGGCCTTGGTTATAATCGTTCAGGAGACTTTGTTATACTCGATCAGGGACACACATACTCACCAGGGACCTTGCTATACCTAATTGCGGAGCTTGATATACCTGATCAGGGACTTGTTATACCTGATCAGGAGACTTTGTTATACTCGATCAGGGGACTTTGTTATACTCGATCAGGGGACTTTGTTATACTCGACCAGGACCTTTATACCTATCAGAGACCCTTTGCTATACACGACTAGCTGGTTATACTCTGGACTAGTGGGCCTTTGGTTAGCGATCGTCTGCTGACTTGTTATACTCGATCAGGAGACTTTGTTATACTCGATGAGGGGCCTTTGTTATACTCGATCAGGGGCCTTTGTTATACTCGATCAGGGGACTTTGTTATACTCAACCAGGGTTCTTTGTTATACTTGACCAGGGGAGTTTGTTATACTCGACCAGGGGACTTTGTTATACTCGATGACGGGCCTTTGTTAAACTCTATGAGGGACCTTTGTTATACTCGACCAGGGGACTTTGTTTCACTTGATCAGGGGCCTTTGTTAAACTTGCTCAGGGGCCATAGTTATACTCGATCAGGGGACTTTGTTATACTCTATCAGGGGACTTTGTTATACTCGATCAGGGGAGTTTGTTATACTAGACCAGGGGACTTTGTTATACTCGATCAGGGGCCTTTGTTAAACTCAATCAGGGGCCATTGTTATACTCGATCAGGGGACTCTGTTATACTCGATCAGGGGACTTTGTTATACTCGACCAGGTGAGTTTGTTATACTCGACCAAGGGACTTTGTTATACTCGATCAGGGCCCTTTGTTAAACTCGATGAGGGGCCTTGTTAAACTCGATGAGGGACCTTTGTTATACTCGACCAGGGGACTTTCTTACACTAGATCAGGGGCCTTTGTTAAACTCGATCAGGGGCCATAGTTATACTCGATCAGGGGACTTTTTATACTCGATCAGGGGACTTTGGTATACTCGACCAGGTGAGTTTGTTATACTCGACCAGGGGAGTTTGATATACTCGACCAGGGGACTTTGTTATATTCGATAAGGGGCCTTTGTTAATCTCGATGAGGGGCCTTTGTTAAACTCGATGAGGGACCTTTGTTATACTCGACCAGGGGACTTTGTTACACTCGATCAGGGGCCTTTGTTAAACTCGATCAGGGGC
>NW_024717587.1:0-19079 GCF_018991925.1 Homarus americanus | reverse complement strand
TAGTTACGTATTGCTGATAAAAAATTTCCAGATACACGATGTCTAAATAACACTTCGATATTTCTTACGTTACATGTGAAACATGAATATAAAAGGCATTGAGTTAAGGCATTACTTGCGTTGCTAGAGCTTGAACCACTTGAGCTTGAATACTAGTGTTTGAACTAATTGAGCTTTGAACTGCTAGAGCTTGAACTGCTATAGCTGAACTACCAGAGCTTGAACTACTCGAGCTCGAATTGCTAGAGCTTGTACTACCAGAGCTGAACCGATAGAGCCTGGAACTTATAGAGCTTGAACTGTTAGGCTGACCTGCTTGAACTTGAACTGCCAGAGCTGAATTCGATAGAGCTTGAACTGCTAGAGCTGAACTACAAGAGCTGGAACTGCTAGAGCAAACTGCAAGAACTGAACTGCTCGATCTTGAGCTGCTAGAGCAGGAACTGCTGAGCTTGAACTGCCAGAGCTTGAACAGCCAGAGCTGGATCTGCTAGAGCTGGATCTGCTGGAGCTGAGCTGCTAGAGCTGAGCTGCTAGAGCTTGAACAGCTAGAGCTGGAACTGCTGGAGCTTGAATTAATAGAGCTTGAACTGCTAAAGCTGGAACTGCTAGAGCTTGAGCAGCTAGAGCTGAACTGCTACAGATTGAACTGCTACAGCTGGAACTGCTAGAGCTTGAACTGCTGGAGATTGAACTGCTAGAGCTTGATCGGCTTAGAGCTGGAACTGCTACAAATTGAACTGCTAGAGCTGGAACTGATAGAGCTTGAGCAGCCAGAGCTGAACTGTTTGAGCTGAAATGCTAGAGCTGGAAGTGGCAACAGGCTTGAGTAGCCAAAGCTTGAACTGCTTGAGCTTAGAACTGCTAGAGCTGGAACTGAGTGAACTTGAACTGCCAGAGCTTGAACTGCTAGAACTGAACCGCTAGAGCTTGAACTGCTAGAGCTAGAACTGCTAGAGCTTGAACTGCTAGAGCTGGAGCTACTTGAGCTTGAACTGCTAGAGCTTGAAACGCCAGAGCTGGAAACGCCAGAGGAACTGCTAGAGCTTGAACAGCTTGAGCTGGAACTGCTAGAGCTGGAACTGCTAGAGCTGGAACTGCTGGAGCTTGAACTGCTAGGAGCTTGAACTGAGAGAGCTTGAACTGCTAGAGCTGGAACTGCCAGAGCTGGGACCAGAGCTGAACTGAGAGAGCTTGAACTACTAGAGCCAGAACTGCTAGAGCTGGAACCAAGAGCTTGAACTGAGAGAGCTTGAACTGATGGAGCTGAACTGGAAGAGCTGGAACTGCAAGAGCTGGAACTGCTAGAGCTGGAACCGGGAGAGCTTGAACTGAGAGAGCTTGAACTGCTAGAGCTGGAACTGCTAGAGCTGGAACTGCAGGAGCTGGAACTGCTAGAGCTTGAACCTTGAGCTGAACTGCTAGAGCTGAACTGCTAGAGCTTGAACTGCCAAAGCTTGAACTGCTAGAGGTGGAACTGCTAGAGCTGGAACTGCTAGAGCTGGAACTGCTAGAGCTGAACTGCTGCAGCTTGAACTGCTAGAGCTTGAACTGCTAGAGCTGGAACTGCTAGAGCTGGAACTGCTAGAGCTGGAACTGCTGGAGCTTGAACCATTGAGATGGAACTGCTAGGAGCTGAACTGCTAGAGCATGAACTGCATGAGCTTGAACTGCTAGAGCTGGAACTGCTAGAGCTGGAACTGCTAGCTTGAACTGCTAGAGCTGGAACTGATAGAGCTGAACTGCTAGAGCTTGAACTGCCAGAGCTGGAACTGCTAGAGCTGGAACTGCTAGATGAACTGCTAAAGCTTGAACTGCTAGAGCTGAACTGCTAGAGCTTGAACCTGCTAGAGCTGGAACTGCTAGAGCTGAACTGCTAGAGCTTGAACTGCTAGAGCTTGAACAGCTAGAGCTGGAAATGCTAGAGCTTGAACTGCCAAAGCTTGAACACTTAGAGCTGGAACTGCTAGAGCTGAACTGCTAGAGCTTGAACTGCTGGAGCTTGAACTGTTAGAGTTTGAACTGCTAGAGCTGGAACTCTAGAGCTGGAACTGCTAGAACTGACCAGAGCTGAACTCTAGAGCTTGAACTGCTAGGAGCTGAACTGCTAGAGCTGGAACTGCTAGAGCTGAACCGGAGGAGCTTGAACTGATAGAGCTTGAACTCAGAGCTTGAACTGCTAGAGCTAGAACTGCTAGAGCTGGAACCGCTAGAGCTTGAACTGATAGAGCTTGAACTGCATGAGCTGGAACCACTAGAGCTGGAACTGATAGAGCTTGAACTGCTAGAGCGAACTGCAGGAGCTTGAACTGCGAGAGCTTGAACTGCCAGAGCTGGAACTGCTAGAGCTGGAACTGCTAGAGCTGGAACTGCAGGAGCTTGAACTGCCAGAGCTTGAACTGCTAGGAGCTGAAGCTGCTAGAGCTGGACGTGCTAGGCGAACTGCCAGAGCTTGAACTACTAGAGCTGGAACTGCTAGAGCTTGAACTGCTGCAGCTGGAACCGCTAGAGCTTGAACTGAGAGAGCTTGAACCTGCTAGAGCTGGAACTGCCAGAGCGGAACTGCCAGAGCTTGAACTGCAAGAGATGGAACTGCTAGAGCTGAACTGCTAGAGCTGAACCTAGAGCTGAACTGATAGAGCTTGAACTGCTAGAGCTTGAACTGCTAGAGCTTGCAACTGCAAAGCTTGAACAGCTAGAGCGGAACTGCTAGAGGTTGAACGCTAGAGCTTGAACTGCTATGAGCTGAACTACCAGAGCTGGAACCGAGGAGCTTGAACTGCTAGAGCTTGAACTGCTAGAGCTGAACTGCTAGAGCTGGAACTGCTAGAGCTGGGAACTGCAGAGCTGGAACCGCTGAGCTTGAACTGAAGAGCTGAACTGCTGGAGCTTGAACTGCTAGAGCTTGAACTGCTAGAGCTTGAACTGCTAGAGCTGGAACCACAGGAGAGCTAGAACTGCTAGAGCTGGAACCGGCAGCTGAACTACAGAGCTTGAACTGCTAGAGCTGAACTGCAAGAGCTGGAACTGCTAGAGCTTGAACTGCTAGAGCTTGAACTGCTGGAGAGCTTGAACTGGGTAGAGCTTGGAACTGCTAGAGCTTGAACTGCTAGAGCTGAACTGCTGGAGATTGAACTGCTAGAGCTTGAACTGCTAGAGCTGAACTGCTAGAGCTTGAACTGCTAGAGCTGGAACTGCTAGAGCTTGAACAGCTAGAGCTGGAACTGCTAGAGCTGAGCTGAGAGTGGAACTGCCAGAGCTTGAACAGCTAGAGCTGGAACTGCTAGAGCGAACTAGAGCTGGAACTGCTTGAGCTGAACTCAGAGCAAAAGCTGAACTGCTAGAGCTTGAACTGCTAGAGCTGAACTGCTAGAGCTGGAACTGCTAGAGCTTGAACTGCTGAGCTTGAACTGCTAGAGAGCTTGAACTGCTAGAGCTGAACTCTAGAGCTTGAACTACTTAGAGCTGGAACTGCTAGAGCTTGAACTGCTAGAGCTTGAACTGCTAGAGCTGGAAACGCTAGAGGTGGAACAGTTAGAGCTTGAACTGCTAGAGCTGGAACTGCTAGAAATGCTAGAGCTGGAACTGCTAGAGCTGGAACTGCTAGAGCTTGAACTGCTAGAGCTTGAACTGCTAGAGCTTGAACTGAAGAGCTTGAACTGATAGAGCTTGAACTGCTAGAGCTGAACTACCAGAGCTGAACTGCTGAGCTGGAACCGGAGCTTGAACTGATAGAGCTTGAACTGCTAGAGCTTGAACTGCTAGAGCTGAACTGCTAGAGCTGGAACCGGGAGAGCTTGAACTGAGAGGTTGAACTGCTAGAGCTGAACTGTGAGCTGCAACTGCTAGAGCTGAACTGCTGGAGCTGAACTACTTGAGCTTGAACTGCTAGAGCTGGAACTGCTAGAGCTGGAACTGCTAGGAGCTGGAACCAGCAGAGCTGGAACTGGTAGAGCTGAACTGCTGGAGCTTGAACAGCTAGAGCTTGAACTGCTAGAGCTGTAGCTGCTAGAGCTGGAACTGCTAGAGCTGAACGGAGCTTGAACTACTTGAGATGGAACTGCTAGGAGCTGGAACTGCTAGAGCTTGAACCGCGAGAGCTTGAACTGAGAGAGCTTGAACTGCTAGAGCTGGAACTGCTAGAGCTGAACTGCTAGAGGTTGAACTGCTTGAGCTGAACTACTAGAGCTGGAACTGAGTGAGCTTGAACTGCTAGAGCTGAACTGCCAGAGCTGGAACTGCCAAAGCTGAACTGCTAGAGCTGAACTGCTAGAGCTTGAACTGCTAGAGCTGGAACTACTAGAGCTGAACCGGAGAGCTTGAACTGAGAGAGCTTGAACTCCTAGGAGCTGGAACTGCTAGAGCTTGAACTGCTAGGAGCTTGAACTGCTAGAGCTTGGAACACAAGAGCTTGAACTGAGAGAGCTGAACCTAGAGCTGGAACTGCTAGAGCTTGAACTGCTGGAGATTGAACTGCAGAGCTGATGCTAGAGCTGGAACTGCTACAGATTGAACTGCTAGAGCTGAACTGCCAGAGCTTGAGCAGGTAGAGCTGGAACTGCTTGAGCTTGAAATGCTAGAGCTGGAAGTGGTGCAGCTTGAAACGCTAAAGCTTGAACTGCTTGAGCTTGAACTGCTAGAGCTGAACTGAGTGAGCTTGAACTGCTAGAGCTTGAACTGCTAGAGCTTGAAATGCTAGAGCTGAACTGCTATAGCTTGAACTGCTAGAGCTTGAACTGCTAGAGCTTGAACTGCTAGAACTTGAGCTGCTAGAGCTTGAACTACTTGAGCTTGAACTGCTAGAGCTTGAACTCAGAGCTTGAACTGCTAGAGCTGGAAACGCTAGAGGTGGAACTGCTAGAGCTTGAACTGCTTGAGCTGAACTGCTAGAGCTGGAACTGCTAGAGCTGGAACTGCTGGAGCTTGAACTGCTAGAGCTTGAACTGCTAGAGCTTGAACTGCTAGAGCTGAACTGCCAATGCGTGAACTGTTAGAGGTGGAACTGCTAGAGGTGGAACTTCTAGAGGTGGAACTGCTAGAGCTGGAACCGGGAGAGCTTGAACTGAGAGAGCTTGAACTGCTAGAGCTGGAACTGCTAGAGCTGGGACCGGGAGAGCTTGAACTGAGAGAGCTTGAACTACTAGAGCTGGAACTGTTAGAGCTAGAACTGCTAGAGCTGCAAACCGGAAGAGCTTGAACTGAGAGAGCTTGGAACTGATGGAGCTTGAACTGAAGAGCTTGAACTGCTAGAGCTGAACTGCTAGAGCTGGAACTGGAGAGCTTGAACTGAGAGCTTGAACTGCTAGAGCTGGAACTGCTAGAGCTGCAACTGCTAGAGCTGGAACTGCTGGAGCGAGAACTACTTGAGCTTGAACTGCTAGAGCTGGAACTGCTGGAGCTTGAACTGCTAGAGCTTGAACTGCTAGAGCTGAACTGCTAGAGCTTGAACTGCTAGAGCTGTAGCTGCTAGAGCTGAAAGGCATAGAGCTGGAAGTGCCGGAGCTTGAACTACTTGAGATGGAACTGCTAGAGCTGGAACTGCTAGAGCATGAACTGCATGAGCTTGAACTGCTAGAGCTGGAACTGCTTGCTTGAACTGATAGAGCTGGAGCTGCAAGAGGTGGAACTGCCAAAGCTTGAACTGCTGGAGCTTGAACTGCAAGAGCTTGAACTGCTAGAGCTGAACTGCTAGAGCTGGAACCGGAGAGCTTGAACTGATAGAGCTTGAACTGCTAGAGCTGGAACTACTAGAGCTTGAACTGCTAGGGCTTGAACTGCTAGAGCTTGAACTGCTAGAGCTGAACTGCTAGAGCTGGAACTGCTAGAGCTGGAACTGTTGGAGCTTGAACTGCTAGAGCTTGAACTGCCAGAGCTTGAAATACTTGAGCTGGAACTGCTAGAGCTTGAACTGCTAGAGCTGAACTGCTGGAGCTTGAACTGCTAGAGCTTGAACTGCTAGAGCTTGAATTGCTTGAGCTTGAACTGCTAGAGCTGGAGCTGCTAGAGCTGGAACTGCCAAAGCTTGAACTGCTAGAGCTGGATCTGCTAGAGCTGGATCTGCTAGAGCTGGAACTGCTAGAGCAGGAACTGCCAGAACAGGAACTGCTAGAGCTGGAACCGCTAGAGCTGGAACTAGTAAAGCTTGAGCAGCTAGAGCCTGAACTGCAGAGAGCTTGAACTGCTAGAGCTGGAACTGCTAAAGCTGGAACTCCTGGAGATTGAACTGCTAGAGCTTGCTAGAGCTGGAGATGCTAGAACTTGAACTGCCATAGCTTGAGCACTTAGAGCTGAACTGCTGGAGCTTGAACTGCTGGAGCTTGAACTGCTGGAGCTTGAACTGCTAGAGCTAGAAATGCTAGAGCTTGAGCTGCTACAGCTGAACAGCTAGAGCTTGAGCAGGTAGAGCTGGAACTTCTAGAGCTTGAACTGCTAGACGTTGAACTGCTTGAGCTGGAACTACTAGAGCTGGAACCGAGTGAGCTTGAACTGCTAGAGCTTGAACTGCTAGAGCTTGTACTGCTAGAGCTGAACTGCTAGAGCTGGAACTGATAGAGCTTGAACTGCTAGAGCTGAACTGCATGAGCTGGAACTACTAGAGCTGAACTGAGTGAGCTTGAACTGCTAGAGCTGAACTGCTAGAGCTTGAACTGCTAGAGCTTGAACTGCTAGAGCTGAACTGCTAGAGCTGTAACTGAAATAGCTTGAACTGCTGGGCTTGAACGGCTAGAGCTGAGCTGATACAGCTTGAACTACTTGAGCTGGAACTGCTAGAGCTTGAACTGCTACAGCTGAACTGCTGAGCTAGAAACGCCAGAGGTGAACTGCTAGAGCTTGAACTGCTAGAGCTGAACTGCCAGAGCTAGAACTGCTGGCTTGAACTGCTAGAGCTTGAACTGCTAGAGCTTGAACTGCTAGAGCTTGAACTGCTAGAGCTGGAACTGCCAAAGCGTGAACTGTTAGAGGTGGAGCTGCTAGAGGTGGAACTTCTAGAGCTGAAACTGCTAGAGCTGGAACCGGGAGAGCTTGAACTGAGAGAGCTGGAACTGCAAGAGCTGGAACTGCAAGAGCTGGAACTGCTAGAGCTGGAACTTCTAGAGTTGAAACCGGGAGAGCTTGAACTGAGAGAGCTTGAACTGCTAGAGCTGCAACTGCTAGAGCTGGAACTGCTACAGCTGGAACTGCTGGAGCTTGAACTACTTAAGCTTGAACTGCTAGAGCTTGAACTGCTAGAGCTGGAACTGCTTGAGCTGGAACTGCTAGAGCTCGAACTGCTGGAGCTTGTACTTGAACTGCTAGAGCTGAAGCTGCTAGAACTGGTGGTGCTAGAGCCGAACTGCTGGAGCTTGAACTAGTTGAGATGGAATTGCTAGAGCTGGAACTGCAAAAGCTTGAACCGGGAGAGCTTGAACTGAGAGAGCTTGAACTGCTAGAGCTGGAACTGCTAGAGCTGGAACTGCTAAAGCATGAACTGCATGAGCTTGAACTGCTAGAGCTGGAACTGCTTGAGCTTGAACTGCTGGAGTTTGAACTGCTGGAGCTTGAACTGCTAGAGCTGGAACTGCTGGAGCTTGAACTGCTAGAGCAGACTGCTAGAGCAACTGCTAGAGCTTGAACTGCCAAAGCGTGAACTGTTAGAGGTGGAACTGCTGGGTGGAACCAGAGCTGGAACTGCTAGAGCTGGAACCAAGAGAGCGAACTGAAGAGCTTGAACTGCTAGAACTGGAACTGCTAGGCTGGAACTGCCAGAGCTGGAACTGCTAGAGTTGGAACCGAGGAGAGCTTGAACTGAGAGAGCAACTGCTAGAGCTGGAACTGCTAGAGCTGGAACAGCTGGAGTTTGAAATACTTGAGCTTGAACTGCTAGAGCTTAAACTGTTAGAGCTGAAACTGCTAGAGCTGGAACTGCAAAAGCTGGAACTGGTAGAGCTGGAACTGCTGGAGCTTGAACAGCTGAGCTGAACCACTAGAGCTGGAGCTGCTGAGCTGGAGCTGCTGAAGCTGAACTGCTGGAGCTGAACTCCCAGAGATGGAACTGCTAGAGCTGGAACTGCTAGAGCTGAACTGGAGAGCTTGAACTGAGAGAACTGAACTGCTGAAGCTGAAACTGCTAGAGCTGGAACTGCTAGAGCATGAACTGCATGAAGCTTGAACTACTAGTGCTAGAACTGCCCAAGCTGAACTGATGGGCTGGAGCTGCTAAGCTGAAACCTGCCAAACCTGGAACTGCTGGAGCTGGAACCGGGAAGCTTGAACTGATAGAGCTTGGTGCTAGAGCTGGAACTACTGGAGCTTGAACTGCTAGGGCTTGAACTGCTAGAGCTTGAACTGCTAGAGCTGGAACCGCTAGAGCAGGAACTGCTAGAGCTGGGTGTTGGAGCTTGAACTGCTAGAGCTTGAACTGCTGGAGCTCGAAATACTTGAGCTGGAACGGCTAGAGCTTGAACTGCTAGAGCTGGGTGCTAGAACTGAACTGCTAGAGCTGGAACTGCTACAGCTGGAACTGCTAGAGCCTTGAACTGGAGCTTGAACTCCTGGAGCTGAACTGCTTGAGCTTGAACTGCTAGAGAGCTGGAGGGTGCTAGAGTGGAACTGCCACAGCAGGCTGCAAGAGCTTGAACTGCTAGAGCTGGAACTGCTAGAGCTGGAACCGGGAGGCAGACTGAGAGAGCTTGAACTGCTAGAGCAGGAACTGCTGGAGCTGGGAACTGCTGGGCTTGAACTGCCAGGCTTGAACTGCTACAGCTGGAACTGCTACAGCTTGAACTGCTAGAGCTGGAACTGGTTGAGCTGGAACTGATAGAGCTGGAACTGCTAATGCTCGAACTGCTGGAGCTTGAACTGCTAGAGCTTGAACTGCTAGAGCTGAAGCTGTAAGAGCTGGAACTGCTAGAGCTGGAACTGCTGGAGCTTGAACTACTTGAGCTGCAACTGCTACAGCTGGAACAGCTAGAGCTTGAACCGAGAGAGATTGAACTGAGAGAGCTTGAACTGCTAGAGCATGAACTGCAAGAGCTTGAAATGCTAGAGCTGGAACTGCTAGAGCTGGAACTGCTAGAGCTTGAACTGCATGAGCTGGAACTACTAGAGCTGGAACTGATTGAGCTTGAACTGCTAGAGCAGACTGCTAGAAGCTTGAACTGCTAGAGCTTGAACTGCTAGAGATGGAACTGCTAGAGCTTGAACTGCTGGGGCTTAAGTCTGCAGCAGACTGAACTGCAGCAGTGCTACAGCTTGAACTACTTGGGCTGGAAGTGCTAGAGCTGAACTGCTAGAGCTTGAACTGCAGAGCTGGAAACGCTAGATGTGGAACTGCTAGAGCTTGAACTGCTTGAGCTGGAACTGCTAGAGCTGGAACCACTAGAGCTGGAACTGCTGGAGCTTGAACTGCTAGAGCTTGAACTGCTAGAGCTTGAACTGATAGGGCTGGAACTCCAAAGCGTGAACTGTTAGAGGTGGAACTGCTAGAGGTGGAACTCCTAGAGCTGGAACTGCTAGAGCTGAAACCGGGAGAGCTTGAACTGAGAGAGCTTGAACTGCTAGAAGCTTGAACTGCTTGAGCTGGAACTGCTAGAGCTTGAACTGCTAGAGCTTGAACTGCTAGAGCTGAACTGCTAGAGCAGACTGATAGATGTGGAGCTGCTAGGCTGGAACTGCTAGAGCTGGAACTGCTGGAGCCAGACTGCTACAGCTGGAACTGCTGAAGCTTGAACCGAGAGAGCTGAACTGAGAATGTTTAAACTGCTAGAGCTGGAACTGCTAGAGCATGAACTCCAAGAGATTGAACTCAAGAGCTGGAACTGCTAGAGCTTGAACTGTAAGAACTGGAGCTGACAGACTGGAACTGCCAAAGCAAACTGCGAGAGATGGAACTGCTAGAGGTGGAACTGCTAGAGGCTAAATTGCTAGAGCTGGAACTGCTGGGCTTGAACTACTTGAGCTGTAACTGCTACAGGTGGAACTGCTAGAGCTGAACCAGGATAGCTTGAACTGAGAGAGCTGGAACTGGAAGAGCTGGAACTGCTAGATTTTGAACTGCTAGAGCTTGAACTGCTAGAGCTTGAACTGCTAGATTTGGAACTGCTAGAGCTGGAACTCCTTGATCTGGGACTGCTGGAGCTTGAACTGCTGGCCTTGAACTGCTAGAGCTTGAAATGGTAGAGCTGGAACTGCCAGAATGAACTACTACAGCAGACAGCCAGAGCTGGAGCTGCTAAAGCTGAAAGAGCTACAGCCCACCGAACTGAGGCTGGAACTGCTAGAGCTGCAACTACTAGAGCTGGAACCTGCTAGAGCTTGAACTGCTATAGCTGGAACTGCTAGAACAGGAACTGATAGAACTGGAACTGAAACTGGTGGAGCTGGAACTGCTGGAACTGCTAGAACTGGAACTGCTAGAGCAGGAACTGCTAAAGCTGGAACTGCTAGAACAGTAACTGCTGAGCTGGAACTGCTAGAGCTGGAACTGCTAGAGGCTGGAACTACTAAAGCTTGAGCAGCTAGAGCTTGAACTGCTGGAGCTGGAACTGCTAGAGCTGGAACTGCTGAAGCTGGAACTCCTGGAGATTGAACTGCTAGAGCTTGAGCAGCTAGAGCTGCAAGAATGCTAAGCAACTGCCATAGCTTGAGCACTTAGAGCTTGAACTGCTGGAGCTTGAACTGCTGGAGCTGGAACTGCTAAGCTTGAGCTGCAACAGCTGGAACAGCTAGAGCTTGAGCAGGTAGAGCTGGAACTGCTAAGCTTGAACTGTGAGCTGGAACTACTAGAACTGGAACTAGTGAGCTTGAACTGCTAGGCTGAACTAGAGCTGGAACTGCTAGAGATTGAACTGCTAGAGCTTGAACTGCTAGAGCTTGAACTGCTTGAGCTGGAACTACTAGAGCTGGAACTGAGTGAGCTTGAACTGCTAGAGCTGAACTGCTATAGTTTGAACTGCTAGAGCTGGAGCTGCTCGAGCTTGAACTGCTGGAGCAGACTGCTAGAGCTTGAGCTGCTAGAGCGAACTACTTGAGCTGGAACTGCTAGAGCTTGAACTGCTAGAGGTGGAACTGCTAGAGCTTGAACTGCTTGGCTGGAACTGCTAGAGCTGGAACTGCTAGAGCTGGAACTGCTAGAGCTTGAGCTGCTGGGGAACTGCTAGAGCGAACAGCTAGGCTGGAGCTGCTAGAGCTGAACTGCCAAAGCGTGAACTGCTAGAGGTGGAACTGCTAGAGGTGGAACTTCTAGAGCTAAGACTGCTAGAGTTGGAACTGGCAGAGCTTGAACTGAGAGAGCTTGAACTGCTAGAGGTGGAACTAATAGAGCTGGAACCGGAAGAGCTTGAACTGCTGGAGCTTGAGCAGCTAGAGCTGGAACTGCTACAGATTGAACTGGTACAGCTAGAAATGCTAAAGCTTGAACTGCTGGAGATTGAACTGCTAGAGGTTGATCGGCTAGAGGTGGAACTGCTACAGATTGAACAGCTAGAGCTGGAACTGCTAGAGCTTGAGCAGCTAGAGCTGGAACTGCTTGAGCTTGAAATGCTCGAACTGGAACTGGTACAGCTTGAGCAGCTAAAGCTTGAACTGCTTGTCCTTGAACTGCTAAAGCTGGAACTACAAGAGCTTGAGCTCCTAGAGTTGAAATTGCTAGAGCTGGAACTTATAGAGCTTGAAGTGCTAGAGCAGGAACTGCTAGAGCTGGAACTGCTAGAGATTGAGAAGCTAGAGCTTGAACTGCTAGAGCAGGAACTGCTAGAGCTGGAACTGCTAGAGCTTGAACTGCTACAGCTGGAACTGCTACAGCTGGAAATGCTAAAGCTGGAACTGCCAGAGAATGAACTGCTATAGCTTGAACAGCTAGAGCTGGATCTGCTAAAGCTGGAAGAGTTACAGCCTGAACTGCTAGAGCTGGAAATGCTAGAGCTAGAACACCTAGAGCTGGAACCGAAACTGCTAGAGATTGAACTGCTAGAGCTGGCACTGCTAGAACAGGAACTGATAGAGCTGGAACTGAAACTGCTTGAGCTGGAACTGCTAGAGCTGGAACTGCTAGAGCAGTATCTGCTAGAGCTGGAACTGCTAGAGCTAGAACCGCTAGAGCTGGAACTACTAAAGCTTGAGCAGCTAGAGCTTGAACTGCTAGAGCTGGAACTGCTAGAGCTGGAACTCCTAGAGAATGAACTGCTAGAGCTTGAGCAGCTAGAGCTGGATATGCTAGAGCTTGAACTGCCATAGCTTGAGCACTTAGAGCGTGAACTGCTGGAGCTTGAACTGCTAGAGCTGAATCAGCAGGAGCTTGAGCCAAGCTAAGAAGGAACAGCCAGCTGAAAGCAGGTAGAGCGGAACCAAGCAGAGCTTGAACTGCTAGGAGATTGAACTGAGAGAGCTTGAACTGCTAGAGCATGAACTGCAAGAGCTTGAAATGCTAGAGCTGGAACTGCTAGAGCTGGAACTGCTAGAGCTTGAACTGCATGAGCTGGAACTACTAGAGCTGGAACTGATTGAGCTTGAACTGCTAGAGCTTGAACTGCCAGAGCTTGAACTGCTAGAGCTTGAACTGCTAGAGATGGAACTGCTAGAGCTTGAACTGCTAGAGCTTGAAGTGCTACAGCTTGAACTGCTACAGCTTGAGCTGCTACAGCTTGAACTACTTGAGCTGGAAGTGCTAGAGCTTGAACTGCTAGAGCTTGAACTGCTAGAGCTGGAACTGCTAGAGCTGGAACTGCCAAAGCGTGAACTGTTAGATGTGGAACTGCTAGAGGTGGAACTTCTAGAGCTAGAACTGCTAGAGCTGGAACCGGCAGAGCTTGAACTGAGAGAGCTTGAACTGCAAGAGCTTGAACTGCTAGAGCTGGAACTGCTACAGCTGGAACCGGGAGAGCTTGAACTGAGAGAACTTGAACTGCTAGAGCTGGAACTGCTTGAGCTGGAACTGCTACAGATCGAACTGCTTGAACTGGAACTGCTAGAGCTTGAACTGCTAGAGCTTGAACTGCTAGAGCTTGAGCTGCTAGAGCTTGAACTACTTGAGCTGGAGCTGCTACAGCTTGAACTGCTAGAGCTTGAACTGCTTGAGCTGGAACTGCTAGAGCTGGAACTGCAAGAGCTTGAGCTCCTAGAGCTGGAATTGCTAGAGCTGGATCTTATAGAGCTGGAAGTGCTAGAGCAGGAACTGCTAGAGCTGGAACTGCTAGAGATTGAGAAGCTAGAGCTTGAACTGCTAGAGCAGGAACTGCTAGAGCTGGAAATGCTAGAGCTTGAACTGCTACAGCTGGAACTGCTACAGCTGGAAATGCTAAAGCTGGAACTGCCAGAGAATGAACTGCTACTGCTCGAACAGGTAGAGCTGGATCTGCTAAAGCTGGAAAAGTTACAGCCCGGATTGCTAGAGCTGGAAATGCTAGAGCTGGAACACCTAGAGCTGGAACCGAAACTGCTAGAGCTTGAACTGCTAGAGCTGGAACTGCTAGAACAGGAACTGATAGAGATCGAACTGCTTGAGCTGGAACTGCTAGAGCTTGAACTGCTAGAGCTTGAACTGCTAGAGCTTGAGCTGCTAGAGCTTGAACTACTTGAGCTGAAACTGCTAGAGCTTGAACTGCTAGAGGTGGAACTGCTAGAGCTTGAACTGCTTGAGCTGGAACTGCTAGAGCTGGAACTGCTAGAGCAGTATCTGCTAGAGCTGGAACTGCTAGAGCTAGAACCGCTAGAGCTGGAACTACTAAAGCTTGAGCAGCTAGAGCTTGAACTGCTAGAGCTGGAACTGCTAGAGCTGGAACTACTTGAGATTGAACTGCTAGAGCTTGAGCAGCTAGAGCTGGATATGCTAGAGCTTGAACTGCCATAGCTTGAGCACTTAGAGCGTGAACTGCTGGAGCTTGAACTGCTAGAGCTGGAACTGCTAGAGCTTGAGCTGCTACAGCTGGAACAGCTAGAGCTTAAGCAGGTAGAGCTGGAACTGCTAGAGCTTGAACTGCTAGAGCTTGAACTGCTTGAGCTGTAACTACTAGAGGTGGAACTGAGTGAGCTTGAACTGCTAGAGCTTGAACTCCTAGTTAGAGATTGAACTGCTAGAGCTGAACTGCTAGAGCTGTAACTGCAAGAGCTTGAACTGCTAGAACTTGAACTGCTTGAGCTGGAAACTACTTAGAGCTGGAACTGAGTGAGCTGAACTGCTAGAGTGGAACTGGTAGAGCCAGAAATGCCAGAGCTGAACCACGGACCTGGAACTGTAGCTTGAACTGCGCGAGCTGAATGGCCAGAGCTGGAAACGCTAGAGGTAAACTGCTAGAGCTAACCGCTAGAGCTGGAACTGCTAGGCTGGAACTGCTGGAGCTTGAACTGCTAGAGCTGAACTGCTAGAGCTGAACTGCTAGAGCTGAACTGCCAAAGTGAACTGTTAGATGTGGAACTGCTAGAGGTGAACTTCTAGAGCCAGAACTGTTGCTAGAGCTTGAACTGCTAGAGCTGGAACTGCTAGAGCTTGAACTGCTAGAGCTAGAACTGCTAGAGCTTGAACTGCTAGAGCTTGAGCTACTTGAGCTTGAACTGCTAGAGCTTGAACTGCTAGAGCTGGAAACGCTAGAGGTGGAACTGCTAGAGCTTGAACTGGTTGAACTGGAACTGCTAGAGCTGGAACTGCTAGAGCTGGAACTGCTGGAGCTTGAACTGCTAGAGCTTGAACTGCTAGAGCTTGAACTGCTAGAGCTGGAACTGCTAGAGCTGGAAACCACTTGGAGCTGAACTGCTAGAACTCTGGAACTGCCAGAGGTGGAACTGCCAGAGCTTGAACTGAGCTGAACTGCCAGAGCTGGAACTGCAAGAGCTGAGCCCTGGAGCTGGAATTGCCAGAGCTGGATTCAGAGCTAGTGCTAGAGCAGGAACTGCTAGAGCTGGAACTGTTAGAGATTGAGAAGCTAGAGCTGAACTGCTAGAGCAGGAATCAAGCAGAGCTGGAAACAGCTTGAACTGCTACAGCTGAACTGCTAAGCAGTTGAAATAAGTAAAAGCTGGAAACTGCCAGAGAATGAACTGTTACTGCTTGAACAGCTAGAGCTGGAGTCTGTTAAAGGAAGAAAGCAGCCCGATTGCTAGAGCTGGAAATGCTAGCTGAACACCTAGAGCTGGAACCGAAACTGCTAGAGCTTGAACTGCTAGAGCTGGAACTGCTAGAACAGGAACTGATAGAGATCGAACTGCTTGAGCTGGAACTGCTAGAGCTTGAACTGCTAGAGCTTGAACTGCTGGAGCTTGAGCTGCTAGAGCTTGAACTACTTGAGCTGAAACTGCTAGAGCTTGAACTGCTAGAGGTGGAACTGCTAGAGCTTGAACTGCTTGAGCTGGAACTGCTACAGCTGGAACTGCTAGAGCAGTATCTGCTAGAGCTGGAACTGCTAGAGCTAGAACCGCTAGAGCTGGAACTACTAAAGCTTGAGCAGCTAGAGCTTGAACTGCTAGAGCTGGAACTGCTAGAGCTGGAACTCCTGGAGATTGAACTGCTAGAGCTTGAGCAGCTAGAGCTGGATATGCTAGAGCTTGAACTGCCATAGCTTGAGCACTTAGAGCTTGAACTGCTGGAGCTTGAACTGCTAGAGCTGGAACTGCTAGAGCTTGAGCTGCTACAGCTGGAACAGCTAGAGCTTGAGCAGGTAGAGCTGGTACTGCTAGAGCTTGAACTGCTAGAGCTTGAACTGCTTGAGCTGGAACTACTAGAGGTGGAACTGAGTGAGCTTGAACTGCTATAGCTTGAACTGCTAGAGATTGAACTGCTAGAGCTGGAACTGCTAGAGCTGGAACTGCTAGAGCTTGAACTGCTAGAACTTGAACTGCTTGAGCTGGAAACACTAGAGGTGGAACTGCTAGAGCTTGAACTGCTAGAGCTGAAACTGCTAGAGCTGGAACTGCTGGAGCTTGAACTGCTAGAGCTTGAACTGCTAGAGCTTGAACTGCTAGAGCTGGAACTGCCAAAGCGTGAACTGTTAGATGTGGAACTGCTAGAGGTGGAACTTCTAGAGCTAGAAATGCTAGAGCTGGAACCGGCAGAGCTTGAACTCAGAGAGCTTGAACTGCTAGAGCTAGAACTGCTAGAGCTGGAACCGGGAGAGCTTGAACTGAGAGAGCTTGAACTGCTAGAGCTTGAACTGCTAGAGCTGGAACTGCTAGAACAGGAACTGATAGAGATCGAACTGCTTGAGCTGGAACTGCTAGAGCTTGAACTGCTAGAGCTTGAACTGCTAGAGCTTGAGCTGCTAGAGCTTGAACTACTTGAGCTGAAACTGCTAGACCTTGAACTGCTAGAGGTGGAACTGCTAGAGCTTGAACTGCTTGAGCTGGAACTGCTAGAGCTGGAACTGCTAGACCTGGAACTGCTGGAGCTTGAGCTGCTAGAGCTTGAACTGCTAGAGCTTGAACTGCTAGAGCTGCAGCTGCTAGAGCTGAAACTGCCAAAGCGTGAACTGCTAGAGGTGGAACTGCTAGAGGTGGAACTTCTAGAGCTGAGACTGCTAGAGTTGGAACCGGGAGAGTTTGAACTGAGAGAGCTTGAACTGCTAGAGCTGGAACTGATAGAGCTGGAACCGGAAGAGCTTGAACTGAGAGAGCTTGAACTGCGAGAGCTGGAACTATTAGAGCTAGAACTGCTATAGCTGGAACCGGGAGAGCTTGAACTGAGAGAGCTTGAACTGCTGGAGCTTGAACTGCAAGAGCTTGAACTGCTGGAGCTTGAGCAGCTAGAGCTGGAACTGCTACAGATTGAACTGCTACAGCTGGAACTGCTAAAGCTTGAACTGCTGGAGATTGAACTGCTAGAGCTTGATCGGCTAGAGGTGGAACTGCTACAGATTGAACTGCTAGAGCTGGAACTGCTAGAGCTGGAGCAGCTAAAGCTGGAACTGCTTGAGCATGAAATGCTCGAGCTGGAACTGGTACAGCTTGAGCAGCTAAAGCTTGAACTGCTTGTCATTGAACTGCTAGAGCTGGAACTGCAAGAGCTTGAGCTCCTAGAGCTGGAATTGCTAGAGCTGGAACGTATAGAGCTTGAAGTGCTAGAGCAGGAACTGCTAGAGCTGGAACTGCTAGAGATTGAGAAGCTAGAGTTTGAACTGCTAGAGCTTGAACTGCTAGAGCAGGAACTGCTAGAGCTGGAACTGCTACAGCTTGAACTGCTACAGCTAGAACTGCTACAGCTGGAAATGCTAAAGCTGGAACTGCCAAAGAATGAACTGCTACAGCTTGAACAGCTAGAGCTGGATCTGCTAAAGCTGGAACAGTTACAGCCTGAACTGCTAGAGCTGGAAATGCTAGAGCTGGAACACCTAGAGCTGGAACCGAAACTGCTAGAGCTTGAACTGCTGGAGCTGGAACTGCTAGAACAGGAACTGATAGAGCTGGAACTGAAACTGCTTGAACTGGAACTGCTAGAGCTGGAACTGCTAGAGCAGGAACTGCTAGAGCTGGAACTGATAGAGCAGGAACTGCTAGAGCTGGAACTGCTAGAGCTGGAACTGCTAGAGCTGGAACTACTAAAGCTTGAGCAGCTAGAGCTTGAACTGCTAGAGCTGGAACTGCTAGAGCTGGACCTCCTGGAGATTAAACTGCTAGAGCATGAGCAGCTAGAGCTGGAGAACCTAGAGCTTGAACTGCCATAGCTTGAGCACTTAGAGCTTGAACTGCTGGAGCTTGAACTGCTAGAGCTGGACCTGCTAGAGCTGGAGCTGCTACAGCTGGAACAGCTAGAGCTTGAGCAGGTAAAGCTGGAACTGCTAGAGCTTGAACTGCTAGAGCTTGAACTGCTTGAGCTGGAACTACTAGACCTGGAACTGAGTGAGCTTGAACTGCTAGAGCTTGAACTGCTAGAGCTGGATCTGCTAGAGCTGGAACTGGTAGAGCTTGAACTGCTAGAACTTGAAATGCTTGAGCTGGAACTACTAGATCTGGAACTGAGTGAGCTTGAACTGCTAGAGCTTGAACTGGTAGAGCTTGAACTGCTAGAACTTGAACTGCTAGAGCTTGAACTGCTAGAGGTTGAACTACTTGAGCTGGAACTGCTAGAGCTTGAACTGCAAGAGCTTGAATGGCTAGAGCTTGAAACGCTAGAGGTGGAACTGCTAGAGCTTGAACTGCTAGAGCTGGAACAGCTAGAGCTGGAACTGCTGGAGCTTGAACTGCTAGAACTTGAACTGCTAGAGCTTGAACTGCTAGAGCTGGAACTGCCAAAGCGTGAACTGTTAGGGATGGAACTGCTAGAGGTGGAACTTCTAGAGCTGGACCTGCGAGAGCTGGAACCGGGAGAGCTTGAACTGAGAGAGCTTGAACTGCTGGAGCTTGAACTGCAAGAGCTTGAACTGCTAGAGCTCGAACTGCTACAGCTGGAACCGGGAGAACTTGAACTGAGAGAGCTTGAACTTCTAGAGCTGGAACTGCTAGAGCTGGAAATGCTAGAGATCGAACTGCTTGAGCTGGAACTGCTAGAGCTTGAGCTGCTACAGCTTGAGCTGCTACAGCTTGAACTGCTAGAGCTGGAGCTGCTAGAGCTGGAACTGCTAGAGCTGGAACTGCTGGAGCTTGAACTACTTGAGATGAAACTGCTACAGCTGGAACTGCTAGAGCTTGAACCGGGAGAGCTTGAACTGACAGAGCTTTTAATACTAGAGCTGGAACTGCTAGTGCTGGAACTGCTAGAGCATGAACTGCATGAGCTTGAACTGCTAGAGCTGGAACTGCTTAAGCTTGAACTGATAGAGCTGGAGCTGCTAGAGCTGGAACTGCCAAAGCTTGTACTGCTGGAGCTTGAACTACAAGAGCTTGAACTGCTAGAGCTGGAACTGCTAGAGCTGGAACCAAGAGAGCTTGAACTGATAGAGCTGGAGCTGCTAGAGCTGGAACTGCCAAAGCTTGAACTACTAGAGCTTGAACTGCTAGGGCGTGAACTGCTAGAGCTTGAACTGATAGAGCTGGAACTGCTAGAGCTGGAACTGCTAGAGCTAGAACTGCTGGAGCTTGAACAGCTAGAGCTTGAACTGCTAGAGCTTGAAATACTTGAGCTGGAACTGCTAGAGCTTGAACTGCTAGAGCTGGAACTGCTAGACCTTGAACTGCTAGAG
>NW_024717586.1:0-43591 GCF_018991925.1 Homarus americanus | reverse complement strand
AAGAGATATGAAAAGTTGATAAACACTAAACAGAACATTGCACCGCCACAGCGGCTGTTTGGCTAGTACTGTAGGTAAATTAAAAATTTCAGTAGAAAATGCGCAGACTAAACCTCGACATATCAGCTTCAAATTTGGCATGGAGTCTTAGATATGTATAAGGAACAATGCCTGAAGAGTGCAGCTTGAGCAAAAATTTCACTGCCCCTAGTGTGCATACCATCATAAAATTAAGAAGTTATTTTTACTACAACGTAGGTATTGTGTCTGAAAAGTGGAGTTTGGGGTCGGCCCGGGTTCCATTTCAATTAATCCCATATGTTATGTTGTTCACTTTACGCGTTTCTCACTTTTACGCCGTCACGTGGGTTCAATTGACCGCGTAAAGTGAGGGTTCACTGCACTCGATGGCACCCCTAACATTACTATGGGATAAGCGGCGCTCTTGGGTTGACGCACCACCTGCCTCTTCATTGAGCGTCATCATCATCTACCATCTCGGCCGGTAGTAGTCACATCAGGATCCTCTATCACCTCCAGGATGTCGCCGCTGGTGGTCTCGAAGCCTGCAGCCGTAACACTCTACAGCTTCTCTGGCAAGGTCCACTGGTACTGCAACAGTCTGAACTTCACCAGTCACAGATTTACTCTGCCTAACACCCGAATGCCTTGCAACACATGTCTCCATGCGATCTAACAGTTGTTAAGCAGACAGTTGATCCCATGCCTCCACCAAGAAGTCCACAGCTTTCTTTGACGCTGAATGTTCTCCAGAATTGTTTCAAAAGTACTTTTGCTTGCCAACTGTTGATCCTCTCGCCGCTCTTGCTCTTGCTATCGGTGTTGGTGTCACTCAGGTTACGTTAGAACTCTTCCTGGTGTTGGTGTAGTCGCTCAGAGGTTGAATTTTTTAGCAGAGAAATGCAGCTTTTACATTACAGATCATATATCTGTCCATGGGCTGTATTATAGACGCAGTGTTGGGAGTGAAGGAAGACCACTTTTACATTGGGGTGACGCATCTAACAGTAGGGGCGAGTGTCCGGTGCTACGCTTAAGCAACAAAATCTTGAATGGCACATTCTATTGCTCACATAATTTCTTCACATCGAACAAAACAGTCATCAAACCAGGAGAGGGACAGTGTAGAGAACACCCACGCCTTATGTGTGGCATGGTCAGCCAGTGGACATTTAGCTTGGTCATGTCCGTTTTTGTAGGCAGCTTTGGCGTGGCTGCGTGGATCGATAACTTGAGCTTGCAGGTACGAGGCACTGGTGGTAAATAACAGACGGTGATGGCGCCTTTCTGCAACTTCCGCCCGGATTAATTTGCTGGCATTCTTCACAACGAAGGTTCCGGAAGGTAGCTTTTTCCAAAAAGTTATTCAGATTCGCCCATGTTAAACACCTGGTCGCCGGTGAACTGTCCTTCCCCAACTACGAAAAACGAGAAATTCCTAGCCGCAACACGTCAGCACTAGCTTCTTCACCACCAATATATTGGTGATCTTTGTTCTCTTCTAAAACTCCTCTGTAACCACCCAGAGGAAGCATTAAAGGAAGTTTCACCCCTGTAATTCCCATCTTCGTGACACTGCAGCATACAGTTCACGCGCGCATACTCCCCGTAACTGAGCGTACAACTACTCCGCCATGTTCCGCCGCTACTTGACGATCAAGCAGCTCACAATTTTTCCGGCCTTGAGAAGCACCTGGTTGTGGAAATACTTGATCATAGCTAACGCAGATCTTGTGATGTTCATGTGCTCCTTTTATCTTGGCTGCATCCTTCTTGCACTGTCCTGATAGTTGATTCTCAAGTAACACTTATGCTGGCTTATAGAGAGACTAACCCTATCTACCTTTCTCCAATCCTTTGTATGATCTATTTTATTTTCGTAGTTTAAGGAACGCCGTCTTCTTTGGCTTAGAGCAGCTGGGTCCAGGAAAATGCAAGGTTTCTTTGTGGTGGTGGTGGTGGTCCCAGTGGAAGCCATTCTGGCGGGAACAATGGATACCGATATACACGGTGTAGCCGGAGGGGTGTAACTGACGTAGGTCAAGGGGCTTGAACGCCCCGGGCGGGCACGCCATAGTACATTAAACCAATCACAGCTACGGGAGGAAGGTATGATGCTTGGCCCAATCACAAAGTCCGCCACGCCATATGACGCCACCGATAACGCAACAAAGACATACACTGCGCACCCTACTCGCATCTGCCATACAACATGGCAGAAGGCGGAGAGGGCGGGAGGTTGATCCAAAATGGCACGGTGCGAGAGGACCGCCAGCCTTCTCCACGCAAAGGGGTACACCCAACGCTGAAAGTGAGCATTCCGTGTTCGCAGGGTACCGCCAGAAACTTGGAAACGTAAAGTGGGACCGCAAAGCCAGGGTTGACTGTAATTATTATTATTATAATTAGTACAGGTTGTACTTCTATAAACTCGACCTGACCGGTGCCGACCATGGAAATTACCCTTTTCCTGGATGGATAGTGACTTGTGCTTATGCTTGAAGCACTAGCACCACTTTCTTCAAGGCATCATGGTCTCTTTTGAAGACATATTCATACAAATGCTATAGTGTTTCTCTACCAAGGAAGCTTTTTAATTCAACGAGCTATTGAACACACACACACAAAAATAAATAAAAATTCTTTTGACGGGCGAATTGAATTTCAACGGTTTGAACGGCCTGCCAACGCAGTAGACGACGCAGTATAATCGTAAATACGCCATTTCTCTTATGTACAAAAGATTCATTATTGTTTATTACTGAATGTCATTCTTATTAAATTAATGTTTATGTGTGCAAATGAGCAATACACCAGTAATAATACGTGAGAATATTAAAACACGAGGAAATGACAGCATTGTTTTCGTTGATTACAAAACCAGTGACTGACTGGTTCTACATATAAAACTGAAGAAAATAAGACCTTGGTTGTAGCTGTAGTAAAATTAATATGTTTTAAGTAATGTTATTAATGTTAATAAATGTAACAATAGAAGTAGCTAACGATAATGGTAAAGAAAAAAGAGATCGCGTATGTAAGTGCAGCACGTGAAAACATATCGTCATTTAACATAAGAATATGAAAGCAACACTTATTTACTGTTCATATATATTTTAATTAATGTTTCTGAATTTGTTTATTGAATTAATGTGTTGCAAAATTAACAATACAATTTATTAATAATATCGTGAATATTAGAGGAGACGAGACGGCCGTCGTTTATGTTAAAGCTTACAAAACCAGTGACTGATTGGTTCTACATATAAAACTGAAGAAAATAAGACCCTGATTGTAGTTGTAGTAAAATTAATGTAAAAATTAATATGGTTGTTTGAAGTACATGTAACGTTATTTAATGTTAATAAATGGAACAATATAAGTAGCTAACCATTAATGGTAAAAATAAGTGAGACTGCTGCGTATGTAAGTATGACACGTGAAAACATATCGTCATTACTCTACATAAGAATATGAAAGCAACACTTATTTACTGCTCATATATATTGAAGGGTTAAATGTTGTACTTGTATAGACAAGCAGAGAGAGAGAGCAGCCAACTGCCGAATAAACAAACCTTAATTTCCCAGGCTTTGTTGTTGTTTTTTTATAGATTATCCCACTGTAGGTCACTGACCCACATTGGGGCCTGAGGCAAAATTTAATACTCCTGTAATAATAATAAAATTCAGATAAGTAAAAAAAAAAAAGCTGCCTATCTACCTATTGGACACTAAAATCATTCCGACCATGGGAGTTCCGGACCACAGAATGCCAGACTAGAGAGGTACAACCTGTATTACTATTACATTTTCGCCCCCAGGCCTCGATGTGGATCAGTGATCTATGCCTGGGGGCTAACCCTGTTAATAAAAAAAAAAAAAAAAATGCTCCATAAAAAACTTGGTTTTGATAAAGGGTTGTCAACCTGTATATGTATGTTATGTTGTCAATGGTAGAGAAACAATTGAGACCCTGCAATTGTGTGTAAATGAGGCAGAAAGTCAGATCAGCAACCTGGGACTTGGTCACAATTTTGTGATGCCATATGGCAGCAGGGTTTACCATTAGACAACACATATGCTTCCAATATCTTCCCAGGCGGGAGTACCTCCCTGTATGGGAGGAGTTCTCATGTCCACAAAAAATACGTCACGATGTTTCAACAAAGGGTTAATACTGCTGACTGACTCATGAAGAGTTATTTGTTTTACAGTTTAATTTCATACTTTATTTTCATCAGGGAATTGTGACATGATAATCATTGCAAATACTTTTGGTACATAATGGAAGTTGACCATTCTGAGTAAACACAAGAAATACACTCTGCCACGTTAGTAGAGTGATACGGTATACTGCTGTATATAATTTATAATGTTTAAAGTCCTGCTATAATAGTCGAGATAAGTTTATTTCTCTAGAAACAGGGCCACCAATGCAATGGCGTTACCAGTTTCCCGAGCAGACACGTTCTCCAACAAACTTCGCCGCTGCAGTTGGAGGTAGTACAAGGATGGCCTCTTCAGACCCCAAATGCACGTTCGGGTAAGTTTTATGGGTGATTTTTTATGGTCTAAGTCATGGACATTTCATAAGTGAAGAAATGTGCCGAAGAGCAGTTTATGGACATAAAAACTGCCATGTTCACACCAGTTCAGCTGTCATGTACTCTTACCTGGTAGACTTTCTTTTTATTCCAGTGCATTTACAGAGTATATCAGTACAGTACTAGATGGAGATGCGAGTCAATTTAGAAGTAATGATAGTGTCTGGTCTTGTTTTGAGAATGCATTGGGATATATCAATATTTATATTAATGAATGGGTAAAATTTTACTTTTGCTACCATAAATATTTGGTGGTTTAGATTCAGATGGGCTATACGGGTAAATGTTAAGTTTTGGTCATCCCTGTACTTAAGACTTGAAGACTATGTTTTTTCTGATGGTTTGGCGCTTGTGTTATGAATGATTTGGACCTTAATTTCTATCGAATCGCTAATTTTGAGTTTCTACCCCCTACCGATGAATGTTAAGATAACCTTATAACTCACCACACCTAACCAAACCTAACATATGACCTGTATTTTCTTATGCGATCAAAAAATTTTTGCAACAGAAATCCTGTAGAGATAATATGTCTTATTGTTCAAAGTACTTAATCCCATAGTTAGATTCTAAGGTCCCCAGATGACCAAAACCAAAATAATACCAATACTGTTTGGAATGTTTATACCTGTACTATGAAATTTGTAGTAGGGGCAGCTAATATCCATTGAATTAGTTAATGTGCTTAGTAATATTTATATATTCAATATCGCATTACTGTGTTTCTTTTGCTTTTACTTTTATCTTCTTCACCACTGATTGGCTCGTTAGCCACTTGGGCATCGGTCAGGTCTCTGTTTCGCACTATTTGCAAGTACTGGGCATGCACCAGCTCCTGAATGTACCTGAACCTGCTCCAGTGTTGGTCAAGTCTTGTCTTGAAAGAACCCACACCGGTGCTGTCACAACACTTTCTGGTAGATTGTTCCAAGAGTTCACAACTCTCACTCCAAAAGTTTGTCCTCACAGTTTCTTGACCTGCGGCTTCTTCAATCTTGAGCTGTGACCCCTTAGGGGGCGAGTGTCCGCCAGGTCAAGTAAGGACACTTTCGACTGAGTAGTGCCCTTGAGATGCTTATACACCTAAATTAGGTCACCCCTTGCCCGTCTGTAATATAAGCTAGGCAAGTTCAGGCGCTAATGTTGCACAGTAAAGCACAATACTTTTCTAATAATATCTATTTACAGAGACGATCAGCCGAGAAGATTGGACAACTACTTCCAGGGTTCATCAAGGAAGATGAAAGAAATTTACCAAAAGTTGATGTCTTTATGATTGTAGAGTATTATCAAGAACTCCGCCATCCAGTTATGAAGCATGTTAAATTACATCTGTCATCTGATCATCTCAAGCCCATTCTGTGCATATGGTCGTCCCTAGTCCTTCCACAACATTAAATATAGACATCAATGACAAAACTTACATTTGCAGACATAAAATACAGAACAGTGATTAAAACTTCCATGTTGGAGTTTTCGGTCTTTTGCATTATTTGGCTCCCAGCGAGTAAACACACTCGATGATACTTGAGCAGTTATTTATTTTACATTAATGATAAGGTATGCCTGAGTTTATCAACATTGTATATGGCCACAGGTCTTGTATTTCTGCTGGTAACAACACATACACCAGCTGGCTGTCTCTAAGGCTCCTGCTCAGCGTGTCGAGCCAATCTGCCAATCACAGAGCTTTTCATGATCATGTGACTTTTAGCTACTTTAACCCTTATTTTTTACTATTTTTGCCCAATTTATTTTAAAATATCTACCATTGTGAATTTAAGTAATTTCTTTACCCATTGACCTGCCATCTTACTAAAAAATTCAACCGACAACTCATCCATTAGGACGACAATACTTGTCTTCTCGCGGTAATATGGCAGTGGCATTTCATCCCAGGATGTAAAGAGCCAAACATATTGACATATATTTCAAAATGCTCCACCGCCGGGCTTGATCAACGCCGATGCTCAGTGTATGTTTAAAAACCATTCAGTACACACAACTGTTCCCCGTCCACAAACAACGTAAAATTACACCATATCAGAGTAAGTTCCTTCTGTTTAATAGACCGGAGGGTCCAGGGTGCTACGGTTAGGTAAGGTTAGGTAGGTTTGTTTGGTTAGGTTGGTGAAGTCTTCTAACAACAATTTGCTGCTTGTTTTTCCTATCAACTAAGGTTAAGTTACTTTTAATTTAGAAATAACCACTTTTTAACACACTGCACAAACTACAACAGTGTCCGTTATACAGGTTGTACTTCTCTAGTCCGGATTCTGTGGTCCGAAACTCGTCCGAACGATTTTATTTGTCCAATAGGTAGATAGGCAGCTTTTTTTTTTTTTACTTATCTGAATTATATATTACAGGAGTATTAATTTTTGCCCCTCAGGCCCTAATGTGGTCAGTGACCTATTCTCGGTACAACTTTAATAAAAAAAAGCCGCGGAAATTAAGGTTTGTTTACATCTGGCAGTTCGGCTGCCTTCTCTGCTTGTCTATACAGAGTACAACATTTAACCCTTCAATATATATGAGCAGTAAATAAGTGTTGCTTTCATATTCTTATGTAGAGTAATGGCGATATATTTTCACATGTGCGGACTTACATATGAGCAGTCTCACTTTTTTTTACCATTAATGGTTAGCTACTTATATTGTTCCATTTATTAACATTAAATAACATTACAGGTACTTAAAGCAACCATATTCATTTTTTACATTAATTTTACTACAGCTAAACTCAGGGTCTTATTTTCTTCAGTTTTATATGTAGAACCAATCAGTCACTGGTTTCGTAGCTTTAACATAAACAATGCCGCAGCCGCCTCGCTCTCCTCTAATATTCCACGTATATTAATAAATTGTATTGTTAATTTTGCACACACGTACATTAATTCAATAAAACAAACTCAGAAACATTAATTAAAATATATATGAACAGTAAATAAGTGTTGCTTTCATATTCTTATGTAAAGTAATGATGATATGTTTTCACGGAAAGATACGCACTTACATATGCGACTTCTTTTTCTTTACCATTATCGTTAGCTACTTATTGTTCCATTTATTAACATTAATAACATTACTTAAAACAACCATATTAATTTTACTACAGCTACAACCAAGGTCTTATTTTCTTCAGTTTTATATGTAGAACCAGTCAGTCACTGGTTTTGTCATCAACGATCACAATGCTGTGTCATTTCCTCGTGTGTTTAATATTCTACGTATTATTAATGAATTGTATTGCTCATTTTGCACACATAAACATTAATTCAATAAAAATGACATTCAGTAATAAACAATAATGAATCTTTTGTACAAGAGAAATGACGCTGTTTACACGATATGCACGCCGCCTGCAAGTTGGGGACCGTTCAAACCCGTCGAAATTCAAGTTTCCGCTGTCAAAATTTTTATTTATTTATTTTTGTGTGTTCCAATAAAATACGTTAAGAATTAAAAACGCTAAATTTGAGAAGCTACTATAAGACATTTAACCTTCAATATGTCTTCAAATAGACCATGATGCAGAGAAAGTGGTGCTAGTGCTTCCAGGCATAAGCACAAGTCACTATCTATCCAGGAAAAGGGTGATCCTATGGTCCGCACCGGTCAGGTCCCGAGGTTGCCGGACTAGAGGTACACCCTGTATAACACTGTGAAATTAGGCAGTTTTAGAATCGTTTTGAAAAATCGCCTGTGGGTCAATCCTCAATAACTACCAAACAAAGTTGCTTTCATTGGTATCAGATATCAAATTAAGTACTGCTAATATGGCAGGAATGGCTAGGAAGTTAGATAAGGTTAGGTAGGTTTCTTTGGTTGGTTAGGTGAGGTGGTAAATATTTGTCCATTGGCTGCCCTCAGGTTTTGATACAATAATAGTATTTGTGTGTGCTTTACTTGAATATGACCTTTATTTCTCGAGCAAATTTGCATTTTTTGCAAAAAATTTACATTTTCATTTGTAACAGAACCTACTAATTTGCACAAATATGGGAGTCAGGTTTGAGTAATACACACCCAAAAACCTAACCTACAATATATACAACCTAGCCCAGTCATTTGGAGCTTACTGTGGTGGAGGATACAGCTGAGCAATCTGGAGAAGGAAGTGGTGGAGGATGGTAATTTATGTTTTTTTGGCATTACAGTATTTTACTTTAGGACATAGCGTGCCCAAAAGTTATAAACTACTGAAACATTTAGAATCTCCCTATTCTGAGCATTTTAAACCCCATGTATACCAGGCAGAAATAGATAATAGCTATACAATTGAATTTAATTTGATTTTATGTAGTTTTCAGTCTTCGCCTCTGTAAACAGCGATCACGATGCACAATATTGACTGACGCCATCCAGTCGTGACCAATGATGTACTGTATTGCTATCATCACATTTTATTTTCTTTTCAAAGGAAGGACTGGAGACTATTTCATTGTCCAGTCTCACAATGGCCGTGGGAGGTTGGTTGTCATTTGTGCTCCTACAATTATTTTAAGTTTATTACTGAGTTTTATGAGAAAGACGATCATTCTATCTAATTCTTACGTATCCTGGTCCTTCTACTTCTAACTCGGTAGTGTACCTTCAGACATGGGGCACCCAAAGTTTTAAACTACTGAAACATTTAGGTTAGTTTAAGCTAGGCCTACCGAGTCCGAGGGCAGACCCCAACTAGGGGTTAGGTTTTATTAGGTTAAGTTTGATGACTCGTTTTTGTTTTCCCCCACCCAAAAACCCTGATTTCCGGCTCCCCCCATTATTGATGGGTGGGGGCAAAAACGAGCCATTACCGCCAAAAATGAAGGTCAGATTCATTTAAAACACACCAAAATAAATTGGAAAACATATTGGTCAATCCTTGGTGACTCGGCCCTAAAGTAAAAATTTTCCGCTTTTCTTAAAACTAAACAATTTCCACACTTATGCACGCAATTTTAATGTTGGTAGGACACGGTGATCTTGTAATATTTTTATTACTTCACTGTTGTTCTCATAAACTGCTGAATAACAGTGAAATATGGGAGAAACATATCACATGCCATCACGAGCCTTCAAAATTTGAATGTCCATGGTGGAAGGCTGGTTAAAAATGATTAGCCAGCCAAGTCATTTGACACAATACTTGAAGATCATTGGCTGTCATGTTGCAAGTAGGAGGAGGAAAGGAGGAGACTAAGTGCCTCTAGCAACATGGTGGATACAGAAATACAGTGACCGGTTAACTAACTCAACTGCTCCAGAAGGTCGCTCATAACCAAAAGTTCGTTAACCTAAACCATTGTTTCAATGGGTTTTGGAATTGGTTCCAGCTCACCTAAAATTTCCTAAATTCAACAAAATGGTAGAAACGTTCACTTACTTTGAGGTGTGTATGTAGAAGGCTCCTGGATGATGATGATGATGATGGGAATTACAATGGGGGTGGAGGAGAAGGAAGAAGAGAAGGCATTGAAGAGAAGTCACCCCATGGCACCATTTCACCCATAAAATTTTAGTTCTCTTGGTGTAATTCAAGATTATTTTATTTAAATCAACACTACACTGATTATATATTGTCATTATGTAAAATATATTTCAAATGACCAATAATTTGTTGGAAACACAGAAAAAAGCATTTAGTTGAAGAGAGTCTCAAGCAAGATGTTACCCAGTGAAAACAGAGAGAGACTAACGCCTGTTTGCTGTGTTAAGAGGCTGGATGTCATGATAAACTCGCCACTTTACCTTCAATTATGTTCAATAATTGTTAAAATGACTAAAAAATTGAATATTAAACTTTTAAAATTATTGAATAGTATAAACTTCTTGATATTTACTAAAATAGTTAGGAATTTAAGCCCTAGAACCGATTAATGTATTGGCGGACTGATACTAAAGCTGGTTGCCTGCCAGTGCAAGTGAAAACATGTTGAGGTCGGTTCATAAGAAATTTAACCGAATTTTTGTTCGTTAACCGAATTGAAGATCCTTATGGAAGACAGTTCGGTGAACCGAAATTTCGTTAACCGAGGCGTTCGTTAAACGAGGGTCACTGTATACGAGTAGAAATTTGTGAGATACTGTACTCTGTTAATATTAATTTGCACAAGAAATAATATAAAGTCGTATGTTTCCTTTTTTTCTAGTCTTTGTGTCTGTAATATTGAAAATTGGAAACCTGTGGACAGCCAAAGAACAAATATTAACCGGCAGGTTCTATTGGGGGGTGATAACTCCCAAAACGATTCATTTGTGACGGAAATAAAGGTAAAATTCTGGTCAAATTTCACTTATGCACCGGTCTTTGTTTGGATATTAAAATATGTTTTTCCGATATTATTTGATGAGTTTCAAATCAATTTGATATTCATTTCAGCCGGAAATCAATAGTTTTTAGATCCCAACCCTCCCCACCTTACCCATCAATTTAATGAAAATGTTTGTTTTTGTTTTGAGTAAATCACAAATAAAAATCAACAAACCAACAAAACATAACCTAACCTGACCTAACACTATTTTTCTGTTGAAAATCTGCAATTGACGTAAGATAATCTCTATCACAATGTCAGCACAACTCTTTCCACCTGTTCAGCCATAACTGGTTATTCTGATATTGAAAAATCAAATCTCTGCTCCCGAGGCACCCACGCACTGTTCATTGGCTAAGACAAAAACTCTTGCCCAATTATAAGTCTCCTATCGCTATGCCAATAAGAACCTCCCTGCACATGCGCTGTAAACGCTAAGAAGCCAACATAGAGGTGAGGAGCACCTTCTCTGTGTGTAATTAATATCTCGTATCCTAATTCCGCGAAATATCACAAGAAAAAGATCTTAGAATTGTCTAAACATTACGAAAAACATATTAATAACAGCGAGAGAAATACCGTGTAAGATCGAAAATTCACCAAAGTAAGTTATTGCAAATTTACTGAGACAACAGGAGTTTTGTGTTCATTATGAAATTCATCGGAGCCTTTCTCTGAAAATACTTTCTGTAGCATTGTCTTTTACACATGCTGAACTGTGTGTTTGCAAAGACTATAAACATGACAAACCAACTGTAAAATTTGATGATGATTATACAGAATAAAAAATATTTATTTTGGTATTATTGCTTTACACACCGTTCATTCCTACCACTTATCTATTATCATATTCGAATAAGACGTCTAATTACAAGATATTTTCATCTATTACATTACCGCGGAAATGTATAATAACGAGATAGCTCATCCAAAATTTTTTCTATTTTCTTCCATTAATCTTCCGCCATTATCACCTGCCCTCCTCCAACACTGTGTGTCTCCTGCATCTCCTTCATAAATCATCACGCGCATGCGTTCCTTGTACACTTCACGCCAATCAAAAGCGTTTTTGTTTTGCAACCAATTAAAATGATTTGGGGTTTAATTCACAGTACAGTGGGGTATGCTATAAACGAACGGATCCTACTACGAATATTCCTATAACCAACGGTTTTACCTATAAAATTGAGAATGCTATAACGACGAACGCAACTCCTACAACGAATCCATGGATGAATAATTTCTACTGGGCTTCTGGTGCATGAATATTGTTGTACTGCGATCGTCAACAAGAGCCGCCAGGCGCCATCTTTGTCTCATTGTGTCGCCAGTGCACCACTGTTATTGTTGAAATTTCTGTCTTTTGATGTGGAAATAGAGTTATTTGTATAAATATTTTGTTATACAAGTGTACAATTTTGTGACAATGAATCGCTCAAAGCTTGAAGAGAAAGCCTTATAACTCTTGAAACTAAGAAAGAAATCATAGAAAACGTGAGGATGGAACAAGCATTGCGAAACTTAGTGATGAGTATGGGATGGCTAACCGACTATATGTACGATTTTAAAGAATAAAGAGGAGTTGGAAAACAGTGTAAGTGGCTAAGGGAATCTCTAGACTTAGCAAAGCAAGGTGTAATGTGATTGAGGAGATGGAAAAATTTACTCTTAGTGTGGATAAAGGGAGAAAGAAATGGCAGGTGATAGCATTAGTGAAGCTATAATTTGTGAGAAGCCAGACAATTGTTTGAGGACCTTAAAGCCAGACTCCCAGTGGAAGCGATAGTGATGTGCCAGTGTTTATGGGTACCAAGGGGTGGTTTACTGGTTTCAGAAGGAGAAATAAAATACATAGTGTTGTGAGACATGGTGATGCTGTTAGTGCCGATAAGGAAGCAGCCATGAACACCACATTTTTTTAATATTGAAGAGGGAGGGCTTTGTTTCTCAGCAGGTATTCAACTGTGATGAAACTGGACTATTTTGGAAAAATGCCTCGCCGCATACACATTACCAAGGAGGAAACTTGTCCCTGGCCATAAGCCAATGAAAGACAGGCTTACCTCCTTTCTTTGTGCTAATGTCAGGACTGCAAATAAAGCCACTCCTTGTGTACCCACAAAACCCCAGGAGCTTTAAAAACACTAGGAAGACCCGCCTGGTGTTATGGGCGCTTCAAACCCAAAGGCTTGGGTGACCAGGAATTTATTCTCTGAGTGGGGTGATTGAGGTGTTTGACCTAGTGTTCGGAATACTTGGAGAATAATCTTCCACTAAAAGCTTTGTTGGTGATGGACAATGCACCAGCCCACCCTCCTAATTTGATGGTTGAATTGCCAGAGGAGTTGAACTTCGTCACTGTGCACTTTGCCACCCAACACAACACCTTTATCCAGCCCATGGATCAACATAGGTACTTCTAACTTAAAGAAGCTGTACATAAAGGCACTATGAAAAATGTTTTGCGCCCACTTCTTCCAGTGATGTTAGCTTGAAGGAATTTTGAAGAGTCACTTCCAATATAGCAGATGCTGTATTTTAATTACCTCAGCCTGGAAAGAGGTTACTATGAGGTGTCTTTGTGTTGCTTGGAGGCCATTGTGGCCTGAATGTGTGCTTCAAAGTGACTTTGAAGGCTTCGGCGTTAGAAGAAGAGGCTGTTGTCATGAAATCAGGCTCTGGGCAATTCCATGGCCTGTAAGTGGATGATGATGATGTTGAGGAGTTGGTGGCATACACAGTAAGGGAATTGTCCACTGAGGAGCTGCTTGAGCTTCACAAAGAGGAAAACGAGACACTGAAGCGGAGCTTAACTTCTGAGGAGTCAGGGAGGAGGAGGACAAGGAGGAAAGCCGCATCATTCCAGCCAACATCTCAAGGATGTGTTCTTTGCTGGAGCAAACTGTCCAAGCTTGCTGAGGATTATCATCCTGATGTTGGTTCTGTGCAAAAGGCCATCAGTGTGTCTAATGACAATGTTATGAACTACTTTTGAAGGTCCAGAAATCAAGGTTGAAGCAGCCAACTTGATACCTTTCTTTACAAAAGATAACAAAAGAACATATAGACAAAGTGCCTGTGAGACAGTCACCAAAGAGGGCTAGGATGACCTCTCCTTCCACCTCTCTTCTCAATACCCTCTCCTCCCTCCCCTCTGCCTCTGTCCTGCATGCTGAACAACACTAAGGTAAGATAAAGTACTGTATTTTTACATTTTCCACAGAATTTTTCAGTGTTAAGTGGTTGTATTTGGGGGGCCTGGAACGGATTAATCCTATAACGAACTAATGCTATAACGAATCCAGGTTTCTGAACCAATACGCTCGTTATAGCATACCCACTGTATATTTGGCCCAATCAAATTGAAGTTTTATTTTGGGTCTCTCTATATTTGAAATTCAAGTTCAGTTCTGACCATGAAAGTCTGCGATGGTGTCACTTAAATTATATGGAGCCGATTACTTAATTTTTGGGAAAAGACGAAGAAACTGTAGCATTTTTTCGATCGTATGGTGTTCTTCCAACCTCGGTAAAGTGTACTAAGAGCAAGACTGAATGTAAATATTGTAAAGACCAACATATGTGGCGTTGTGTAAGAATCTCAGAATCAACGACGTACAAGAACCAGGCCAATAAGGTAAGAAATATGTGATTCCATCATATGGTGAGAGTCAGTTAGGTTAGGGTTTTAGTTTTTCTAGTGTTTTTGGTGATTTTGTCATGATTTTTTCGGAAAACGTCCAACGAAAAAAATCGAAAACCCGGCTAATTTCCGCCAGAAATAAAGGTCATATTCGGTCTAAACACACACAAATACACTAGAAAAATATATTTTTGACTTTCTAACAGAGAACGGCGTGACAATACAAATTTCCTTCTATTTTATTAAGTCGTAAAATATTTATGTATACTTTTCATGCGATTCACTGCTGTAATGTGTAAAACACTTTCTTCTACACAAAAAGGTCTATTACGGTAAGTGTACATGAATTATAAAGTGTTACTACTAACCCGCCAAGAAATAAGTGGACTGCAATCCTTCAACTAGTAGTACATAATCAACAGGAACGTCCGTAGTCTAGGAGAGAAGCTCACCAGGAAAATACACTTTCCTTGGGGAGCAGAGACGTGACCAAGCGGCTAACGAGTCGATCAGTGGTGAAGAGGATAAACATAACAAAACCAGCTGGTAGCCAAGAGAGTGTTGTGATAATGTAAACTGTAATTAGTCGTTTGCATGAGGAATTATTATGATATATAAACGATGATCGCCAGTAAAATATGCTGAAATAATAATAATAATAATAGCAAGGTAATTGTTAGTCTTTCCCCACACCCCATTTTGATTATGAGAAATTTTCTAATGTATTTTGGGCGTGCTTCAGCGAGATGTGATCTTCGTTTCTTACAGAAATGAACCAACCAAAACTAACCTAACCTAAAACCAAAAACGAAGTTTTGGGAAACTAATATTAACCAATAATAATAATGATAATAATAATAATAATAATAATAATAATAATAATAATAATGATAATAAAATAATAATAATAATAATAATAATAATAATAATAATAATAATAATAATAATAATAATAATAATAATAATAATAATAATAATAATAATGATAATAAAAATAATAATAATAATAATAATAATAATAATAATAATAATAATAATAATAATGATAATGATAATGATAATAATAATAATAATAATAATAATAATAATAATAATAATGATAATGATAATGATAATAATAATAATAATAATAATAATAATAATAATAATAATAATAATAATGATAATATAATAATAAATAATAATAATAATAATAATAATGATAGTGATAATGATAATGATGAATGATAATGATGATAATGATAATGATAATGATAATGATAATAATAATAATAATAATAATAATAATAATAATAATAATGATAATGATAATGATAATAATAATAATAATAATAATAAATAACAATAACAAAACAATAATGATAATGATAATGATAATGATAATGATAATAATAATAATAATAATAATAATAATAATGATAATGATAATGATAATAATGATAATGATAATGATAATGATAATGATAATAATAATAATGATAATGATAATGATAATGATAATGATAATGATAATAATAATAATAATAATAATAATAATAATAATAATAATAATAATGATAATGATAATAATAATAATAATAATAATAATAATAATAATAATAATAATAATAATAATAATAATAATAATAATAACAATAATAATAATAATAATAATAATAATAATAATAATAATAATAATAATATAATAATAATAATAATAATAATAATAATAATAATAATAATAATGATAATGATAATGATAATGATAATGATAATGATAATAATAATAATAATAATAATAATAATAATAATAATAATAAAAGAGTAATAGTAATTTCAGTAAAATTGTTACATATTTACAGATAGTTTAACAAATTTATTGACAAAGCTTGGAGTACAGTTTGCCTATTCTGAGTAATTCAGTCAGGTCTTGACACTGAGGGTGGTATCGTAATGATCACGGTCATACACGTCAGTTAACGTAAAATCAGACGATTCATAGAGCTCAATAGCAGTGGCGTAGCTAGAGGTATGCCCGGGCGGCCCTTGAGTTTGCTGCCTCGTGCCCCTACAAAATACATATTGCACAGTGACTCACTTTATATATATATATATATATATATATATATATATATATATATATATATATATATATATATATATATATAAATAGTTTGTGTACCATTATAATATTACTGTACTTTCACATACTCAAATATAGTATGCTTTAAATACACACCAAACATGCTTAAACTTTATAAGTAACAGTTAAACAAAAAGCAAAACGACATATAGGATAGGAAAAAAGTAAAAAGTGTAAAAATTAGGACCATCTTTATTTCTAAATGAAAACTACAACTTTCTACAAAGTAACTTTCTTGTTTTTTTGTTGGCAAATTCTTCAATGACATAGTCAAAAACTATTTCATCTGTCAATTGTCGCTCTATAGACAGTATGGCAAGATTTCTCAACCGCAAGGTGCTCATAGTAGATCTTAAGTAATTCTTGATCAGTTTTAGTTTCGAAAACTCCTCTCTACAGGTAGCAACACTAATAGCAATTGTGAGGAAAATCCTCAGCATTATTATATTTGGAACCGAGTTCCCAAGGTTATACTTTGAATAAACTGCAAAGTTCAAGGGGCCTTTCCACGTCTGTATTCTGTCTTTAATAGTTATAGCAGCAACACAGCAACAAAATGCTGAAGTCTTTTCTCTCAACGAGGAACCCTCTTTATCAATGTCGTCGTGATCGTGATCTATTTGACACTCATATTTATCATCCAAAAGATTCAATGGGGGTAAGGAAGATATTTCTCAGCAAGTTCATGAAGCTGTTGAAATCTCAAAGTTATTTCTCGGATCACTCTGTCCAGCGAAGAAAATATTTATCTCCTCAATTCAATGTCGTATGGCAATTCAGCATCTCGTGATCCTTCACTTTGGGGGCGGCACTTTTGGGTCTGCTCATCACCCATATCTGCAGCTACTGGAGACGTTAATCCTTCCTTTGTATCGGCGGCAAGTTAATCCTCGTCGTGTCTGACCTAACACCTGATCCACACCCACATGAGCTCACTGGCGTACTTGTTTGAAGTTGTTTCCTTTAATCCTCAACAGGTTACAGGTTGTGTGTGTGGCGGGGGGAGGGGGCATAGCAAGGGTGTAGCTCATGACGTGGCCGTGATGATGTGGGTCAGGTGTTAGGGTGACACGACAAGGATTAACTCGCCGATACAAAGGGATGGATTAACGTCTCCAGTAGCTGCAGATATGGGTGATGAGCAGACCGAAAAGTGCCGCCCCAAAGTGCGCCCGGGGCGGACCGCCCCCTGCCCCCCTAGCTACGCTAGTGCTCAATAGCCGACAAAACATGTAGCTATGTCTTCTTTATTGAGTCTCCCATGTGGCGCGTCCGTTTTGTCTGACTTACTGAAACCAACCTCTCTACAAAGTGAATTTGAATATGAGAGAGGACACCATGGTTTGAGTCAACTTAGAGATGTCTGATTACAGTTAAAGCATACAAGATCCTTTGTGAGTGATGTTGAAAGCTTTAGCTGTCGTTATTGTTAGCAACACTGGTTAAGTAAATGACTGTCGAGTCTGCCAGGTCGAATGGCATCACATGATATTTTTTACTTTTACTTTTATCCTCTTCACCACTGATCGGCTCGTTAGCAGCTTGGGCGATCGGTCACGTCTCTGATTACTTTTCCTTTTCTTTTATCCTCTTCACCAAAAGATCGGCTCGTTATACGCTTGGGCGATCGGTCACGTCTCTGTTACGCACTGTTGGCAAGTAGTGAGCATGCACCGGCTCCTGAATGTACCGGAACTCTCTTCAGTGTTGGTCAAGTCTTGTCGTGAAAGAGCTCACACTCGGTGCCGTTGTGAGGTATGGGATATTTGGTTCGCACTCAGGATGGGATGGAGAGAGGAAACTCACAATGTGCTCTCTGTATACATGTTGTATTGGATGTACAATGCAGCTTGTTGCTGGGAAGGCAGCATGGTCACAAGCGTGATGTAGAGAGAGCTGGTTGGTGAGGGTGCTCAGAGGAGGACCAGCTTGTGGGTCGCCATGCTCGCCGGCTGGAGCGAGGGCCGCCAGGCAGGAGGAGGAGGAGGAGGAGGTGTTGCTTGCTGGTTGGTGTAGGTAGAAAGAGAGGTAGGTCACCACTAGGTCAGGTTTTATATAGCGAAGGTAGGCGTAGCTTAATAGTTGACCTCCGCCATATTCAAAAAGGGAGACAGAGCATCAGCGTCAAATTACCGGCCGATCAGTTTGACGTTAGTAGTGGGGAAATTTCTTGAATCAATTATAGCAGATAGCATCCGATCGCATCTAGAAAAAAGCAAATTAATCTACGACTCTCAACATGGGTTTACAAAGGGAAAATCTTGTCTAACAAATCTGCAAACGTTTTTTAGGAAAGTCTTCGAGGTAGTCGATAATGACGAAAATTACGATGTTATTTACTTAGACTTTAGCAAAGCATTTGACAGAGTACCGCAACAGAGGCTTCTGAGAAAAATTAAGGCTCATGGTATCGAGGAGAAAGTTTTAAATTGGATAAAATCATGGCTCACCGATAGAACGCAGAGGGTCAGCGTAGATGGTGTTAAATCTGAGTGGGGCCGTGTAACCAGTGGGGTTCCCCAGGGGTCAGTACTAGGCCCACTCTTGTTCATAATCTACATAAACGATCTAGATACTGGGATCAGCAGTGACAAAAGCAAGTTTGCGGATGACACCAAAATAGGGCGGCAAATTAATTCAGGGCAGGATGCAAATGCATTACAGGAGGATCTAAATAAACTGCAGGGGTAGTCTGAAAAATGGCAAATGAAATTCAAGACCAGCAAGTGCAGCGTACTTAATATTGGAAGGACAAATACTTATAATGTATACAGCTTTAACAACATCAACCTGGAGAAGTCGACTTGTGAAAGAGACCTAGGGGTACTTGTAAGCCCGGACCTACGGCCTAGAAAACAGTGCGTTAATGTTCGAAATAAGGCAAACAGAGTATTGGGTTTTATATCTAGAAGTGTAAGTAACAAGAGTGCAGAGGTCTTTTTGCAACTATATCTTGCGCTAGTCAGGCCGCACCTCGATTATGCGGTTCAGTTCTGGTGCCCCTATTATAGAATGGATATAAATTCACTATAGTCGGTGCAGTGAAGAATGACAAAAATGATTCCGGGACTTAGAAACCTTCCATATCAGGATAGGTTAAAGAAACTTAACTTGCATTCCCTAGAAAGACGAAGAGTGCGTGGAGATTTGATAGAAGTATTTAAGTGGGTGAAAGGAATCTATAAAGGGGATATAGATAAAGTTCTTATAATATCCGAGCAGGAGAGGACTCGGAGCAACGGATTCAAGTTGGATAAGTTTAGGTTTAGGAGGGAGATAGGAAGAAACTGGTTCACAAATTGGGTGGTGGACGAGTGGAACAAGCTTAGCAACTTTGTAGTAAGTGCAGGAACTCTGGAAAGTTTCAAAAGGAGGCTAGATAGATTCATGGATGATAGAGAGTGGTAGTAACTCTCGACAGGAGCTGCCATGCACAGGCCAACCGGCCTATTGCAGACTCCTTATTTTGTTATGTTCTTATGTTCTTATGTAAGGCGGCGTTGGTTGACCTAGACCACGAGGCATACACTGGGGAATTCGCGGGGTCGGCTACTCAGCGACAAGCGTTTGTAGGGGAGGAATCCACTACAATACTCCCCCTTCCCTCCAGGCGGTGCAGTGTAACGACCACGGTCTTACGCGTCAGTTAGCGCCAAAATCAAATGATTCATATTACGCTCAATAGCCCACAAAACATGTAGCTCGGCTTTCGTTGAGTCCTCCATCTGAGGAGTCCGTTTTCTCATCACTTCAAGACACCTCAGTCCTCTGTTATCCCATTTTCTCTGACTTACTGAAACCAACCTCTCTATAAAATGAATTTGAGTGTGAGAGAGAACACCCTTGTTTTGAGTCAACTTAGATATGTCTGTTTACAGTTGGAACATTCAAGATCCATTGTGAGTGGGGTAGAACGCTTCAACTGTCCTTATTGTTAGTAAAACGTGTCAAGTAAGTGAGTGTCGAGTTTGCCAGCTAGAGTGGCGTATTTTATGTCGTCCGTGGGGGCATCCATGAGTTTCTGATCGCGCTTGAAGTTATATCATTTTGTCGCCCCGACATCAGAGAATCTGATGTTTATAGTTTAGTTAGTGTCAGTTGTCTATTTAAGAAAGTCATTAATCTCCTGAACTATTCTGTCAACTGGTATAATCTCCAAGATCTAGCGCCTCCCTGTGAATAGCTCCTTGTTCGCCTCAGGCCTGAGCTTGCAGAATTAATGTTATCGACGTGTATATTCCACCTTTTCCTGGCAAGCTCAACCTCTGATTAGATTATATGAATAGACATAGGAAATTACCCTGATCAAGAACACCGGAGTTCATAACTAAGTATACAGTGATCCAAAATGGTAGAGAAGTTATGTTGTTGGTAAGATCGACCCTTCTGGTATGAATATGGAGGCCCCAGGCTGCCCCGCGGGTGCACGTATATACCTCTACACGAGGGAGAGTCACGCATTCGTGACTCTGTAGTGGATTTCTCCCCTACAAACGCTGTTTGTTGCTGAGTAGCCGATCCCGCGAATTCCCCAGTGTATGTCTCGTAGTCTAGGTCAACCAGCGCCGCCATCTGAGGTCAACCTGACCAACCCGTAGTGGATGGGCCGGGCACCCTTTCAGTGCCATGACCCGGAGGGTGAGGGCCGGTCACTCCTTCAGTGCCATGACCCGGGGTGTTAGGGCCGGGCACCCCTTCAGCCCCATGACCCGGGGTGTGAGGGCCGGCAACCCGTTTAGGTCTATGACCAGGGGTGTGACGGCACGGCACCACTTCAGTGCCATGACCCGGGGTGTGAGGGCAGGGACCCCTTCAGTGACATGACCCGGGGCGTCAGGGCCGGGCACCCCTTCAGTGCCATGAGCCGAGGTGTGAGGGCCGGGCACCCCATCAGTGCCATGAAACGGGGTGTGAGGGCCGGGCACCCCTAGAGTGCTGTGAACCGGGGTGTTAGGGCCGGGCACCCCTTCACATGACCCAGGGTGTGAGGGCAGGGCACCCCTTCAGTGCCATGAATCGGGGTGTGAGGGCCGGGCACCCCTTCAGCACCATGACCCGGGGTGTGAGGGCTGGGCATGATTTCAGTGCCATGAATCGGGGTGTGAGGGCCGGGCACCCCTCTAGCACCATGACCCGGGGTATGAGGGCCGGGAACCCCTTCAGTGCTATGACCCGGGGTGTGAGGGCCGGGCACCGTTTCAGTGACATGACCCGGGGTGTGAGGACAGGGAACCCCTTCAATGACATGAACCTGGAGTGTGTGGGCCGGGCACCCTTTCAGTGCCATGACCCGGGGTGTGAGGCAGGGCATCAGCACCATGACCCGGGGTGTGAGGGCGGGCCTCATTTCAGTGCCCCGAATCAGGTGTGAGGTCCGGCATCCCCTAGCACCATGACCCAGGGTATGAGGGCCGGAACCCCTTCAGTGACATGACCCGGGCGTCAGGGCACTCCTTCAGTGCCATGAAACGGGTGGAGGCTGGCACTCCTTCAGTGCCATGAAACTGGGTGTGAGGGCTGGGCACTCCCTACAGAGCTGGCGAACTGGGCGGAGGGCCGGGCACCCCATCAGTGCCATGAAACGGGGTGTGAGGCCGGGCACCCCCTACAGTGCTGTGAACTGCAGTTAGGGCCGGTACCCCTTCACATGACATGCTGGGTATGAGGGCTGGGCACCTTTTGAGTGCCATGAATTGGGTGTGATGGCCGGGCACCCTTCAACTCTATGACCCGTGGTGTGAGCGCCGAACCGCTTCAATCCCATACCTGGGGTGTGGAGGGCCGGGCACCCCTTCAGTGCCATGAACTGGTGTGTGAGGGTCGTAGCACTCTTTTCAGTTCCATGAAACGGGGTGTGAAGGCCGGGCACCCTCCAGCACCATGACTCCGGGTATGAGGGCCGGGCACCTTCAGTGAAATGAACTGGCAGGAGTGCCGACTATTCCTTCAGTGCCATGATCCGGGTGTGGGAGGGCCGGGCACCCGTTTATTCATGACAAGGGGTGTGAGGGCTGGGCACACCTTTCAGTGCCATGTCCACGGGTGTGACGGCCGGCACCGCTTCAGTTCCATGACCAGGGGTGTGTGAGTGCCGAACCCCTTCCAGTGACGCGACTGGGCAAGTCAGGTCCCGTTACACCCCTTCCTGCCATTAAACGTGGGTGTGAAGGCCGCACCCTTCAGCCCTATGACCCGGGGTGTGATGGCCGGGCACCCGCTTAGGTCTATGATAACGGGTGTGAGGCCAGTGCACACCTTCATTAACATGTCCAGGGGTGTGACGGCTGGCACCGCTTCAGTGCCATGACCCGGTGTGTGAGCTGGAACCCTTCAGTGCCATGAACGGGTGTGAGGGCTGGGCACCCCTTCAGTGAGATGACCTGGGCAAGTCAGGCTGGGCACCCTTCAGTGCCATGGAACGGTGCGGAGGGCCAGGCACCCCTTTTAGTGATAAGGACCTGGGTGTGAGGGCCGGGCACTCACAGTGCTGTGAACCGGGGTGTTAGGCCGGGCACCCCTTCACATGACATGGGGGTATGAGGGCTGCACCCTTTTGAGTGCCATGAATCTGATGTGATGGCCGGGCACCCCTTCAGCTCTATGACCCGTGGTGTGAGCGCTGGAACCGCTTCAACCCCATGACCTGGGGTGTGATGGTAGGCCGGGCACCCTTCAATGCCATGATCCGTGGTGTGAGTGGCCAGGCACCCCCTTCAATGACATGACCCGGAGTGAGTGGACCGGGCACCCTTTCAGTGCCATGAACTGGGGTGTGAGGCCGGTCACTCCTTCCAGTGCCATGACCCGGCGGTGGACGGCCGGGCACCCCTTCACCCCATGACCGGTGTGATGGCCGGGCACCCGTTTAGGTCTATGACAAGGGGTGTGAGGGCCGCGGCACACCTTCAATGCCATGTCCAGGGTGTGACGGCCGGGCACCGCCTTAGTGCCGTGACCTGGGGTGTGTGGGCATGGCTCGATTTTAGTTCCATGAATCGGGGTAGGCAGGCTGGGCATCCCTCCAGCACCATGACCCGGTATGAGGGCCGGCACCCCTTTAGTGCTATGACCCGGATGTGAGGGTCGTGGTGGACTCCTCCTTCAGTGCCATGACCCGGGTGTGAGGGCCGGGGCACCCGTTTAGGTCTATAACGGGTGTGGAGGGGCTGGCACACCTTCAGTGCCATGGCCAGGGTGTGACGGCCGGGCACCTCTTCAGTGCCATAACTCCGGGTGTGACGGCCGGCACCCTTTTCAGCTCCATGACCCGTGGTGAGGGCCGGGAATCGATTCAACTCCATGATCTGGGGTGTGAGGGCCGGGCACCCTTTAGGTCCATGACTCAGTGAGGCCACCTCAGCCCAGCGAATCGGTATGTGAGGGCTAAAATCTCTACACCGCGGCTCGGGGTGAGGCCAGCACCCTTCAGTGTCATGACCGGGTGTCAGGCCGGATACCCCTCCAGAACCATAGCCCGTGGTGTGAGGCCGGGCACCCTTTCAGTGCCATGAATCGGGTAAAGGCCGGGCACACCTGAGCACCATGGCCCCGCAAGGAGGCCGGCACCCCTTCAGTGCGGCGTCCCGGGTGTGAGGGCCGTCACCCTTTCGCGACATGAACTGGGGTGTGAGGGCCGGGCACCCTTCAATGACATGACCCAGTAGTGGATGGGCTGCGGGCACCCCGCGACCCGGGTGTGAGGGCCGTGAACCCTTCAATGACATGACCCGTGCCGGGCACCCGTTTAGGTCTAACCAGGTGTGAGGGCCAAACCCTTCAGCACCCCATGACCGGTATGGAGGCCGAGCAGCCCTTCAGTGCTATGACCCGGGAGGAGGGCCGGGCACCTCTTTCAGCATGGACCGGGGTGAGGGCTGTGAACTCTTCTGAATATACACCGGTGTGTGGGCTGGCACCTGTTTAGGTCTATGACCAGGGGTGTGGAGGCCGTAAACCCCTTGAGTGCAGACCCGGCGCGTTTAGGGCCGGGCACTCCCTTCAGTGCCATGAGCCGGGTGTGAGGGCTGGCACCCCAGCAGTGCTAAGACACGGGGTGTGAGGTGCTGGCACCCATTCAGTGCCATGAATCGGGTGTGAGGGCTGGGCACCCTTCCAGCAATTGGCGACCTCTGGGTGAGGCCGGGCATGATTTCAGTGCCGCGAATCTGGTGTGACTTACGTTCAGCAACGCTTAACGGGCAGAGGGTCAAACTCGGAGTGTTATGACCTGGGGTGTGAGGCCGGGCACCCTTTCAGTGACATGACCCGGGGTGTGAGGACCGATCCCCTTCAATGACACATGGTAGAACCTGGAGGTGGGCCGGGCACCTTGAGCGCCATGACCTGGTGTGAGGGCCGTCACTCCTTCAGTGCCGCTGACCCGGATGCTAGGGCCGGCAACCCTTCAGCACTATGACCCGGTGTGAGGGCTGCTCGATTTTCAGTGCTGGCGAATCGGGGTGTGAGTCCTCACCCCCTCAAGCACCATGACCCAGGGTATGAGGGCCGGCAATACCTTCAGTGCCATGGCCAGGGGTGTGATTTGGCTGGGCACCGCTTCGAAAGTTTATATTCCGGTAAAAGAGGGCCAAAAGTAACTCTTCAGTGACATACCAAGTGCGCTTGAGGGTCAGGGCAGCAATCTTCAATGCCTTTGAGCTGCGTGGCACTCCTTCACATGACACGGGTGTGTGAGGGCCTCGGCCCTTTGGAGTGCCTTGAATAGGGGTGGATGTACGGGCACCCTCTCAGCCCCATGACCTTCGTGGTGAGCGTCGCTTCAACCCCATGGCCTGGGTGTAAGCGTGGGGCCGGGCACCCCCTTTGTGGGGTCCATGACTCGGGGTGGGCCGTTCACGCTTCAGTGACATGACTCGGGGTGTGAGGGGCTGTGGCACTCCTCAAGTGACATGGTCCCTGGTGTGAGGGGCTGGCACCTCGAAGTGCCATGCAAAGTGAGGCCGGGCACCGGAGGAGGGACCGCCACCCTTCGCGCCATGAACTGGGGGTGTGGTGGAGGGCTTGGTCACCTTCAGTGCCATGACCTCGCTGCAATGAGGCCGCACCCTCTCAGCCCCATGACCTGGGGTGGTATGAGGGTCGGGACACCCTTTAGTGCTATGACCTGATGTGAGGGCCGGTGACTCCTTCAGTGCCATGACCCGGTGTGAGGGCTGGGCACTCTTCAACACTATGACTCCGTGTTTCTTGCTGTGTGTTCCCTTTCAGTGCTATGACCCGGGTGGTGTGAGTGGGGCGAAACTGATTCAACTCCATGACCTGGGGTGTGAGGCAGGCACCTTTTTAGGTCCATGACCCGGGTGGCAGGAGGGCTGGGCATTCCTCCAGCACCATGGCCCGTGAGGGGCACCTCCACCGCGGCCCGTGTGGTGGTGAGGCCAGGCGCACCCTTCAGCGGAATACACCCGTGACGTCCTGGGCACCCCTTCAGCTCCATGACCGTATGAGGGCTGGGCAATCCTCCGGCACCATGGCCTGATGTGGGAGGGCGGGCACTCTCCGCAGCACGGCCTGGGGTGAGGCCGCGGGCACCCCTTCAGTGTCATGACCCGTCTCAGGCCGACACCCTCCAGAACCATGGCCCGCGGGTGGAGGCCCGGCACCCTTTTAGTGCCATGAATCGGGGTGTAAAGGCTGGCAATAATCTGAAGCACCATGTCCCGGGTATGAGGCCGGGCACCCTTCAGCGCGTACCCCGGTGAGGCCGGGCACCTTCAAAGCTATGAACCGGGGTGATGGCCGGTCACTCCTTCCTGCCAGCGACCCTGGCGTGAGGGCTGGCACCCTTTTCAGCCCTATGACCCGCTGTGAGGCCGGGCACCGTTTAGGTTCATGACCAGGGTGTGGAGGGCCGGAACCCCTTCAGTGACATGACCCAGGGCGTCAGGGCCGGGCACCCCTTCCGTGCCGGTTGGTTTGTGCGGAGGCCGCACCACCGCGCCGCGAAACGGTGTGGAGGTCCGCACCCTTCATGACCCGGGTGTGAGGCCGGGAAGCACCACCGGCGCGAATCGGTGAGGGCACCTACACCGCTTAATCTCAGTGGAGGGCCAAGGCCACTGCGCGAACCTGTGGGTGTGAGGGCCGGGCACAAATCTCAGCACCACGGACCCTATGAGGCCAAGCACCCTTGAGTGCTATGACCCGGGTGTGAGGGCCGGGCACCTTTCAGTGACAGCGACCCTGGGTGGAGCGAACGAAACCCCTTCCACGGATAGCGGAACCTGAGGTGCTGCCCGGCACCCCTGGCGCTGCTTAACCTGGGGTGTGAGGGCCGGGCACCCATTCCAGCGAACGGTGTGGAGGCCGGGTACTCTTCAGCACCATGACCCAGGGTGAGGGCTGGGCATGACTTCAGCCGCTAACGAATCAGGGTGTGAGGGCTGGGCACACCTTAGCACCATGATCCGGTGTAAGGAGGCTGGGCACCCCTTGAGTGCTATGACTCCGGGGTGTGGAGGGGCCAGCAACCCCTTTCAGCATGCCCTGGGTGAGGAACAAACCCCTTCAATGACATGAACTCTGGAGGTGTGGGCCGGGCACCCTTTGAGTGCCATGACCCGGTGTCAGGGCCGGTCACCCTTCCAGTGCCACATGACCGGGATGTGAGGCTCCGGCAACCTTCAAAAGCACTGCGACCCTGGTGTGGACGTCGGCACCCATTCAGTGCCATGAATCGGGGTGTGAGGGGCCGGGCACTCCCTTCAGCACCATGACCCAGGGTGTGGCTGGGCATGATTTCAGTGCCATGAATCAGGCGTGAGGCCAAGCAACTCTCAAGCAATCAAAACCAGGCGAGGCCGCACCCTTCAATGACATGACCTGGGGTGTGGGTCGGGCCCCTTTCGAGCTAAACCGGAATGGCGGCGCCGGCACCCGGTTTAGGCCCACCAGGGTGCGAGGCCGTGCGCATACCTTCAGTGCCGAATGGTGACGGCCGGCAATCAAGCCTGTTTGACCCGGGTGAGGCCGCACCCCTCCGCATTACGGAACCAGGTGAGGGCTGGGCATACTACATGACACGGAAAAGAGTACCGCACCTTTTCAGTAAATGACCCGGTTAACCGGCACCCTTGAGTGCCATGAATCAGTGTGATGGCCGGAGCACCCCTTCAGCTCCATGACCAGTGGTGTGAGCGCCGGGCACCGCCAAAACCTCGCCACCGTGTGAGGGCTGGCACCCCTCTTTAGGTCCATTACCCTGGGTATAGCCGCACCGCTTCAGTGACATGACCTGAGTGGAGGCCGGCACTCCCCTTCAATGCCATGAACTGGGGCCGGGCACCCCTTTCTTCAGTGCTATGAAACGGGGTGTGTGAGTGGCCGGGCACCTCCTGACATGACCCGATGGAGTAATAAAACCGCTCATGCCAAGGAAACGGGGTGAGGCCGGCCTGATTTGTTCCATGAATCGGTAGAGGGCCGGGCACTCTCCAGCACCATTACCCGGGTATATGGCTGGGCACCCTTCAGTGCGGCGACCGAGCGAGGCCAGGCACCCTTTCAGTGACAGCTGACCCGGGGTGTGTTTGCCGGGTACCTGCTGAGGTCTATAACCAGGGTGGAGGGGCTGGGCACACTGGTGCCATGGCCAGGGTGACGGGTCGGGCACCCCTTCAGTGACATGACCCGGTGTGAGGGCTGGGTACTGATTGCGCCATGAATCGGGGTGTGAGGCCGGCACCCCCCCAGCACCAGCACCGGGGTATGAGGCCGGCACCCCTTTTGAGGCAGTGACCCGGGTGAAAATGGCACCCTTTTCAGTGACATTAACCCGTGTATAGACCGGAAAACCCCTTCAATGACATGAACCTGGAGGTGTGGGCTGGGCATCCTATGAGTGCCATGACCGGGTGTGGAGGCCGGCTGTCTTTCAGGGGTGCTACACCTGGATGTGGGAGGCCAAACCGCGCACTAAGTGACCCGGGGTGTGAGGGCCTGGCTCGATTTCAGTACCAAGAATCGGGGTGAGGCCCGCACCCCAAGCATCATGACCTTAGGGTTGAGGGCCGGGCACACCTTCAGTGCCATGGCCAGGGGTGTGACGGCTGGGCACCACTTCAGTAAATGACCCGGGTGAGGGCCGGGCACCCTCTTCAGTGACATGACAATGGGCGTCAGGTCAAGCACCCTTCGCGCCATGAGCCGGGGTGTGTGGGCCGGGCACTTCAGTGCCATGAAACGGGGTGTGATGGCTGACACCCCAGAGAGCGCCATGAACCGGGTGTCAGGGCCTGGCACCCTTCACATGACACGGGTGGCAGGCCCCTGCACCCTTGAGCCAGCGAATCGGGGTGTGATGGCCGGGCACCCTTCAGCTCCTGACCCGTGGTGTGAGCGCTGAACCGCCCAACCCCATGGCCTGGGGTGGCGGCCGGGCACCCCTTTAGCCCGCGACCCGGGGTATGAGGCCGTTCACCGTCAAAGAGACATGACCCGGGGTGTGAGGGCCAGGCACCCCTTTAGTGACATGTCCCGGGGTGAGGGCCGGGCACTCCTTTCAGTGCCATGAAACGGGTGTGAGGGCTGGCACCCTTCAGCCCCATGACCCGTGAGGGCTGAACCCTTCAGTGCCATGAACTGGGGTGTGAGGCCGGGCACCCTTCAGTGCCATGACCCGGGAGTGAGGGCCGGGCACCCCTCAGCCCCATGACCCGGGGTGTGAGGGCCGGGAACCCCTTCCAGTGCCATAAACCGGGGTGTGAGGGTCGGGTCACCTTCAGTTCACGACCCGGGTGTGATGGCCGGCACCCCAGATAGGTCTGGCGACAAGGTGCATGGCCGGGCACACCTTCAGTGCCATGTCCAGGGTGTGCGGGTTTGCCGGGCACCGCCTTCAGTGCCATGACCCGGTGTGCGGCTGAACCCCTTCAGTGACGTGACCCGGGCGTCAGGGCTGGGCACCCCTTCGTGCCATGAAACGGGTGTGAGGGCCGGGCACCCCTTCTCACCATGGCCCGGGTGTGAGGGTCGGCGCGATTTTTAGTTCCATGAATCGGGGTGTGAGGGGCCGGGCACTTCTCCAGCACCAAGAAACGGGGTATGAGGGCCGGCACCCCCTTCAGTGCTATGACATGGCGTGTGAGGGCCGGGTAATCTTTCAGTGACATGACCTGGGTGTGAGGGCTGGGCACCCTTCAAGTGACATGACCCGGGTGTGAGGGCCGGGCACCCCTTCAAAGACATGAACCGAGGTGTGGGCCGGCACCCTTTCAGTGCAATGACCCGGGTGTGAGGGTCGCGGACTCCTTTCCAGTGCCATGACCCGTGTGTGAGGGCTGGGCACCCCTTCAGCACTATGACCCGGGGGTGTGAGGGCTGGGCTCGACAGTGCCAGCGAACCGGGTGTAGGGCCGGCACCCTTCTAGCACCATGACCTGGGGTATAAGGCCGGGCACCCCCCTTCAATGACATGACTCCGGTGTGTGTGGGCCGGGAACCTTTCAGTGCCATGACCCGGGTGAGGGCTGGCACCCCCTTCAAAGACATGAACTGGAGTGTGGGCCGGGCACCTTCAGTGCCATGACCCGGGGTGTGAGGGGCCGGTGACCTCCTTCAGTGCCATGACCTGGGGTGAGGGGTCAAGCACTCCCTTCAGTGCCAGCGGCTGGCAGTGTGACGTCCGGGCACCTTTTAAGCTCCATGAGACCCGGTATGTGGGAGGGGTCGGGCACCCCTCTCCAGCACCACATGGCCCGGTGAGGTGGGCCGGGCACCCCTTCAGTGTCATGACTCCTGGGGTGTCAGGGCGGAGCCTCCAGAACCACATGGCCCGGGGTGAGGGCTGGGCACCCTTTCAGTGCCATGAATCTGGGTGTAGGGCTGGCACCACCTTTAGGTACATGAATAGGGGTGTGAGGACGGAGTAAACCTTCAGAAGCACATGGCCACGGGGTGTGAGGTGGTTGAATCTCATCAAAGTGCCATGACCCGTGTAAAATGGGCACCCCTTCAGTGACATGACCTCAGTACTGGCTGGCACTTTTCAGCACCATGACCCGGGTGTGAGGGCCGGCACCCCTTTCCACCATGACCCGGTGTGAGGGCTGGCACCTTCAGTCTCCATGAACCGGGGTGAGGCCGGGCACCCTTCAGTGACATGAACCGGGTGTGAGGGTCGGCACCCTTTCAGTGCCATGATACGGTAACGGCGGGCACCTCCATCACCATGACCCCGGTATGAGGCCGTGAACCCCTTCAGTGCTATGTCCCGGGTGTGAGAGCCGGGCAGCACCCTTCAGACATGACCCGTGTGAGGGCCGGGCACCCCAATGAAATGACCCGTAGTGGATGGGCTGGGCACCGTTTCAGTGCCATGAACCGGGGTGTGAGGGCCGGTCATCTCTTCAGTGCCATGACCCGGGGTGTGAGGGCCGGGCACCCCTTCAGCCCCATGACCCGGGTGTGAGGGCCGGCAACCCGCTTAGGTCTATGACTAGGGGTGTGTGAGGGGCTGGGCACACCTTCAGTGCCATGGCCAGGGTGTGACGGCATGGCACTGCTTCAGTGCCATGACCCGGGTTGTGAGGGCCGGGAACCCTTCAGTGATATGACCAGGGGCGCCAGGGCCGGCAACCCTTCAGTGCCATGAGCCGAGGTGAGGGCCCGCACCCCATCAGTGCCACGAAACGGGTGAAGGCCGGGCACCCTTAGAGTGCTGTGAACCGGTGTTAGGGCCGGGCACCCCTTCAGTGCCATGAATCGGGTGTGAGGACCGCACCCCTTGCACCATGACCCGTGTGAGGGCTGGCATGATTTCAGTGCCATGAATCGGGTGTGAGTGCGCACCCCTCCAGCACTCCATGACCTGGGTATGAGGGCCGGGCACCCTTTCAGTGCTGGCGACCCGGGCGTGAGGGTCGGGCACCATTTCAGTGACATGACCCGGGTAAGGAGGAAAGGGAACCCCTTCAATGACATGAACTTGGAGTGTGTGGGTCGGCACCTCACTGCCATGACCCGGGTGTGGAGGCCGGGCTCGATTTCAGTGCCAAGAATCGGGTGTGTGAGGTCTGGCACCCTCCAAAGCACCATTATGCGACCCAGGGATGAGGCCGGGCACCCCTTCAATGACATGACCCCGGGTGTGTGGGTTAAGTCTCTTTCAGTGCCATGACCTCGGGTGTGAGGGCTGGAACCCTTCAGTGACATGACCCTGCCGGGCTGGGCACCCTTCAGTGCCAGCGAGCCGGGGTGTAGGGCGGCACTCCTTCAGTGCCATGAAACGGGGTGGAGGCCGGCACCCCTACAGAGCTATGAGCCGGGGTGTGGAGGGCTGGCACCCCATCAGTGCCATGAAACGGGGTGTGAGGGGCTGGCACCCCTACAGTGGTGTGAACCGTGTTAGGGGCTGGCACCCCTTCACATGAGACATGCAGGAGGGCTGGGCACCCTTTGAGTGCCATGACCTGATGTGATGGCCGGGCACCCCTTCAGCCTCTATGACCTGCGGGTGTGAGCGCCGGAACCGCTTCAACCCCATGACTCCAGCACCCCTTTAGGTCCATGACCTGGGTGAGGGCCAGGCACCCTTAGTTATATGACCCTGGGTGAGGGCTGGGCACCCTCCAGCACCATGACCCGAGGTGATGGCCGGGCACCCCTTCAATGCCATGATCCGGGGTGTGAGGGCCGGGCACCCCCTTCAGAGCCATGAACCGGTGTGTGAGGCCGGGCGCTCTTTCAGTTCCATGAAACGGTGTGAAGGCCGGGCACCGCTCCAGCAATTAAGGACCCGGTATGAGGGCCGGGCACCCTCAGTGCTATGACCCGCGGGTGTGAGGGCCGGGCACCTCTTTCATTGACATGACCCGGGGTGTGAGAGGCCGGGCACCCCTTCAATGACATGACCAGTGTGTGGGCTGGCACCCTTTCAGTGCCATGAACCGGGGTGTGAGTGCCTGTCACTTTTCAGCCCCATGACCCGGGTAGTATTTTGCCGGGCACCCGTTTAGTCTATGTGACAGGCAGGAGGGCTGGTCACACCTTCAGTGCCATGTCCATGGGGTGTGACGGCCGGCACCGCTTCAGTTCCATGACCCGGGTGTGAAAGCCGGGAACCCTTCAGCAAAGCGCGAACGGGGGTGTGTGAGGGCCGGGCACCTTCAGTGAGAGATGACCTGGGGTGCGGAGGCCGGGCACCCGTCTATGACATGACCCGGGCATCAGGGCCGATTACCCTTTGAGTGCCATGAAACGGGGTGGTGAGGTCCGGCACCCTTCCTCACCATGACCTGGGGTGAGGGCTGGGCGCGCGATTTTAGTTCCATGAATCGGCTGTGAGGGCTGGCATCCTCCAGCACCAAGAACGGGGTATGAGTGGCCGCACCCCTTTAGTGCTACACCAAGCGGTGAAGGCCGGCACCCTTTCAGTGACATGACCCGTGTGAGGGTCGGCACCCTTTCAGTGACATGACCTGGTGTGAGGGCTGCACCCCTTCAAAGACATGACCTGAGTGTGTGCCAGGCACTCTTTCAGTGCCATGACCTGGGGGTGTGAGAGCCGGTGACTTTCCAGTGTCATGAACTGGGAGGGCCGGGCCACCCCTCAGCAATTCATGACCGGGGTGTGGGGGCTGGGCTCGATTTCAGTTCCATGACCCGGTATGTGAGGACCGGGCACCCCTCCACCATGGCCCGGGGTGTGAGGGCAGGCACCCCTTCAGTGTCATGACCCGGGTGTCAGGGCAGGGACCCCTCAGAACCATGGCCACGGGTGTGAGGGCCCGGCACCTCATCAGTGCCATGACCCGGGGTGTGAGGGCCGGGCACCCCTTCAGTGACATGACCCGGGGTGTGAGGGCCGGGCACCCTTTCAGCACCATGTCCCGGGGTGTGAGGGCCGGGCACCCCTTCAGCACCATGACCCGGTGTGTGAGGGCCGGGCACCCCTTCAGTTCCTTGAACCGGGGTGTGAGGGCCGGGCACCCCTTCAGTGACATGAACCGGGGTGTGGGGGCCGGGCACCCTTTCAGTGCCATGAAACGGGGTGTAACATCCGGGCACCCCTCCAGCACCGTGACCCGGGGTATGAGGGCCGGGAACTCCTTCAGTGCTATGTCCCTGGGTGTGAGAGCCGGGCACCCTTTCAGTGACATGACCCGGGGTGTGAGGGCCGGGCACCCCTTCAATGACATGACCCGTAGTGGATGGGCCGGGCACCCTTTCAGTGCCATGACCCGGAGGGTGAGGGCCGGTCACTCCTTCAGTGCCATGACCCGGGGTGTTAGGGCCGGGCACCCCTTCAGCCCCATGACCCGGGGTGTGAGGGCCGGCAACCCGTTTAGGTCTATGACCAGGGGTGTGACGGCACGGCACCACTTCAGTGCCATGACCCGGGGTGTGAGGGCAGGGACCCCTTCAGTGACATGACCCGGGGCGTCAGGGCCGGGCACCCCTTCAGTGCCATGAGCCGAGGTGTGAGGGCCGGGCACCCCATCAGTGCCATGAAACGGGGTGTGAGGGCCGGGCACCCCTAGAGTGCTGTGAACCGGGGTGTTAGGGCCGGGCACCCCTTCACATGACCCAGGGTGTGAGGGCAGGGCACCCCTTCAGTGCCATGAATCGGGGTGTGAGGGCCGGGCACCCCTTCAGCACCATGACCCGGGGTGTGAGGGCTGGGCATGATTTCAGTGCCATGAATCGGGGTGTGAGGGCCGGGCACCCCTCTAGCACCATGACCCGGGGTATGAGGGCTGGGCACCCCTTCAGTGCTATGACCCGGGGTGTGAGGGCCGGGCACCATTTCAGTGACATCACCCGGGGTGTGAGTAAAGGGAACCCCTTCAATGACATGAACCTGGAGTGTGTGGGCCGGGCACCCTTTCAGTGCCATGACTCGGGGTGTGAGGGCCGGTCACTCCTTCAGTGCCATGACCCGGGGTGTGAGGGCCGGGCAACCCTTCAGCACCATGACCCGGGGTGTGGAGGCCGGGCTCGATTTCAGTGCCAAGAATCGGGGTGTGAGGTCCGGGCACCCCTCCAGCTCCATGACCCAGGGATGAGGGCCGGGCACCCCTTCAATGACATGACCCGGGGTGTGTGGGCCGGGCCCTCTTTCAGTGCCATGACCCGGGGTGTGAGGGCCGGGAACCCCTTCAGTGACATGACCCTGGGCGTCAGGGCCGGGCACCCCTTCAGTGCCATGAGCCGGGGTGTGAGGGCCGGGCACTCCTTCAGTGCCATGAAACGGGGTGTGAGGGCCGAGCACCCCTACAGAGCTATGAACCGGGGTGTGAGGGCCGGGCACCCCCATCAGTGCCATGAAACGGGGTGTGAGGGCCGGGCACCCCTACAGTGCTGTGAACCGGGGTGTTAGGGCCGGGCACCCCTTCACATGACATGGGGTATGAGGGCCGGGCACCCTTTGAGTGCCATGAATCTGGGTGTGATGGCCGGGCACCCCTTCAACTCTATGACCCGTGGTGTGAGCGCCGGGAACCGCTTCAACCCCATGACCTGGGGTGTGAGGGTGGGGCACCCCTTCAGTGCCATGAACCGGTGTGTGAGGGCCGGGCACTCTTTCAGTTCCATGAAACGGGGTGTGAAGGCCGGGCACCCCTCCAGCACCATGACCCGGGGTATGAGGGCCGGGCACCCTTTCAGTGCCATGAACCGGGGTGTGAGTGCCGATCATTCAGTGCCATGATCCGGGGTGTAAGGGCCGGGCACCCGTTTAGGTCTATGACAAGGGGTGTGAGGGCCGGGCACACCTTCAGTGCCATGTCCAAGGGTGTGACGGCCGGGCACCGCTTCAGTTCCATGACCCGGGGTGTGAGTGCCGGGAACCCCTTCAGTGACGTCACCCGGGGCGTCAGGTCCCAGCACCCCTTCAGTGCCATTAAACGGGGTGTGAAGGACGGGCACCCCTTCAGCCCTATGACCCGGGGTTTGATGGCCGGGCACCCGTTTAGGTCTATGACAACGGGTGTGAGGGCCGGTGCACACCTTCATTGCCATGTCCAGGGATGTGACGGCCGGGCACCGCTTCAGTGCCATGACCCGGGGTGTGAGAGCCGGGAACCCCTTCAGTGCCATGAAACGGGGTGTGAGGGCCGGGCACCCCACCATGACCCGGTGTGTTGGGGCTTGGGTCGATTTCAGTGCCATGAATCGGGGTGTGAGGGCCTGGCTCGATTTCAGTGCCATGAATCGGGGTGTAAGGGCCGGGCACCCCATCAGCACCATGACCCGGGGTGTGAGGCCGGGCACCCCTCCAGCACCATGCCCCGGGGTGTGAGGGCCGGGCACTCCTTCAGTGCCATGGGAAGCAGGGTGAGGTGGAGCACCCCTACAGAATATGAACCAGGGTGTGAGGGCCGGGCACCCCATCAGTGCCATGAAAAGCGGGGTATGAGGGCCGGGCACCCTTTGAGTGCCATGAATCTGGATGTGATGGCCGGGCACCCCTTCAGCTCTATGACCCGTGGTGTGAGCGCCGGGAACCGCTTCAACCCCATGAGCTGGGGTGTGAGGGCCGGGCACCCCTTTAGGTCTATGACCCGGAGTGTGATGGCCGGGCACCCCTTCAATGCCATGATCAGGGGTGTGAGGGCCGGGCACCCCTTCAGAGCCATGAACCGGTGTGTGAGGGCCGGGCACCCCTTCAGTGCTATGACCCGTGGTGTTTGGGCCGGGCACCCTTTCATTGACATGACCCGGGGTGTGAGGGCCGGGCACCCCTTCAATGACATGACCCGGAGTGTGTGGGCCGGGCACCCTTTCAGTGCCATGAACCGGGGTGTCAGTGCCGGTCACTCCTTCAGTGCCATGATCCGGGGTGTGAGGGCCGGGCACCCTTTCAGTGCCATGAACCGGGATGTGAGTGCCTGTCACTCCTTCAGCCCCATGACCCGGGGTGTGATGGCCGGGCACCCGTTCAGTGCCATGAAACGGGGTGTGAGGGCCGGGCACCTTTTCATGTGACATGACCGAGGGTGTGAGGACAGAGCCCGCTAATGACATGAACCTGGAGTGTGTGGGCCAGGCACCTTTCAGTGCCATGACCCCAGGGGTGTGAGGCCAGTCCTCCTTCAGTGCCATGACCCGGGTGTGAGTTCAGGCAACACTTCAGCACCATGACCCGGGGTGTGAGGCCGTGCTCGATTTCAGTGCCAGAATCGGGTGTGAGGTCGGGCACCCCTCTAGCACCATGACCCAGGGTATGAGGGCCAGAACTCAGTGCCATGACCCGGGGGTGTGAGGGCGGGCACCCTTTCGTGAGCATGGCCCTGGGTGTGAGGACCAGGGACCCCTTCAATGACAAGAACCTGGGTGTGTGGGCGGGCACCCTTTGAGTGCCATGACCCGGGGTGTCAGGGGCCGGTCACTCCGTCAGTGCCATGAGCCGGGATGTGAGGCCGGGCACCCCTTCCAGCCCCCATGACCAGGGGTGTGAGGGCCGAGAACCCCTTCAGTGCATGAGCCGGGTGTGGGGCAGTCCTCCTTCAGTTCCATGACCGGTGTGATGGCCGGGCACCCGTATAGGTCTATGACTGGGTGGGTGTGATGGCCAGGCACCTTCAGTGCCATGTCCAGGGGTGTGACGGCCAGGCACCCTCTTCAGTGCCATGACCCGGGGTGTGTGAGGCCGGGCACCCCTTCCTCACCATGGCCCGGGGTGTGAGGGGCTGGGCACGATTTTGGTTCCATGAATCAGGGGTGTGAGGGCCGGGCATCCCCAGCACAGAAGCAGGGGTATGAGGGCGGGCACCCTTCAGTGCTATGACATGGCGTGTGAGGGCCAGGCACCTTTTCAGTGACATGACCCAGGGTGTGAGGGCCGGGCACCTTTTCAGTGACATGACCTGGGGTGTGGGGCCGGGCACCCTGTCGGTGACATGACCAGGGTGTGAGGGCAGGCACCCCCAAGGCATGAACCGGGTGTGTTGGCAGGGCACCCTTTCAGTGCCATGACCCGGGGTGTGAGGCTGGTCATTCAGTGCCATGAATCAGGGTGTGAGGGCCGAGCTTCTAGCACCATTACCCGGTATGAGGCCGGGACCCCTTCAATGACATGACCGGTGTGTGTGGGCGGGGAACCTTTCAGTGCCATGACCCAGGGTGTGAGGGCCGGGCACCTTCAAGACATGAGCCAGGTGTGTGGGGGCACCTTTCAGTGCCATGACCCGGGTGTGAGGGCAGTGACTCCTTCAGTGCCGTGGCCGGGGTGTGAGGGCGGGCACCACTTCAGTGCCATGGCCAAGGGTGTGACGTCAGGCACCCTTCGCTCCATGACCCGGTATGTGAGGGGCAGGGCACCCCTCAACACCATGGCCCAGGGTGTGGAGGCCAGCACCCTTCAGTGTCCATGACTCCGGGGTGTCAGGGGTGGGCCTCCAGAACCATGGCCCGGGGTGTGAGGCCAGGCACCCTTTCAGTGCCATGAATCTGGGTGGGGCGGGCACTAGGTACATGACCAGGGGTGTGAGGGCCAGGCACCCTTCAGTTCCATGAACACGGTGTGAGGGGCGGGCACCCTTCAGTGACGCATGAACCGGGGGTGTGAGGCAGGCACCCTTTCGTGCCATGAAACGGGGTGTAACGGCCGGGCCCTCCATCACCATGACCCCAGGTATGAGGGCCGGGGCCCCTTCAGTGCTATGTCCCGGGGTGTGAGAGGCGGGCACCCTTTCGAGACATGACCCGGGGTGTGAGCCGGGCACCTTCAATGAAATGACCGTGAGTGGATGGGCCGGGCACCGTTTCCAGTGCCATGACCCGGGGTGTGAGGGCCAGTCACTCCTTCAGTGCCATGACCCGGGGTGTGAGGCCGGGCACCTTCAGCCCCATGACCTGGGGTGTGAGGGCCAGCAACCCGTTTAGGTCTGGGCTAGGGGTGTGAGGCCGGCACTCCTTCAGTGCCATGGCCAGGGGTGTGACGGCACGGCATCGCTTATGCCATGACCGGGTTGTGAGGGCAGGAACCCCTTCAGTGATATGACCGGGGCGTCAGGGCCGGCAACCCTTCAGTGCCATGAGCCGAGGTGTGGGGGCCAGCACCCCATCAGTGCCACAAAATGGGGTGTGAGGCAGGCACCCTTAGAGTGCTGTGGGAAGGTGTTAGGGCCGGGCACCTTCAGTGCCATGAATCGGGGGTGTGAGACCGGGCACCCCTTCAGCACCATGACCCGGGGTGTGAGGCTGGGCATGTTTCGGTGCCATGAATCAGGGGTGTGAGGCCAGGCACCCCTCCTAGCACCATGACCAGGTATGAGGCCGGGCACCCTTTCAGTGCTGTGACCGGGGGTGTGAGGCCGGGCACCATTTCAGTGACATGACCCGGGGTGTGAGGGAGAACCCCTTCAATGACATGAACTTGGAGTGTGTGGGCCGGGCACCCCTTTCACTGCCATGACCCAGGGTGTGGGGCAGTCACTCCTTCAGTGCCATGACCCGGGGGTGTGAGGGCCAGGCAACCCTTCAGCACCATGACCGGGGTGTGAGGCGGGCTCATTCAGTGCAGAATCGGGGTGTGGGGTCCGGCACCCTCCAGCACCATGACCCAGGGATGAGGCAGGGGCACCCCTTCAATGACATGACCCCGGGTGTGGGCGGGCTCTTTCAGTGCCATGACCCGGGGGTGTGAGGGCCGGGAACCCCTTGTGAATGACCCTGGGCGTCAGGGCCAGGCACCTTCAGTGCCATGAGCCGGGGTGTGAGGCGAGCACTCCTTCAGTGCCTGAAACGGGGTGAGCCGGGCACCTACAAGCTATATGAGCCGGGGTGTGAGCCAGGCACCCCATCAGTTATATGAAGCAGGGGTGTGAGGGCCGGGCACCCCTACAGTGGTGTGAACCGGGGTGTTAGGGCCAGGCACCCCTTCACATGACATGGGGTATGAGGGCCGGGCACCCTTTGAGTGCCATGAATCTGGATGTGATGGCCGGGCACCCTTCAGCTCTTGACCCGTGGTGTGAGCGCCGGGAACCGCTTCAACCCATGACCTGGGGTGTGAGGGCAGGCACCTTTGGAGTCCATGACCCGGGGGTGTGAGGGCCAGGCACCCCTCTGGATTATATGACCCTGGGTGTGAGGGCAGGCACCCTCCAGCACCATGACCCGGAGTGTGATGGCCAGGCACCCTTCAATGCCATGATCCGGGGTGTGAGGGCCGGGCACCCTTTAGAGCCATGAACCGGTGTGTGGAGGGCCGGGCTCCCTTCAGTGACATGAAACAGGGTGTGAAGGCCGGGCACCGCTCAGCACCATGACCTGGGGTATGAGGGCGGGCACCCCTTCAGTGCTATGACCCGTGTGAGGGCGGGCACCCTTTCATTGACATGACCCGGGGTGTGAGGGCGGGCACCCCTTCAATGACATGACCGAGTGTGTGGCCGGGCACCTTTCAGTGCCTGCCATGAACCGGGGTGTGAGTGCCTGTCACTCCCCTTCAGCCCCATGACCCGGTGTGATGGCGGGCACCCGTTTAGGTCTATGACAAGGGTGTGAGGCCGGTCACACTTCAGTGCTGTCCAGGGTGTGACGGCGGGCACGCTTCAGTTCCATGACCCGGGGTGTGAAAGCCGGGAACCCTTTCAGTGCCATGAAACGGGTGTGAGGGCAGGCACCTTCAGTGAGATGACCCGGGGTGTGAGGCCGGGGCACCCGTTCAGTGACATGACCCGGGGCATCAGGGCCGGTTACCTTGAGTGCCATGAGACAGGGTGTGAGGTCCGGCACCCCTTCCTCCGACATGACCCGGGGTGTGAGGGCCGGGCGCGATTTTAGTTCCATGAATCGGGTTGTGAGGGCTGGGCATCCCTCCAGCACCAGAAACGGGGTATGAGGCGGGCACCCTTTAGTGCTATGACCGGCGTGTGAAGGCCGGGCACCCTTTCAGTGACATGACCCGGGGTGTGAGGGCGGGCACCCTCTCAGTGACATGACCCGGGGGTGTGAGGCACCCCCTTCAAAGACATGACCCGGAGTGTGTGTGCCAGGCACTCTTTCAGTGCCATGACCCGGGGTGTGAGAGCGGTGACTCCTTCGGAGTGTGAACCGGGGTGTGAGGCGACACCCCAGCACCATGACCCGGGGTGTGAGGGCTGGGCTCGATTTCAGTGCCATGAATCGGGGTGTGAGGGCCGAGCACCCCTCTACACTATGACCCGGGGTATAAGGGCCGGGCACCCGTTCAATGACATGACCCGGGGTGTGTGGGCCGGGTACCCTTTCAGTGCCATGGCCAGGGGGTGTGACGGCCGAGGCACCCGTTTTAGGTCCAGTGACCAGGGGTGTGAGGGCCGTGCACCCCTTCAGTGACATGACCCGGGGTGTGATGTCAGGCACCCCTTCAGTTCCATGACCCGGTATGTGAGGACAGGGCACCCCTCCAGCACCATGGCCTGGGGTGTGAGGCCTGGCACCTCCAGTGTGTGACCGGGGTGTCAGGGCCGGAGACCCCTCAGAACCATGGCCCGGGGTGTGAGGGCCGGGCACCCTTTCAGTGCCATGGAATCGGGGTGTAGGGCCGGGCACCACTTTAGGTATGACCAGGCATGAGGGCAGGCAAACCTTCAGTGCCATGGCCGCGGATGTGACGGCCGTCCACCTCATCAGTGCCATGACCCGGGGTGTGAGGCCAGGCATCCCTTCAGTGACATGACCCGTGGTGTGAGGCCGGGCACCCGTTTAGGTCTATAACCAGGGTGTGAGGGCCGAGCACACCTTCAGTGCCATGGTCAGGGGTGTGACAGCCGGGCACCCGTTGATCCATGACCCGGGGTGTGAGGCCGTGCACCCCTTCAGTGACATGACCCGGGGTGTGATGTCGGGGCACCTTCGGATTCCATGACCCGGTATGTGAGGGCCGGGCACCTCCAGCACCATGGCCCGGGGTGTGAGGGCGGGCACTGCTTCAGTGTCATGACCCGGGGTGTCAGGGCGGGGAACCCTCAGAACCATGGCCAGGGGTGTGAGGGGCCGGGCACCCTTTCAGTGCCATGAATCGGGGAGTGTAGGGCCGGGGCACCACTTTAGGTACATGACCAGGCATGAGGACGGGCAAACCTTCAGTGCCATGGCCAGCGCGGATGTGACGGCCGTCCACCTCATCAGTGCCAAGACCCAGGGTGTAGGGCGGAGGCACGCTTCAGTGACATGACCCGCGGTGTGGAGGCGGGCACCGTTTCAGCACCATGTCCCGGGTGTGAGGCAGGCACCACTTCAGCACCATGACCCGGTGTGTGAGCCGGGCAACCCCTTCAGTGACATAGATCGGGTTGTGGGGGCGGGCACCCTTTCAGTGCCATGAAGCAGGTTTATGTGGCGGGCACCTCAGCACCATGACCCGGGGTTGAGGGGCAGGAACCCTTCAGTTCTATGTCGGGTTCTGAGGTCGGGCACCTTTCAGTGACGTGACCGGGGTGTGAGGGCGAGGCACCTTCAATGACGTGACCGTAGTGGGTGGGCGGGCACCCTTTCAGTGGCGTGACGGGGTGTGAGGCCGGGCACCTTCAAAGACATGACCCGGAGTGTGTGTGCAGGCCTCTTTCAGTGCCATGACCGGCGTGTGAGGCGGTGGCTCATTAGTGTCATGAACCGGGGTGTGAGGGCCAGCCACCCCTTCAGCACCATGACCCGGGGTGTGAGGGGCTGGGCTCGATTTCAGTGCCATGAATCGGGGTGTGAGGGCCGGGCACCCTCTGCTCTATGACCCGGGGTGTAGGGCGGGCACCTTTCATGTCTTATGACCCCAGGTGTGGGCCGGGTACCCTTTCAGTGCCATGACCCGGTATGTGAGGGCCAGGCACCGTTTTGGAGTCTATAACCAGGGGTGTGAGGGCCAGGCACACCTTCAGTGCCATAGCCAGGGTGTGACAGCCGGGCACCCGTTTAGATCCATGACCGGGTGTGAGAGACGTGCACCCTTCAGTGACATGATGACCCGGGGTGTGATGTCCAGGCACCTTCAGTTCCATGACCCAGTATGTGAGGACAGGGCACCCCTCCAGCACCATGGCGCGGGGGTGTGAGGGCCAGAGCACCCCTTCAGTGTCATGACCGGGGTGTCGGGCCAGAACCCCTCAGAACCATGGCCCAGGGTGTGAGGGCCAGGCACCCTTTCAGTGCCATGAATCCGGGGTGTGGGGCCAGGCACCACTTTGAGTACATGACCAGGCATGAGGACGGGCAAACCTTCAGTGCCATGGCCCCGCAGGTGTGACAGCCCGTCCCCTCATCAGTATGACCCGGGGTGTGAGGGCCGGGCACCCCTTCAGTGACATGACCGCCCGGTGTGAGGCCAGGCACCCTTTCAGCACCATGTCGGGGTATGAGGCCGGGCACCTTCAGCACCATGACCCGGTGTGAGGGCCGGGCAGCCTTCAGTGACATGAATCCGGGTTGTGGGGGTGGGCACGCTTTCAGTGCCATGAAACAGGGTTGCAATGGCCAGGCACCCCTCCAGCACCATGACCCGAGGTATGAGGGCCAGGAACCCCTTCAGTGCTATGTCCCGGGTTGTGAGCCAGGCACCTTTCAGTGACATGACCCGGGTGTGAGGGCCGATCACTCCTTCAGTGCCGTGACCCTGTGTGTGTGAGGGCCGGGGCACTTTAGCCCATGACCCGGGGGTGTGAGGGCCGGCCCGTTTGGGTCTATGATCAGGGGTGTGACGGCACGGCGCGTCAGTGCCATGACCCGGTGTGAGGGCTGGGAACCCCAGTGACATGACCAGGGGCGTCAGGCCAGGGCACCCCTTCAGTGCCATGAGCGAGGTGTGAGGCCGGGCACCCCATCAGTGCCATGAGAGCGGGGTGTGAGGGCGGGCACCCTAGAGTGCTGTGAACCGGGGTGTTGGGGCCGGGCACCCCTTCCTGACCGGGGGTGTGAGGGCAGGGCACCCCTTCAGTGCCATGAATCAGGGTGTGAGGGCAGAA